>NC_082396.1:3271481-3388819 GCF_031168955.1 Gadus macrocephalus | reverse complement strand
GGTGGGGTGGTCTGGGCGCCCGCGGGGTGATATTGAACGGTAAAACAATGCACCCCGCCCTGAATCCAAGGGCCATCCGGTGGCACTTTATCAGCGGGGTCTGACACCTCGCCGGGATGAAAAACGTCCGGCGCAAACACAAACGTCCTCCAGGGTGCCAGCGTCCACGGCGGCACATAAGTCACCCGGTAAGTGCAGAAAAAATAAAAAATTAAAAAATAAAACACGTAGGTGCGAAACTTTAAAAACAAAAAACGCAGCGCCCCGAAACCGCCGTTGTCGCATCCGGAGCGACCCCGAGCGTGCCGTTCCGGCGTCCTCATAGAGCCGTGTGTATTTATTCGCCGCTGATAATAATCCCGGGACGGAGTCAAAGGGACGGCTTACCCACGTCTGAACGCGTAGCCAAACACCCGGGCAAAGCCAGGTGTTTGGCGATGCATTGAAGTTGGGATACAATGATCTCTCTCTCTCTCTCTCTCTCTCTCTCTCTCTCTCTCTCTCTCTCTCCTGAATAAAGATTCGGAGAGCCCTTTTCTGCGTTGCTCAGGGAGAAATACTTTCTACCTTTTTTTGTTTATTTGTTAATTTCCTCCCATAACATCAGCCAGCGCGTCACCAGGCATATAGGAGCATTAGACACCTTTACAAAATGTCAAGACGCCCATCCGCAATCTTTTACTGAGAGTCTGGGTGTTTATGTGTGGTAGTGTGTGCGTTTGTGCGTCCGTGCGTGCGTATGTGTTGTTGCAGCGAATAAGAAGCTTCTGTAGAGTGCACCGTCGACGTAGCCGAGCTGCAATGAATAGAAAGCAAGAGGGATTTATGAATAAATAGGAAGGGGATTGGTTGTAGGATAGAGTGACGGACAGATAGATGAATCCTCGCCAGCCGAGACGGGGAAGTGGGGGGGGGGGGGGGGGGACTGATTTGCACTTTGTATACCTTCAATCCCGGTGTCTGCTCGGGGAAAGTGCAATATCAGCATGTAACTGGCAGACGGGTGCAGACGGGAGGGGGGGGGGGAGTGAGGGAGGGGAGTGGGGGAGGGGAGTGGGTGGGGTGCCCCGCTCACCCAGGGCAATCACCTGGCTCGCGGATCGCTCCCTAACTGTCACAGCAGAGGCTGGAGTGGCTGCAAACGACAACAGCACACCCACCGCCGGTTGGACTGGATTCACGACGGAGCTCGCCTCGGACGCAGCAGGCCTACTGCGATACGGCCGAGCTCCTCGGGGCCGACACGGCACAGAGCCCGGGCCGGAAACCAACGACTGCAAGGGGCGGAGTTACACCTCGTTTCCTGTTTTGCGATAGGTGTATACCAACGAGGGAAAGGCATTACTAGGTGTGGGTGAAGTTTTCAGAAGACACTACACACTTTATTAGTGTTGGCTGGGTTTGTGTTCGCCAATAACGCGCGTACATATCCCAGCCATAAAGGTTGTACCAGCGATGTCGGGTGACGTCTCTTCTGTTGGTGTTTGAAGCGAGATCCCAAACAAACGGAGCCAGCTCACCCTCCCTTCCGTGTTTCGTGCATCCAGTAAAAACTGTCATGAACGCAGCGTAAAACCCCACAACACCCACCCCTTGTCTGTGATTGGTTGGAATACTATTTATTTTGGTTTTGAGTGGTTGGTAGTACCATTTGTGCAGCTAGCGGTCGTGAGGAAAGATCAGATGAATGTGATCATTTATGTTTCCTAAAATTGCAGATACAACCTTTAAGCGACACGCCTCGTACACTCAGATTTGAGCTCCAGACTTTAGACCTTATTTTAAGTCTGATTTGAGACCATCATGTAGCCTACCTTTGACACTTTAATAATAGATAGTAGAAAGATAATTTATACCTTCTGTGTATACGTTGTCTAAGAGTATTTGTACAAGACAGTTCCCTCACCCATTATCAGTACACACATGCTAGCATGCATGACACAGCTTGTTCTCAGTCGGTCTCAATCCAAAGACTAAAAGGCCATTTTCCTTCGCCATCACAACGTACGACTCACAACACCATCGAACAAGCGCGGCTCAGACCTTTGTTATGACAAGGAACCAAAAAGCAAGGCCCTCACAAAAGTGACACAACGTAGTGAAACCGTAATGAAGAGACGGTGCTTTGACGTCTGGGAGGTCGGCTAAGGTTAATGAAGAAACAGGAGGAGTAAAATAAAAGAACCCACTGCAGTCTGTTATATTTGCGATGGCTTTAGACATCACTGGCAATTAAATATAGGCACGGACATGGCGTGCTTTACCCTGATTAACCTAATGGGTTTGGCAGAGAGCAGAGCCCCGGCCTTGTTTGTCACTTCCACATTTCTAATGAGATTATTAGACGATTAATTGAGTGACACTTGTTAGCCGGTTACATATGATCTCTTACGCGTTTGCCATATTTTTTTTGTCAGCATCAGTCCATCACGGACATATGGCGAAATGTTTACCTTCATAAACAGGACGGCCCCGGCAAAGCATTTAGTGGCATGGCAGTAATAAAGAAGGGCAGTTGGATCCATCCGATGCAGCTGAGGCTAAACAAATGAATTAGGAAACATGTCTGGGAGCGCGCTGGGTTCAAGGGGAACGGGCTGGGTGTTTGATGAGTGGCTTAACATCCGGAGACAGAGCTGGGGGCACACACACACACACACACACACACACACACACACACACACACACACACACACACACACACACACACACACACACACACACACACACACACACACACACACACACACACACACACACACACACACACAAGGCCCGTGTATAAGAACCTCATCACCTGAGGTCTCAAAAGGTTGCACACGCCTGTGTCTGCAACTATGCATGCAAGTGTGTGCGTAAATATGTTTACGTAAGCATGCGTGAATGTGCGCATTAATATGCTTATGCATGGGGCGTGTGTGTGTGTGTGTGCGTGCGTGCGTGCGTGCGTGCGTGCGTGCGTGCGTGCGTGCGTGCGTGTGTGCGTGCGTGTGTGTATGCATGCATATTACAGTGGATGTGTCGGTGTGTGACGCCCTGTGTGAGAAATATAAGGCTGCGAGTGCAAGCAACGATTGTAAGTCTGAACGTGCATGAATGTGCGCATGCAGGCGTGCCGGTGTGTGTGCAGAATTGTGTGTGTGTGTGTGTGTTGTGCACGTGCCCCATAGCCCACACGAGCACGGCTGTGTTCTATCCAGAGGTCACGGCCCTCCGTGGTGCAGGCGAACGCTCCGCTGCGTTCATCAGGCACTGGTGAGGGTCTCCAGGTGACTGGTACATCCATTTGACACCCCACCTCGGGCGACTCTGCCGAGACCGTGCCCCCGCGTGCCTCCCCCCCCCCCCAGAGACCACCACCACCACCACCCAGCCCTCCATGTGACTCATTATGCCAGAAAGCCACGGGTGGTAGATGAGATTCTCATTGACTAGACTCCCCACACTCAATGGTAGAGGAGGTAGTTTGGAGGAGGGGAGGGAGGGAAGAGGGCAGGGAGGGGGGTTGCAGCCAATTTAAAAAAGAAAAAGAAAGCAAGTGAAAAATGGAGGGAATATTCCTGTGGTTCTCGGCTCCGGGGATGATTACCAGGGGTATGAATCCAGAGTCGGAGAGTTCTCGCAGGCAGAATGTGACACGGTCAGCCTTACAGCCGGCATGGTGTGTGCGAGGGAGCGAGAGTCGCTCGAACTAGTGCGAGACACGGGGAACTGCTTTAGAGGTTCTTATTACGAACAGAAAGACGCTAGCTTTTCATGCCGTTAGCCGGCGGCTCACGCTGAAGCACTGGCTCTCACTGCGAGGTAGTCAGAGGGCTTTTCTTTTTTGGTGATTGAAAATTTGTGTTATTCAATATGTGGCATTACGCTTTCATCCTCTTTCCCTCAGTCTGTCTCTCTCTGCCACTCTCTCTCTCTCTCGTTCTGTCCATCTCTCTGTCCCTGTATACCTCTCTTTCTCCCTCAATCAAATTAAGAGGATAACATGTACAGATTTATTTCAGAGCTGAAGTGCACTCCATGTGGGAATATGCATAATATTTATAGCAGGGTACATTTCATGTTCTCCTTTTTGAAACATTTATGATCAAGACATTTTTTTGGTGGCAAAGCTCAGCCTATTTCTCACGGAGCACAACAACACGGAAACTCAAAGGGCAAGAAACAAGCAACGGCACGTTCAGAGTTAGCAAAGTGAACCTTCGCGACGCCTCAAACGCTTTCGATACCTCTCGGAACAGAGAGGTATCCGAAAGCACATTAGAAACGCGTTGTCATCCCCGGTTCATCGCCGTGTCTTGAGTCTGGATATCATAACCATCATCCCAGGATCAAACCGGCGCCAGGGATGTCTGCCCTCTGTTGGGATGGCTTCATCAAACCATCGCCGACATCAGCCGTCTCTGCCTCGCGGGCATCACTTCCTGAGAGCACTCTTATCATGGCGGGCGCGGGCGCCGCGCCTCAGTCCCGCACCCGTGTTCCTCAGAGCAGAGGAGAGGAGAGGAGAGCGAGCGCCCTCAGATCACACTGAACGCTGTCCGCTGTCATTCCAAATGACGAAGAGACGTTAGAGCACACGTCCCCGACCTTTGAACTACGGAGCTCACTCGGTACAATGTATACTATTCTGGTGTTTCTCCGACCATCTTCTGCTGCCCACAATCCCATGGCACTGATTTACTTTAGAACGCCGATGTTACCAAGGTGTTTTTTTTCCTTCCATGTTAATACAAGAGCTGTGAGGGAATATAATAACGTCATTTAGGTGCAGCAGTCGATTTTTTTATTTGCACTCCCAGGTCACCACACACACACAAACACACACAAACACACACACACACACACAGTCCCCAAAGGATGATGTAATGGTCTCGTAATATTGTTTTGCAGCCATACCTCAGACCGCCCCGGAGGCGTTATGTCACTTTCATCTGACACATAATTGTGTGTGTTTCAGTAGCCACAAATGATGTGCATTATATGACACGTATGCATGCATGTTTATGACACACACACTCTCTCCCTCGCCCTCTCCCTCTCTCTCTCTCTCTCTCTCTACCTCTCTCTGTTCCTCTCTACCTCTCGCTCTACCTCTGTCTCTCTCCCTCTCCCTCTCTGTCTCTCTACCTCTCTCTGTTCCTCTCTACCTCTGTCTCTCTCCCTCTCTCTCTCTCTCTCTCTCTCCCTCCCTCGGTCCCTTTGCCTCTGCCAAAGGGCTCTGCTGTCCTCCTTCTTGTCCCAGAGGATACTTGTATGTCCATACATCTTGGACGTACAAATGATAATGACTTGCATGGAAAATAGACAGGTAGTAGTAGCTTCAAGTTTAAACTGTTGTTTTTTGTCAATGTGTTTGTTTGTTTAATTTTCATTTCTGAATAAATATTACTACATTAATAGTTACAAAAGATGATTCATTAATGCCTGCAGCTAAATCTGATTCACTGAGCAATCTCGGCGTAGGCCAAAGACCAAGTAGTTATCTAGTAAGCCGTAATCCAGAGATAATTATTCACTGCTTATCCCAATAGATATAGAAGAAAAGGCACAAAACCAAAATAAAAGACAGACTTTGGAATCTCATACTTGAGTGAGATATTTAATATGTTTAGAGAGTGCCAATTGTTGGAACTCTGCCAACTGTTTTTAAGCTCTTGTTTGGGTTTATAACTAATACATCCTGCTCGACCCATCATTCATGATAGAAGATTACGTTTAAAAAACTCTAGGGTGTAGCAGCAGATTGGAGATCAATTTAATGAACTTGGAAAAAAACTGTTGAAACAGGCAGGTGAGAATTTCAACACTCTAGATTAATTAAACTGCTCTGCTCACGATGCATAAAATTATATTATTATAGAGTATTTGATTTAAATATTTCTAATAAATGTAGTTATTGATTCTATTATTTTTTACGTTATCCAAGTAATTATATTATTAGTTGAACATTTGAGTTATGTACACGTAACAAAAGGTCAAAAATATCTTTCTCAAAGAGAGCCTGTAGAAAACATTAGGCTGGTGCCCCGATGTCACGTTTCCACACCTCGCTCGAGGAAAGACAACTTTAAATGGGAAGTGACAAAAAGGTGACAGCATTTGGTTGTTAACGTTGCGTCGATTTTTTTTCCCTTCCCTGAGCATACTCTCGTTCCACCATCTCTCACCAGTCAGCCTGTCAAGTGAGCAATCCCTGGTGCACGGTATTACCTGGATATTACTACTCCCCGGGGTGCTTATTAAAGACCTGCGCATTAATGATTGAATTATCCCTCCCTCTATCCTCATGTACCTCAGAAAGGACTTCTTTTGGGGAGATTCACTCTCTCACCGATAAAAAAAAAAAAAAAAAAACATATACGCAACACCCATATGGATCCAATAAGTGTGAGCGCACAGCAACGGGCTGAGATTGGGCTGTTAGTAAGAATAAAGCAACGGATTTATGGCCCCATAAAACCAACCTCAAATCCCCACCAATAAGAAACCAACGAACCGACGAGACCCCGTCTGACTTTTAATCCCACTCATCACGAACCCAAATCCAGCGCAGATTTGTAACACAGCACACCTCACCTTGAATCAGCTGCCGCCCCCCCCCCCCCCCCCCCACACACACACCCACACCAGAGCAGACAGGCCTTATTGGATGCCGGTGGCTACCTGGTGTGTCAGAAGCACATGACCTGAACCAGCGAGGACGGAGACCCAGTCTGAGTCATTAACACTCAGCGAGCACGGCTCGGCCCGCGGGCCGCCCTGCTGCCCTCTCTGACATCAATGCATTCTAATCTTGTCCGCCCATTGAGAGAGAGAGAGGGGGGGGGGGGGTGGGGGGGGGGCCGGGGCTACACTACAGATAACAGGGCCGGGCCAATCAAACACCGCTGTCCCGTCAACATCTCCCGATCAATCAACAGTCAAGGAGTGAGAGGCGGGGTCCAGCCGTGCATGACACACCGTCGACACCACACACACACACACACACACACACACACACACACACACACACACACACACACACACACACACACACACACACACACACACACACACACACACACACACACACACACACACACACACACACACCTCCGCCATGGATGTGCCCGTTCACAATGCAGCGCTACACAACTCGTTGGCATGGGAACTGAGGCAGGACGGCCGGGGGCCCCCACGGTGGGGAGTGATGACCCAGGAGTCAACCCCGTGGCTGTCCGTGTTTCGCCCAGCGCTCCAACCAAAACAACACCAAAGTTTTTAAAGAGACGGGGGGGGGGGGGAGGAATGAAATCAATTAATATGTCAACAGCTGAGCCTGTGAGGGAGCTGGCATATTTTATTCAGAACAAAAAGTGTGTTACTGCGAAGGCAGACTGCCATGTGAGGCTGAGGGGGAGAGAGAGGTAGCGAGGGGGAGAGAGAGAGAGAGAGAGAGGAGAACAGAGTACGGGGGTTATTTTCAGACTGTGGCTGTGCATTATTCAGCAATCCCAGTGTCAGGGCTAGACATGACAGCCTCCTCTCCTCCTCGGCATAATTCCTTTCATCCTCGTGGAGAATAATCTCACCTCGGCCCCTTTAATTTGATGGCAGGAGCACTGGTCAATATCGTTAAGAGAATCACTGAGCTTGGAAAATACATTTCATTCAGTGTGTTTATTGTAATGTGCTCTCTATCCATCATATATATACAGTATATACACACATTAGAATGTCAGTACAGTATGTAAGCATTAGTATTGACATTAGTATGTATATACATATACAGTATTTGTTTAGATTTTGTATGCATGTGTATATATATATATATATACATACATTAGTTTTAATTAGTAAATTATACATTAGTATGTATACATATATAGATGTATATGTTTAGATTTTGTATGCATGAGTATTATATATACAGTATATAGGAGAGAATGAGAAGAACCGTAGGCCAAATTAATTCCATTATTCATTAGGGAAATTATGACTTTCCTGGTGTGTTTCCCATAATTGTCTTAACGTCATTCGTTTCATGAACCAAGGGTACAAGACGTGAAAGGGAGGGAGGATAAACATCGTAAATAATAAAATGGATGTCATAAACACAAGCCTGGCGTGCAGAATATGAAGTGGCTCCCATTGCAGTGTTCAGCCACACACACAAATACACACACACACACACACACACACACAAATACACACACACACACACACACACACACACACACACACACACACACACACACACACACACACACACACACACACACACACACACACACACACACACACACACACACACACACACACACACGCTTTGTAAACAAATGAAAGTTCAACAAAATACAATTGATAGAGTATTGTATAATATATCGAGATAAAGAGACCTGTATAATATTTGTGTAGCCTGTTTATGTGTTCCAGTGGCTATACTGTACGTTTCACTTTCATTGTCGGCATATTTACAGTCACGATGGTCGATATTAATGCTTAGCCGCCTGGCCTGTAATCTATGGGCAATAATAGAAGACTACTCATACATAAATTGTGCTTCAGCAAGCTAATTATTAATCAATCACTAATCAACACCATTTACATTTCCACACACAGCCATCCTTATCGTGGCATATAATCCCAGCCGAATTACCAAAGTTTTGCTTGGGGGATGAATACTAAAATAACACATTATATTTCCATTATTCTACACTCTTTACGGCGGACATTACAGGAAGATAAGTTAGCGCCCATGCTAAGGGCAGTTCCGCGCGCACTCACGCGTCACCGCGGCAATGGGTCTATAGCCAATGCAACCCTGGGGCTCCCGGGAGCCAAACGGTTACATCCTATCTCAAGGTAACAGCACACGCACTTCACAGGGGGAAATGTAGCTCATTAGACACAGGGGCCTCAGGGGACCCACGCGAGGCGAGAGCCAGAGTCCACCGGTGCCTCCGCTACCAAAGGCAGAATCACCGGGGGAGGGCAGAGACAACTGGGACGGAAGAGAAGAAGAAACAAACAGCCGGGCCAATCAGAGGCCGCTCCCTTGGAGTTCGGCGTGCCCTCGTTCAACTTGGAAGGACGAGCCAGAGCGATGGTTTCGCTTGCGCTCCCTGGAATCTCTCTCTCTCTCTCTCTCTCTCTCTCTCTCTCTCTCTCTCTCTCTCTCTCTCTCTCTCTCTCTCTCTCTCTCTCTCTCTCTCTCTCTCTCTCTCTCTCTCTCTCTCTCTCTCTCTCTCTCTCACTCTGTATTTCTCTCTCTCTCTCTCGCTCTCCGTCTCTCTCTCGCTCTCCGTCTTTCTCTCGCTCTCAGTCCTTCTCTCGCTCTCAGTCCTTCTCTCGCTCTCAGTCCTTCTCTCGCTCTCAGTCCTTCTCTCGCTCTCAGTCTTTCTCTCTCCTTTGCTTTCCGATTCTGTATCTTTCTGTCTCTCTCTCTTTCTCTCCGACTCTGTATCTCTCTGTCTCTCTCACTCTCTCTCTGTAAAATTAGCAGGGGTGAGGGTCAAGCGAGAGGGTTTACAATGAAAACCACGCAGAGAAAAAACACAGGTTAACACAGCTGAATAGCTTCTGTTCAATATGCTAAAGTTAAATATGCATTTTCCACAAGAAATATTTCTTTGCAGTATTTTTTAATATTTGAATATTATTTGAATATTATTGCTAATTAATCAATTTCCTGTGATGTGTAGATACAGTATATCTTGTATGCCGGTAATGCAACCTTGATCAAAACATATATAAGGCCATCGTTAATAAAATGGTCCATTTAATATCGGCCCAAGTATTGATTTGACCAACAAATCAATCGTAAACTGACCACAAGGTGTCCAGTTGTGTTAGCATCCATTCCGTTTAATCCCCTTTGCGACGGGCCTTTGTTTTGTTTTAATCAATCAAATGGATCATAAAGCATTATACACAAAGTTAAATAAAATATGTAAAGGCAAACCAAATGATCGTTTGCATTGGCATTGAACTAGAGGGGGCCGCAGGGGGGTCCGTGAGCCTGCATCAATCCACCGGCCGTAAATTATCTGGACGTTATGTTTAACGGCAAATGCAGCTCCCAGGGTCAAGCTTTTATGAGGCTCCATAAATCCATTCCCCGACGGAGGGCTCATTGTCACTATACCATCCGACGGACCGCAATTCAGCGGGGTGTGAGACGATGTACTCTAAGTAAAGAGGGCCTTTAGGAGGACCAGACAAGAGGGGCCAGAGAGGGAGGAGTGCGATCCAATCAGAGCTCCGTAGAGCGACTCGGAAATAACGAGCAGACAGGGCTGTCACGAGCACAGTATGAAAATAAAAATGAAGTAAAAAGAGGAGACGTGGGGAAAAGTCATATCTCCCCAGCGGGTTCCGGTAACACTTATGAAGAGATGTGGGTCACAGCATGATGTGTGCGTGAGCGTGCGTGTGCGCGTGTCACACACTAACCATTTCAGCATTTCTGAAAATCTGTCCTAAAACAGACCAAAAATAGAAGCTCCGTCTATTGATATCATTTCCTATGATAACATATCAACTGTGAAAGGTCACATGCGACTTAGTGGCTGTGTTAAAAAAAACTAAAACAACAAAGAGTTGAGGAAACCATTTTGTAATTCGATGGTTTACATTAACACGTTTACTTATTGGACAACACGTGTTGGCTTTTTTTTCTATTCAGCACCGAGTTGAACAGTTACAACAACACGCCGCTGTTAATGCAGGCCCGTATAAAGGGAAGCGCTAAATGGCTTCATCACACACCGAGACAAGGACCTGCTCATCAAATTGCACTTTAGAAACCACGCAGGAGAGAAAATATTGTCAGTTCTGGAGCCGCTGCCGGGTTTATGAGCTGTGTCTGTTTCACTGTGGCCCTATGTTAAGTGCTCCTGGTTAGACCTCAGATTTATTGAGTTACCACTGACCTTCTGATGCTTCATCCAGGTTTTATGGGTCACAGATATGGGTCATAGGTCATGAAATACTGCTAAACAAGCCCACGCCAATGCACTTGTAATCTATCTTGGGACAAAAGACACACACACACACACACACACACACACACACACACACACACACACACACACACACACACACCTGCGCAACATAAAAGCCTTTTTCAGGGAATCACCTTCAAATGGCCTTTTAAAAAATATACTGATCATGCCAAATTGTTCACTGGACACGAACTGTAGCATGCTAAATATATCCCATAGAAATGCTACCATTAAGGACTTCACATTAGGGATGATTCGCCAACGATTGGCAATGCCCAGCGAATTTACCCAGGACATCTCAATTGCATCCAGTAATCTGTTATTATTCCCCTAATTGCACCCGATACTGGATACGTTGTGATTACCATCTTCCTGCATCTATTCTAGTCACCGGGACATGATCCCGCCACACGCTGCTAAAGCAAACCCGCCAATACTTTCTGAGGCCTTTAAGCTTCTTAGGCGAGAGATGGAGGAATGGGAGAGAGCGAGAAAAAGGGAGGGAGAGAGAGACATACAGATGGAAAGAGAGAGAGAGAAAGAGAGGGGGAAAAGGAGAGCGACACGCAGCTGGAGAGAGACAGACAAAGAGAGAGAGAGCGCCAGAGAGAGAGAAAGCGAGCGAGCGAGAGAGGTGAGGTGGCCTGTCCATCTGTAAGCCTGTGATAGCCTTCAAATCCCATTTCATGAATGACATTTGAATCGTGGCGTATTGGGAAGAGCAGAGGAGTCTCACTTTGTATTCACCCGGCTGCCAATCAACCGACTCATCTATTCACATTACCCAACAGACTTTGGATTCGAGATCAATGCTTCTATTAACACGTTCATACACACCTTTAGTGGAGCACAACTAGTTAAACTACGTTTAAAGAATATATATTTGGGCCAAGGACTGTGATAAGTTATATAATGTTCTGTTTGTTGCCTTCACTACAACTTTAAGCAGCTTGTAGGCTGTTGCCCCTTAGAAAGTAAAGCCTTGTAAATAACTTGATGACAGTATAAAATGTGTCTAATCTTATTCACGAGCTAAACAAATCCCGGGCATCCATCCGAGACACAAATCTGATTAATTAACGGTGCTTCCTTTGGGATTTTATTTTCTGAATGATTTTATATTATTAGGCATTATAAAATTATTAATTATGCTTAGTCATTCCTATAAAAATGATTATCAGCCCAGAATTATACTCGAAAATAATACATTATAATCGAAATATTTCATTAGCCTTATTTTGTACCAAATATCGAATTATATTAGTAGTTATAGTAGTAATAGTAGTAGTAGTAGTAGTATCAGTAGAAGTAGTAGTAGTAGTATAAGTATAAGTAGTAGTAGTAGTATAAGTAGTAGTAGTACTATCTGTTGTAGTAGTAGTAGTATCAGTAGTAGTAGAAGTAGTATCAGTAGTAGTAGTCACTCATGCTAGGAGTAGTATCAGCAGTAGAATTGTAGGTTTGGTGTTGGTTTCTACTCTACCTCCCATCTCTCTCTCCGCTCACTCTACTATCTCCAGCTATTTCTGCAGGTCAGTCCTCCTGTCCCAGCGGTGCCTTAATTCGATTCAACCCCCCCCCCCCCCCAACCAACCCCCCTTCTGCCCATGGAAGTTCTGTCGCTCCTGTGATTTATTTATACCACCGTCTCCAGAGAATGAGCTGTTCCTCTCTCCCTCCATCAGTAAATACAATTTCACCACAATACGGCCGTGGCAATTTGTCATTATTTAAGTCCCCATTTGCCTTCTCAGAGACTACAGTGTGGGTCCTTCTCTCCCTCTCCTTCCCTCTCCTCCAGTCCACCACCAGTGGCCTTTCGCCTGTTTGCTTCTTCATTAGTCATGTGCGCCACATGAAGTGAGTTTTCATTCCACTGAAACATTTGAATTTCAAAGCCCTCCGTCAATCCGAGGTGTCCGAATCCTTGTGTAAAGTTTTTTTTATTAATAGGTGTGCAGAATCATTTTACCATGCTAGCCCTGGTGATTTACTTTGTGCTAAACTCAGGAATGTGCAGATATTTCCATTGAATCGAAAAACACTTTGAAGTAAAAACAGTATTTTCACCCAAGAGTTGAAGAGAACTTCCTTATTCTCTGACAGAAAAGTTTGCTGCAGTCAACGAATAATAATCGAATTAGTACTATTTGATTGTATGTTAACGATATAACATCTTCACCCTCGCATGTTTTTTCCATGTTTTTGTGTCGCTACCACAACCCACAGTATTAGCAGTTGCTGTTGTTGTTTTGGGGAGTATGAACAATCTTTCTCAACTGTCCTCCCACCACACACAGAATATTAGGTACGCAGAGCCTTGAGGCGCAACATCGCAGCGCTAATTACAGCAACCGTTGCCAGGCAACAGCAGCAACTGGGACCCTTGGGTTTCAGGAGTGGCCTAGTGGTCAAGACTCAACCACACAGTAGCTGCAGCCCGAGATGGATCTCGATACATCCTCACAATGACCCTTTGTGTGTTTGGGGGTGTGTGTGTGTGTGTGTGTGTGTGTGTGTGTGTGTGTGTGTGTGTGTGTGTGTGTGTGTGTGTGTGTGTGTGTGTGTGTGTGTGTGTGTGTGTGTGTGTGTGTGTGTGTGTGTGTGTGTGTGTGTGTGCGCGTGTCAGAGCATAGTATTCTACGGTAGCCATATGCAGCATGGTTTTAAGTGCATTCTATTTGCAAACACAAAAGCGTTATTATCTCGGCTGATAGGAACAAATAGCATGTTGTTTCCCATTGAGAGCCACAACAGTGCCAATGCGGCATTGTTTTATTTCCGTAACCTCCCACTATAATGATGTGCCACCATTTACTCAGAGGAATGTTTTTCAAAACCCTCTCAAAGAAGCAATTACCAACTTCGGCTTATATTTAGAAACTGTGCTAAATCTGAGCGTGTGCTGCCTTACGTCAAAGCCCAGCTCTTTCCAGCATAGGGAGGAAATTGCTGAGAATCTTCAAATCATGTGTTTAAATATAGATGAGGTTAAGATACTTAACTGTGAGTATCAATTATGCAGAGGCAGGTGGAAAAGCTGTGAAAACGTGCATTACATTACACAGTAGGGGAGGCAGCCTAAATCTCAGCTCTGAAGTGACGTAATATCCCTGTTAGAAAATGAAAATGTGGCTGCTAAAATACATGGACCCAGGAGGACATATATAAATTGTGTTATTTTCCATGACATCACTCTGACTTGGCTGTCCTCTTAGCAGGGCCTTCTCAAAACAATGCACAAATAGCGGTATCAAATGTGCTTCATATGACCGAAGAAAAGATTTTTCAAGACGTGAAATTGTCCCCTGCCAATACACATCATCTCTTCGGCAGCAAAGAAAACAAAAAACGCGAGGGCGGGGCGGGTTAAAACCTCCTGCCACATATCCACCTCATTCTCCGCGGCAAACACTTTGTGTACGCACATTATTTGATCAGCACCGGCTCCGCTCTGTGCTTAAAACACACAGGCCACACCGCGTGACTGGGAAGCAGCAATATGGCTCTTACACTCCCAAACCATCTCATCCGTATGGATATATCCTTCAGCCGCTCTCTTTACACGGCGACTAGCTTGTGTATTGGTCCATTTGGTCCAGTGGATACATTCAACGCAGGGGCACGTCTCTAGACTCCCTCCCCCCCCCCCCCCCCCCCTCCTCCCCCATCGTCTTCTCCCTCCTCGCACCACCCTGGGCGAGTTATGTTCCCGGTAGACACGTAGACAACCCTCCAAAGACCCCATCCCCATAATTGCCAGCGCTGTCTTTACCACGGGGAGGTGTACGCGCTAATTACTGGAGGACTAATCACATGTTTGTCAGGACCCCTGCATAGCTCGTTTGTTTGTTAGCAACGTCTCCTGTCACAATACTACCCCTCTCGCCGTCACCTCTCACCGAACGCAAGAAAGAGAAACGGCAGCGACGCTCCCCGCATTGGCAGGCGGCCTCGTGGATCGGGGAGGAAGGACTGGGGAGGTATACAGCCCCCATTGTGTCTGAAGGAGGACGAACAAACGCGCCGTCCTTGTAATAGCACACTCAATAATGACTTACTGTGAAGGATTGCTTCTAGGCGGTGCCAAGGTCAGCCCGGCTGTGGTCGGCCACTTTGTTATCGCAGCCTGGGTGGGCTAACTCAGCCCGCTGAATTTCGCCCACCACCACCACCATCACCAACCCAGCCTCCACCTGCTTTGGTTCTGCTCTGTAATCGAATACAGCCTATACAATGGGTCGATATATCTGGTGCGCCCCATGGGGGATTGCATAGTGCTCCCCGTTGTCAAATGTTGGTGTGCAGCTGGTGTTCTGTATCGGACATCCGTGTGTCGCGCTTCAAATCCTACAGCAGGGAGCCCCCGGAAAAGAGTGGAACCCTACCGCCGAGCTAAAGTGGATCACCGTTTCATGCGATAAACGGTTAAATCATCAGACGAGATGAGTGATTCCTGACCGAACTTTATTCGCGGGCTCTCCTGCGATGTATTGTATACCTTAACGATCCACCACGCTGCGCCTCGCTGTTCTCCATAGGTGCTGGGTGCCCACGGTCACGCGGATCTGAGCTATAAACAGAACGCTGGTTGCCAGCCACATCGACCCTCCGCCGCCCACCGCCCACCGCCCACCGTCGACGGCTCGGAGCGGGCAGAACGAACCGCGCCGTCCCTATCGCGCTAATCAACCTTAGAGCACCTGGGTCCTTCAAAGTAGGCCGAGCGTCGGAGCTGGAAGAACTTGTGGGCAGCGAGCGACCGGAGAAAAAAAAACAAAAAGAAGATCTGAAAGGGGCGAGTTTCCTTCGTTGTTTTTGTTTAGGGAAGGGACACTTGATCTCATATTCCTGTTATCCCTGCAAGCAGCCTGGGCCCCTTCCGTTCCCCTCCCCCCCCCCCCACTCCCCCCCTCAACACTCCCCCCCCACACACACACATCCTCCTGGCTCTCCTCCCTTGCCGCTGACCTCCCTCAGAGCGTCGACGGTCCTTGCAGCCGGCCATTAATAACCCCCACGGCCAGCTCCGTGCTGCCAAACAGAGCCGTGTTTTTCCTGTCATCCTGACACAAATTAATTCCCCTTATTTATCTCCTGGCACCAAGGCCGGCCTAACTGGAATAACTGTTTATGAAACAAAAGGACAAAGAATTATAGATGGCGTGTTCCTGATGACAAGGCTATTTGTTTCGTAAATAAGGGCCGGGATAAAGTTTCGAAAACGATAATTGCGATAAAGGAAGTCTCCATAAATATCCGTGGAAATGTATGTATGTATGTATATATTCATGTCTCCGCGTACATATTTATGAATTTAGGAACATGCATCCTTCATGTTCCGTCTATGCATTTGTCGTGATCCGTTCGATGCATCATGTCCAATTATAAAGGATGGTTGTAACCTTCAACTCGTGCATTGAGACTACGAGTCAATGTGCAGGCAAACATAAAGAGATAGAGATAAAATATAAACTGGTTTCTGCTGAATTATAATGTTCCTAATCGAGTGTAGAAAAAACCGCTGCATGTTTACTTTTTAGAAGACTATGGTTAAGCAATAACTGAATGGAAAATTGCTTTCCTAAAGGAAAGAAAATGCACATATTTTAAAAAACCAGGCTATTGTTCAATATTGGAACATTGTGTAGCGAGCCAAGCTTACTACAAGAGGTCTGTCTCAATGATGCCTTAGATCATCCAAATCAGATACAGCTGGTGCCGTTGTAAATCCTAGAGGTTTACAATTGCCCCAACTGAACAATAACAGAACAAAAACTAAATCAACAGAGGAAACCGCTGTCCCTCACTGACGACATAGAGCAAAGAACAGGCTCCCCTCTCTCAAAATGGTCGCTACAGGACCGTACAAGAGCACCATCATCCTCACATTCAAATGTAACAGGCTTCAGCACCAATGACAGTGAAAAATGGTTTTAATAGCCGCAGAACAGTTTGTCAGCAGTGGGAAAAAAAATGAAGTAACACATTGCAAGGCTTTTCACCTCGTTTTTTTGAATCCCCTGGGTTCTGCTGTAGCAGAGTCTCAAACATCATTCTCTGTGTTTTATTCATTGGTGCAGGGTTTTGTATCATAATATTCAGGTACAATTATTTTAAAAGTGTTGCATGGCAGCAATATATTTGGGTTGGATACCTTCGCAGTGAGATGTGGCTGTTAATATTTGAAGATAAATTAAATTTTGGTTTGGCTGGATCTCTTGTAGAAGATAAAGACAAATTGGTTACTATTACGAAGCCATTCCATGATAATTTGAGGTGACTCGATCAAGTGCTATTTTATTATGTGCACCAGATCACTGAAGGAAAATGGACTAACGTTTCAACCTTGTTGAAAAATCTATTCAAATATACTTCCTAATCGCATGCATATTGTCAAAGTGCTGTACTGTTCGAACAATGATTAAGGAATAATTGATTTGATATTTTTCAATCATGTATTTTCCCCTTCTAAAAGCTTACAGTGTATACATCTGTTTCCAACGGTGTGGAATCATGTCTGGTCACTGACCTAGCCGTACACATGGGCAGAGTGGCGAAGCAATTAGACAACGGCAAACACGGTCCGATTACATTTAGACAAAGCACTTTATTTAGCAGCGGCGCTATATGTTTCTATAGTGTTCCCGGCTGTGATGAAGGGACTGCGGTTGCTCTCAGCCATAATTGTGCAGAACCCTAGCTAGCTGTCGTCTCTGGAGGGCAACAGCAGGCAGCTCAGGGGTGCGTTGTTATATTTCACACTTAATGATGCGCAAGGGATTCTCTGCTCCTATCTGCAAGTCTATTTTAGTCCCTGACATAGCCTCTAAATCGCGGCACAACAACAGATGCAGCAGTCGCTGGTACCAGTTTCTTTATTCCTCTTTAGGGTTAAGAGATATATATTAACTACGCATTTATTGAAATGCACAGCTGCATTAAATCCTGAAGGACGATTTAAAAACAAGGACATATGACTCGCCGTTTTAAGCACAAGCGTTTTAACCACATTAATGTCTTATTCAGTTTGGTGTTAACTGTTTAAGATGACCAGAGAATCACATCATGAAAGGCATACTTAAAAGGTAGAAATAATAGCCATGGTTTGCAAAAGTTGTTTCTTGGAAATAATTTATAAATTAATTCATTATAATTTAAAGTAGTAGGATTTCAGATTATTGGTGAGGAAATAAACATTGCTGCTGGTAAAACTATAGATCATTACTACAAAGTAAAAATGATTTTGCCTAATTAGGCGTGCTTACTTAGTAGAGTTGACTGTTTAGTTATGCCAATTTTATTCTCAAAAGCTAAACTGCTCATATTATCATTATTCAAATAATGACGAAATTATGTTGTGTATACTTAATCAAACTTCATATAATCAATAATATAATGCAAGAGTCTCTCAAACCTCATGTTTTTTGTCCTGGATTATAACAACAAATATCTGCTTGTCTTGTCGCTATAATAATGATGATAGCTCATGGACCCGCCACTCTTTCCCAAATAAATGGTTGTCACACACAACTTGCACTCAACAGTTTATTAAAAAATGATATATAAGAATAATATATAATGTGAAAACAGGAAATCCTTAATGTGTATTGTCCATGTGATGCTTGCCATTTTATTCATTGGCATCAATGCTTATTTTGAGTTAAATTACAAAAGGGGCTCCTAAACTTGATTACATTACTATAATGGAAACATTTGTTGTATACATAACCTGTATATACCTGCATATAAAATGTATGAATATTTTATAACTGACATAATGGATAAAAAAATGTGCATGACCAAACAGCTTTGTTTGCATGTTATGTACAAAAGATCCTTCTCAAAATTATCAATTAATTAATCAATGATTACATGAGGATTACACAAGGTTTGTGCAAATAAGATTTGCATGAATGCTTTTCTCAAATCTCAAATCTACAATATAGCAGGGCTAAATCCCAATGGTCGGAATTAAAGTTAAACCCAAAAATGAGGTCATTTTTGGTATATCACATGTTACTCACTTTAGTATATTATCCGATTTTAAAGTATATTTTTACTCCGTCCTATCCTATACCATTGTTGTCTGGTTGGATTTCGATCTTAAGTTGGATCTAACTTTGAATTTTAAGAAAACAAAGTAATACCTGGCAGATATCTCAGCCTTGATCTCCAAAGGAAAGTATGCACACGCATTTTATACTCTGTCAGATACAATAAATCTTGCAATTCTGTGATGGAATAGCGAAAAATAAAATGTACTGGAGAATGAGGGGCTGTTGTCTCTGCAACCGGCTCAACAAAATGCTGCATTCAAAACTCATATATCACTATCACTTTTCTGTCTGAATGTCACATCAGACTGGAAAAGTAGTATAGCAGAAGATTGTTGGTCTCCTCTTTTCCAAACAAATGTTTATAAGTAGAGGGGGTTGCAGATATTATTCAAATGATAGACCAATCCTTGAGACTCATAGAAAGATTTCTTTGGTCATAAATATGCAGCGTGGGTTTAATTAATGAAAGGTTGTGTGGAAAGGCTGCCTTTTCTAGCTCGAATGGTGCATATATTTTAACAAGAACGTGTCAGGAAAGGCCATCCAAAGCCATGCATATGGGCCAATTATATAGTTTTTGACAGCTTCTAAAACAGTGATACACATGTTTAAGCAAAAGGGTTGAAGCAAAAATGGAGTAGAAACATTCTCTACACTATGACTATTTTCTGTATTTAATTCTAGTTCTGTATTTGAATGTTCTCATTAACAAATTGAAATAAATATTTATGAAGGCTTCATAATCAAAGGGGAATACGTTACTGTTTGTATATACATTATATTGTGCCTTCTTCTTACCACAAACTGAAAAGCTTCAATTGAGCCAATCAATTACGTAAAAAATAAGAGACGCTATTTCTTTGCACTCCAAAGAAATAGCGTCTTATGTTGATTCACTTTCATGATGATTTAAGGTAAATAACGTTATTTGCCTGGACAATAAGGAAGCAACATTTATTTAAACAAAAATATCTTCCTAGGTGTCAGGATAAGCCGCATCATGCACAAAACAGTACGAAAACAGTGCTGACTCACCAACTACATAAGATAAATATGTAAGATACAATAGAGTAAGATATGTTAAAAAATTAGGGGGCAGAAGTTAGGAGGGAAATAAGCAGGGGTTCAGAGTTAGTGAGAGAAGGTTGCGGTATAATGGGAATGCAAGTATGGCTTTAAAAGGGTTTTGTCCCTCAGGGCCTGTCGCGCTTGAGTATAATGACTCTCAGAGCAGACCTCCTGAGATAAATTGCCACTGACCCCCAATGGGTTTTCCAGGGCAGGCTGGGTTCAAAATGGAGCATTCAATTTCCCACCAGAACCTTGCCATTTCCTGGACATGCCTGATTTGAAAAAGCGTTTTTTGGTTGCTCCTTTCTCTTTTGTTGTCAGACACAACTAGTTGTTTGTCTATCCACACCATTAGCTGTATGGGCTCTGGTTTAAATTAGCCATGGCTGCGGCTACATGTTCAGTCTTATGTAGGCTACGGCCAGGAACATGTGAGGGATGATAAGGGAGGATTCCTGTGCATGCTGTTCTCCCATGGCTACCAGGAGATACAGCTGCACTGTGCCGCTTCAATCGAAGACCGAGGAAGATTCACAGGAAGTCAAAATTAATATTTATCACACAGAGTTTTCCTCAAACATGAATAACACTGTATCCATTCTCTGAGCTTCTGTCTGCACGGAAGGCATTTCGGACGGTATAATGGGACAATATATATTAATCTCTCAACCTCTTTGAAGGCAGCCAAGCCTTGGGCCACTTGGTGGTCATAAATTACCAATACAAAGCAGACCTTCAGTAGTTTGCTCTTCTAATAACATAGCCATTGTGTATGGCATATTTCCTCCACTATCATTTCATCAACACATCGTGATATGAATTCCATATTCCACAAGCCCTTTGGTGAAATATGGCAGTGTGAAATGACAGGCAAATGATGGGAGCCAGACTTAAAGAGTGGAATATAGGTGTTTCACTGTGATCCATTCTCTGTTCAGACTTCTCCAGTCCTTTCTGTCGAGCCAGGGAAAGGGGGGCTTTTTTTTTGTTATCACTGCAGCGTCTCTCAGGCATCGACCGGCGGTATCGATTCTGAGCAGATTTCCTTCCACTCCATCTGGGGAACCAGAGGAGCCTGATTCATATTGATCCACCCTTTTTTATTCCCCATTCTCACTTTACCTATTGCGATGGGAAAATCATATTCTTGTTTTTCTTTTTTTTTGTATTTTCTATAATGGTGTTTACTGAGGGACGTTGATAAATATTAATTTAAAGTTTTCTGTTGTTTTCACTTATCCTCGTGACCTAGAGAGAAGACAGCCTCCGACAGCCAAACCTCACCCGAGACAAACAGTCCATTATGACAGTCCACAGACGTAGAGGCAGGCCTCCACTTAACTAATGCCGCTTTTCCACTGCATGGTACCAGCTCGACACGACTCGACTCAACTCGACTCAGCTCGCATTTTTTGCGTTTCCACCGCGAAAACATGGTACCTGAAGTGGCTGCTTTTTCTAGTACCGCCTCGCTCTAGGTTCCAAGCGAGCTGAGCCGATGCTAAAAGGTGACGTCGGCAGACGGCCGGCCACTGATTGGCCAGAGAGTGTGACGAAGTCACGAGAGCGACATGGCAACCATGCTGGTAACAGCCATAGCAGCGCCGCAGCCAACATATATTCCACTTCTTCAACTTCTTCAACATGCCAGCTAATAATAGGAATGTTATCGATGTCCTCCATTGTTGTTATGTGGGTTCTGTCCATGTGTGGGTTGCGTAGGCCTTGTTTGCGTCGCGTACAAAAATACGTCACGGCCCTTTCGCGCAGCCGACCCCGCCCACGTCCAGGAGGTACTATTTGCGGTGGAAAAGCACCCGTGCTGCTACCGTGTCGAGTCGTGTCGAGTCGTGTCGTGTCGAGTCGTGTCGAGTCGAGCTACATGTGCGGTGGAAAAGCGGCATTATGCAGCCGTTTTGAGCGAGTGAATGTAAGACTGCATTAGTTGGGCACAAGGAGCCACAATTTGGCCATCTGGCCCAGCAGGCTTGAAACTATATTATGTTTCTTGATAAAAAAAGAACTATCCTTCCCATATCAATATGCCTTTTCCTTAATGTAAATGTATTTTTAATAGTCAGATTAAGGCCCAACCCCATTTCTACCCCTTACCCCTTCCCCCTCCCCCTTGTTTTGAAGGGGTAAGGGGAAGGGGGAAGGGGAAGGGGTAAAGGGAAGGCGTAAGGGGTAGAAATGGGATTGGGTCTAAGGCCCAATCCTATTTCTACCCCTTACGCCTTCCCCTTACCCCTTCAAAACAAGGAGAAGGGGGAAGGGGAGGGGGAAGGGGTAAGGGGCAGAAATGGAATTATCCGATATCATCCCTTGAGCAGCAAGTCTGACTGCCAGCCCTCAGGGTCTCCAAAGCCCTCGTGAAATAAACCATGCACATTAGCTGACGTCATCCTACCCCACGTGATCCCAAAGACGCCTTTAAGGAGCGCAAATCTGAAGATGGATATGAGACAGATATGTCTACCACACACACACACACACACACATACACCCACCATAGGATCAAGGAGGGTCTGGATGAAATCAAAATAATTGACTAACTTATGATAGGGTTTGCTCCGGATCTTGGTGTCTGTTGCGACTCCACCCGGTATCAGATTGTTACCAAATTGAATTGTGCCTAAAGGCCATTCAGGCCTTTTCACTTTGTGTTTTTTGCCCATCCCCTACTCCCCTACTACATCCCTTCTGAAAATAATCTCTAATAGCAAAACAAGATAAAAAATATATATATCTTTTTTTGTTTACTTTATAAAAATATATTATTATTATACAGTAAACAATTCTGATGGATGCAGTTAAATGCAGCAAATGATTTACAGTCGTTTACGAAATAGGATTACAATTACAATTAGGGCATTTAGCAGACGCTTTTATCCAAAGCGATTTACATCGGTTAATACACACAGTGACAGTCCGACACTCCAACACTCTCAGATTGGCTGTGACGCTGTTTAGGAGCCAGATCCAGTCTCACGCTCGGCAATAATTTGGAAGATATACAAAGCTAATGTACATTATCAAACATTGAGTACCACATCAAATATTTATTAAAGATCCAGGTTTAAGATTCAGAAACCTGGATCTGTAGAAACGAGCGGTGAGGTTGCAGATTAACTCAAACTGAAGCGCCCCGCTTCCCCGTCTCTTTCAAACTACGGTGGCCTGTAATGGCCTGTACTGGCCTGTACTGGTTCCAATTGCTGCCACTTAATTCTAATCCCTACACCTTTGATAAAAGATATTGATATGATACTCAATGTTTGTATTTTACATGTACAAACATTGAGTGCCAAATAATATGATAAACAATATTGACATGATACTTTTATTGATCATATTTTCCTGGATTATCACGTTTGCTAATAGCCTGGCTCCGCCCGCCTACGTACTTCCGCTCAATTTTAATTTTAATTCCGCAAACCCTACTATGTGGGTTTGCGGAATATTCGCAGGTTTTCTCCGGACAAATTTTGCCGGTCAAACAGCGAAAAGAGGGAGTGGCTGAGAACAATGACGTTGAGGTCGTGCGCTAGTTTGAGTTGTAGTCAAACGTTAGCGATTGATTATGGCAGATCCAGAGTGGCACTGGGCAGATCCAATAGTTTTAAACTCCAACAGACACCCACCTTCAAGTGAGTTAACGTTTGTCAATGGAGAGTGGCCAGACTCTCTGTGCAAATGAAATTAAGTGCGAGAGTCTGGTAGGACCAGGCTAGTTGGCTAAACCCTCCAATCACACAATCCAGAAATGAAATGGTCTGTTGGCTGGCTGTTTAGCATGATGGATGTTGATGAGCAGGGTCTGCTTGGCGCTCTTAATGGGAAATGTGCGAACCAGAGACGACAAGATTCGATCAGCAAACAAGCAGTGCTTTGGATCATAGCAAAAAAATTATTTGCATTCCATTGATTCACAATCAAGTCTAAAATTCCACGTCGGCGCCACACAGATGCTCGAAAGTACGTCTGTTAGTCTGGTTAGGGCTGCTGCTAGCAACCCAGGGAGCAGCAGAACCCTCCACAAAACACCGCTAATGGAATGCAGCCGGTCGGCCAAACCAAGTAAACGTGCCACAAACAAATGAACGACTTCAATTGCAAAACGGACAGCTGTGGACTGCAGGCCAATTAACATGTGGGAAGACATAGGGTGGGTGGATAGAGGGGGATTCAAACTACGTCCACCGACACTCACCTACATTCCAACCTCAAGAAGCACCATGGGCAACAAAGTCCACAATTTGTGTGACTCAGAGAAGAATAAAAAAGTTGATATTGGCCCAAGCTGAGCGTGTAGTGCTGACCGGGGAACACTGGTCCTTAATGTGTAAACATAGCTACTTAGGTGTTTCGGCACACCTAATCGATAACCTTAACACTGATGAAGACGGAGGGGACGCACTAAGCAGATGCCTGCGCAAACGATTGCCTTACGGTGGCGAGGAATAGAAGGCGTGAGGATAAAGGCCCATCTGTCGACGGTGCACTCAACATTCAACGGCGGCAGTGAAGACTCTTCCTTTCGCAACCTATACCATGGACAGCTCAAATTATATAGAGGGCCTGCTGTCAGTGTATGAATGGGTGAATGTGAGGCAATGATTGTAAAGCGCTTTGAGTGGCCACCGGCCCAAAAGGCGCCATATAAATGCAGTCCATTTACCATAGCGTTTACAAGTCGGTGACGCTGACCACAGCCGACGAACAGCACACAGTCTTCGGGTACGTCCCTGCAGCTCTATAACTCTTTCTCTGTGTGTGTGTGTGTGTGTGTGTGTGTGTGTGTGTGTGTGTGTGTGTGTGTGTGTGTGTGTGTGTGTGTGTGTGTGTGTGTGTGTGTGTGTGTGTGTGTGTGTGTGTGTGTGTGTGCGCGTGCTAAGCGCTGTGCGCCTGGTCACCAGCGAGACAGAAGGGACAAAGCTACGAGTGATAATTAAAAAGGAAAATTAAATGTTGCCGGTATGTGACTGAGCTTCTTGGGGGTGATGACAACGTCTCGTGCTCTGGGGTGCTCAAAGCACTCTGCCATCTGAATCACACCACAGACATCTCAGATAACCAACCCACCTACGCTGTGCGCTTCAACACGCTCTTCGAGGGAGACCTAGCCGCACGGGTGACTGTAACCAGCGTCACATGTCCCAAGCCTGCCTCATTCCTCGACCCCAGGTTAAGGACCTAAAGTGCCTCCCAGGTGGAGAGGGAGAGGGGATGTGGACCAGGCCGGAGGAGAGGCTTCAGATGCAGCACCGAGAGTTTCCACAGACCTCAGATGATCCAGCAAAGCAGAAAATCCTCCTTGAGTGATGGGTTCGGATTCTGAGTCAGACGAAGACATTGTGCTACTTAGACCTCTCTACAGCTATAATGCGAAGCCAACCCACACAGCATAGAGGAGAGTCCACTGCAGAGGTGGTCTTCACACTCTGAGGCCCGTGAAATGGTGTCCTCTCTGCCTAGTAAGTATCTGGCCACCACTGCATCGTCTGTGCCATGTGAGAGGCCTGTTTCCTCTCACTTGGCACATAGTCAGAAAAAAAAAGGTAAGCCTTGCATTTGGACAACGTCGTGTATTCCCACATTGGAGTATACTTGACATTTAGCATTAAGAAAGTAACCACATTTAAGCATATTCGGAAAGTGTGATTAATTAATTGTCCAATTCTTTTTTTCGTTTGACAGCCCCTACTAAGCACTTAGCTATTGCAGAAATACTGACGGTACACTGCAGAGAACTAGACAACTTTAGACTTTTTCTTTAAATCAAGTATTATACATACACACACTTCAAAAGGTTGTGCTAGAAGACAGTGTTTAATTTTTGAATGTGATTGCAAATAGAGCAGGTTTGCAGTTAATGAGACCGGCTGCCACTGATAGATAAATTAACTGCTTAAAAAGAACAGGGATAGCTTAGAGGCATTCGCTATACAATTTGGTTGGGTATTTAACATAACCATTCCCTTAAGCATTATTAAAAACAAAAACCCCAGCAGGACTCTGAAATGTTAGTGAAGCTTAGAAAAAGAAAAAAACAGGTAATGAACTCATTTGGAGGTAAGAAGGGACATTGAAAGGTAATGCCATTAGATCATTCTAATTGTCTCCCTGTTTAGGTTACCGTTGAAAATTAGGGACCTGGACTTCTTGCAAGCGCGTGATACAGGCACATTTTCTTCAAATGTTCTGACCACTGGAGGGAAATGGGTGCTATGTTGACATTTTTTGTTTTTCTTATACCCAGCGTTGAAACAGTAAACCACATAGCTAGAATTAAACCTCTTATGGTACATTATTATGAGTGACAAAAGAATGCAGGGCTGGAGTAAGGATTAAGGTGGTTACGTTTTTTATCCACCGTACAGCACTCCAGAAACGGAGGTCAATAGTGACACATGATACACTTTTAAAATGACGTTGATTTCCTGTCAACAGCCGAGGTGAAATCACATCCTAAACTAAACCTTCCCTCTCTCAAAATAATCTCTATCTATGTATATATCATTTTCCTTGAAATCTATAATTTACATATGTAGATACATTGAAATCTATAATATTATACATGCTCAAACGCTCTAGATTTCAATGCAGAGGGTGAAACAGTGGAGCTGAATGCATGAGACGGATCCCACTTCTAGGACTCATGAGAAACTACAAACGAAACATCTTTTGTGGATTCCACACACACCACATGGCACTGTGTTGCCTGTCAAATAAAGAATGCAGTCAGGCCTTTGACATGCCTTCATGCTGACTCGCTGTTCTATAGTGATGCTCTGGGGTTATGTGGTGGATATGCTGCCTTCAAAGACACACACACACAAACTAACACACTCTCTCACATATATTCCAATATGTGGTTACCTATATAACAGCCTTTCTGAAGTATGTAGCACTATTCCAAACTGACACCCAAGCACTTAGCCTCTAAATTATATGAAAAGGGTTCAGAATATTTCAGAATAGAAAGCCATACAGATAGAATTGAAAATACACTTGACAACACTGGCTAATGGGAAGTGTAATCCTCAACAGCAAGTCACTGAAGATGTTACAGCTTTTAAAATGTGAGTTACTTCTCCATTACAATGTCGATGAGTTAATAGGTAAAATAACTTTAAAAGCTTTTACTATTATGGAAAGCTAAAATTAAACGTAATGGACATTAACAGCCTTTATAAAAGACAAAGCCCATTTTGCAAGTTAATGTTGCACGTTAAAATTTTTTAAACATTATCTAACCTTTCAATGCTCTTAACAGTTATGATTGAGTGAAGCTTTACAAGCGATTTGGTGCCAATCAAAACGAGTCTTGTTGGACACGGTTTGCACTGATTTAATCTTCGGGGCTTTAACCTTCTCATGTGGTTGATGTATGACCCAGCTCAGTAATTACACATTTCAACGAAAAAAAAGCCATGTCTCATGTGTTTCAAATGGAACTTGCGGGCATTTGTAACACCCAACCGACAGAAACCACGTCGCAGCAGGGGATTGAACCGGCAACCCTGAGAATGGAGCTCGGGCGTTCTAACCGCTAAGCTGTGAGAAAAAATTACAAAAATAATGGGCTCGGCTTGTAAAACTAGGTTGGAGGGGGTTGCATATTTAGTGGCGTGAGGCAATTACCTTGGATGTGGTGGATTGAAGTATTGGGCCGAAAGTTAACCTAAAATGAGTTCATGTTTTGCAACATACTCCTGAGATGGACATGTTATAGCCAGAAAAACTGTTAGAGGGGATGGTTGAGCTTGAGGCTGTGTCTGTGTCGTCAACCTCCCCTCCAGGTGTTTCTACACATTGCTCCCCGATAATAGAGGGTAATGTCACACTTATTCCTAATGACTCATTATCTCGCGCGTCATTTTGGGCTACGCGTGTTGGTAGCCTTGCTCTTCATCCCAGCAGCACTCTCTGCTCCGAATAGTCTGCAGTTGATCTTCAAGTTCAAGGATTTGTAAACTCTCTCTGAATTTAAAGCGCTTGTTAAATAGAACGGTGGATATCTTCTTGTTTTCCCTTTGTAGTATTTTTAAGCCTATGAAACTCCTATCTTTATATTGCCATTTAATGTCGCAATATCAGTGTCTTTTTGTGCTGCTAGGTTGGCCAGGTACCCCCCCAACCGAGCAGCCGATCTCAACAGGACCAACGAGGTTGAATAAAGTTTGAATAAGAAGTAAAACTGGGGGCTTCGGAAAAAAAACTGAAAGAAACTAAAAACCCTTAATGGAAATTCCTGATTTGCATTAGAAAAGGGCCACTTTTCAAAGCCTTTACCTTCCCCGTAACCACGTCTCTCTGTGGTACAACGACTTATTCCACGCCATGCTCGGGGGTTTCCCGTAATCCACCCGCAATGACAAGCTTAACGCAGTAAACATACAGAATCCATCCTCACAGCTCCAGCACTGATGTCCGGGATAAGTGGGTGACATTGAAAGGTAGATCCGTAGAAAGACTACACAAAACCCCCTTTTTCCTCCATAATGAACTGCACACAGAGAATGTCCCTTCTGCTAGAGCCGATTGCAAAGAACTATGGATAAAGAGGTGTCTGCGTTGCCATGGATGACTGAACTTGTGCTTACATAATACAGGAAGCAGCTCGCAGGCTTGCTTGGTTTAGTGACCTTGCTGCTGCATCAGCATTCGCTCCCTGTGGTTCGCCTTCTGCTGCCTTCGAGCCACGACAGACCGGGCCTTACAGTAGAACACCTTGGATCTGGTATATTGACGCAACGTTGTATCTTTTCAACCGGATGAATAGTAAGAGCATGAAAAGCCATGATGATATCTTCATAACCATGACATTAAATGGACACGAGGCAGCGTCATATAGGCCGGCAAAAGGTCTCCGAACACTTCTAAACAGTTCGATTTCATCACGATGGATGTGTGCGCCGTCGCAGTCCACCGCGGATCAGAGGAAACCGTTTTTAGTTTTAAGATAAACAACTTACCTTGTAAGATGGTGGTCACCCAATACAACTACATGCATATCACTGGTGTGTAACGATGACACAATAGTAACAATGGGTGTATACTAGACAGTAATTAGGTAATTAGCCATTTTTTCTCTTAAAAGTAGTAAAGCAAACTTTTTGTGTTCAGCGGTCAGAACTTTGAAGCCTTACCTGTTCAGCAAGTGCATATAAGGTTTCATAGGTAGTATTGAACGTAGACCACAACATGACTTAATGGTTGAAATGGGACATCACTTCTTTAGTCTTTCTGAATTAATGAGTAATGCAAATAGCAAGTACATCACAGTAGCAAAGATGGCAAATAAATCATGGATATAAATGTTAAAGATTTGGTATCAATTAATTATGAAGCCGAAAGGATTATGCAGAACGAGAGTTATCCTCTGTAATGCGTGTACTTAGTAAATCTACCTCCCATAATCTTGATACTCAAGTCCCACTTGTCAAAAAAAACGACTTATGATTGAATACATGAATCTTGAACATTGTATCCATGGTTGCAGCAGACATTAGCCATCAAAAACACATTGAAAAGCTACACTTAACCGACACTTAATGCAAATAATAACACATGTTTACCTTGAATGCTCAGTAGGGACCTTAGTAGCCAAGTTTCCCCTCTTTGCCCTGAGGAGGAGAGTCAAATGGCAAAAATCAGAAGTCCACTTACCCCTAGGGGAGCGATGTCAGGCTGTCAGCCAGGACGGGGGGGCCCGGTGCTCTGTGGCAGGGCCGCGACTACGGGGCCCTGCGTCCACGGTTTGAGCCATAGACGGAGCCGTGTTTACCATCGCAGTGGGGTGGTGCTGGTGTTAGCTTAGCTAACGTCTGCGTTTCGAACCATGCACAGTGCGTACAGAAAGCCGTAGACACAGCGGGTGATGGTGGTGAGAGGCAATGCGGATGCGGACACCTTACCTGAGACACCGTTTAGGTACATTTTGCAAAGAAAGCGATAGAGAAAAATGGCAATGACTGTATATACTTACACGGTGTCTAAGTATATAATGGCACAGACACTTTCCTGTACAGTCAGGTGAATGAATGCAGTTAAAAAATAAAATTAAATAAAGTACCTTTACTTTTACCTATGAAATTTGATGAAATGTTCCATGAAAGCAGAGTCCAGACAAAACAAGAAGAACAAAAAGGAGAGGAGACACCAGTAAGTGTCACGGTCAAGTGGGGAAACAAACAGAGGAGAGAGAGAGAGATGCTTGATGGCTTCCTTTATGTATATTAATATTAATAATGCATCTGGCATTTGAAGAAGAAGAGGTGTCGGTGTGACAGGAAAATGAATCGTAGAGGCGGGGTGCCAATGCATCCCCGTGTTGCTGAACGGCGTCGTATGAAGAGATGTGCAGCAACTTCAAATGCAATCGACTCCTCGTTTCTGACTTTGATATATGAACTTGTGTTTAAATTAAACTGTGTCATCGCCTAAGGGGATGACACAATCATGCATTATATCCGAGGAATGTAATTGGAAATTTTGCCATTCATTTGAACAACATCCATTTAAAAAACTATATCTGGAGGTTGGATGTTTTTAAATGAATCAAAAAGAATACCAAAGCAGATTAATGTACAGCAGTGATAAGGCACCACAACGGAGGGGGGTGCTGAAAGCTCAAAGAGCGTGGAAAAAGAGGTCACATCAGAAAGAAAAGACGGAAAAAAAAACGAAATAGGTCATTTAAAATAACAGGCCATATCTGTAGCTTCAAGTCTCTTTGCACAAGCTTCATTAAAGTGGCAGACAGTCACAGTTCGGAGTACAACAGGACACATTAAGGAAGATAGAACATAGTAGAGAGGGAGGAGGAGGAGGAGGAGGAGGAGGAGGAGGAGAGGGAGGGAAAGGAACAGAGCTCATACCTTGGTCGCCCATCATCAGGTGTGCCAGACCTTAAAGGAAAACAAGAGCACAGTCAGCAGAGAGCAAGGGATCATGGGAAGGCATTGTCACACTAACACACGGGCATCCGCTTTGTTATCGTTTGGTTTACTGTGGATGCCTGGTTTGGGTAAGGGAAGAGTAGGGACAGAGGTGGGGGGGGGGGGGGGGGGGGTCTGACAGACAAGGCATGATGAGCATTCAGCTAACCACACTGGTTACAATGCGTCATCATTATTCACTTACTAGAGGTCATTCAGAAATACAGTTTGGATTCGCTTTGGGCCCACATGAGAAGCCAAACATCAGAAGTGATCGTCTCAACTCAATGTTTTTAATGCAGGTTGAACCACCGAAGACTTAAGAACACTTTATTGAATATTCACAAAACATGAAAAGTAATAGTGTAGTGTACCAAAGTATAATAGACTTATGTTTATACTACATAAGATGGCGGTAGTATAGACGCTATATGTTTCTACTCTTGAAGATGGATGTTACAATTGAATCACTGCGTTAGATAAAGATCTAAAACATCTTTAACATGGAATCAGACTTTGCACTTAGCAAAGGCCTGTTCAGCATGCACAGCATTTACTTTGTGTGGGTCAGCTTTTCCATTTCCTGTCCATCGATTTTTATTTTGGCTGATTATTAAAACACACTTCTTTAGTCCTGACCTGTGGTATGGCAAAAATGTCCATACCACTGACTTTTACTAGAAGTATAATTACTGTAACTTGGAGCAATTATCTGCCAGTTATTTGTGTGGCTTTCTAACAACTGGTGCCTTATTAGCTTTGACTTTGGCTTGGACTAATATTGATAGTTTATGCAAATGCGCTCTTGTTTTCAGAGCCTAAATGGATTTTTCCAACAAACTGAATAAATTAAGAACTATGATGTTGTGTATTTTATGCTAAAAGTTGACCAATATTTTTAACATCAAGCCAATTTACAACAAAAGACGAACCTCGACAAATGAAAATAAACTATTAACCTGTATTGATTCAAGGCGCATAGTTCCAATCCATCATGGTTATCCAAGGGCTAAACAATTGCATACATCGACTAACACAGCGAAGCATCAAGAGTCTTCCAAATCATTCTGAAATCTCACTTTATTCAAATGGATTTCCAAACATGGGACTGAATCTGCCTTTATTCTTCCAGAAAAACACGGACTGAGACCTACCGTTCCAGGGGGCACCAGTGTGTCATTATCAACCCTACAAGATGTCCTACGCAATGTCTTTAACAGAATCCCTACACCCATTAAAATGGGCACAGCTCCACAAAGCACAGACACAGAACAGAGCGGTGTTTCTCCTCAAAATACCCACCTTCGGCAGCAGCATCCTCTGCAAGCACGGCCGGGTGGGGAAAGAAAGAGGGAGACATTCATTAAGCAGCATGCAGACAAGCACTGGCTGTTGCATGTGTTCCCCATGCAAGTCTTAAACATCACGTGCAGAATGTTTGCCCTATAGTAACCCTTGCTGAAAAGGCTTTGATTTTATTAGAAGATAATAGTTAGTCAATTAGTTTTCAGCCGCCTGGCGTTCCCGTCTGAAATGTATGGGCCTATGTATTCGGCCTGGTGAGTTCGGCTTGGGGTTGTGGGGTTGTGGGATTGAGGCGTGTTTAGGGTTTGACTGGATAGGGTAGTCTCTGGATGCCGCGTTACTTGTTTTGAATTAAGCTGAAAGGCTTGTTTTAAGATGACATTAACCATATTACCATGCTAGGGATTAGATGCTAAATATACTGTCATTAGAATATAAGCCCCGATAAAAATCATTATGATCGCGTGTCAAGTGGGTTATGTTTGAGTATTGCATCTAAACGCTCTCATCTTAGGCTATATCTCATTAAATGTTCCTATTAACATCTGTATTTATCATACCTATTCCTCATTTTGACGCCCCCTGAAACACATCTAAATTTTAACCTTTAAACATAGAATTACTATACCAAGGCAAAGTGACTTGCAATCGCACCAATCATAGTGGATTTTGCCAAAGTGAGATTGTCGATGCACAGTGAAGTTATTGTGAGTGCACTGGCACTATAATTATCTGTTGCATATCAGTGAATAGAACTGCAATAAAGCAAATATGTGTGATAAATGACATGCTGCATCTGTGAAATGAAATGCATTCAGTGTGATGAGATGTGAAACATGCATCACACTTAAGAAGAATGGTTTTAAATAACCAGGTTGCCTTAAACGCAACTTCGTCTGAGTCAGATCAAAAGTATATTCAATGTAAAGATGATTAAAGACGAATAGCGATGCCTGCAGAAGAAAAACACTGAAAGGTATGAAAATGAAGAAAATCCATGAAAACCTAGTCTTCCGTCTCGAACGATTCGTTCTTTTTTTATTAATTATCATTCAAATCCTACGTCAAGCTAGTCAATTAAAAAGTAAATTACTCTAATATTTGAAATATCCACAATTCAGATGTATTAACTAAGAAAAGGCAACAAAGCCTTTTATACGAATCAAAACAAACAAACCTCCTACCTCTTTTTAAGAGTTGCTTGCCCAGATTCAACAGATTTACAGACTCAGAACTTACCATACCAACTGCTTCTCCCTCTGAATAAGACATCATGCACGCACACAAATCTAAATCATCATTTTGTGAACAACTTACAAAACAATAATACAGTGCAGCCGACTTTGTATCGACCTCCATGACTATATGGTCCATTCGTGGTCAAGTTCTGTGTGTGGACCATGGAGCTAAAATATCAGATTACTGATGGAAGTCTGGGTGACAAGCTGACTGGAAGTCCATCACAATAACAGGTCTAGGTGGTGATTTGAGGTCTCCAATTAGTTTAACACGTGCATGTGTTTGTGGTGGTGGTGGTTGGCGGATGGCGGTGGTGATGATGGGAGGAAACTGGAGAAGCCAATAGAAAACCACAGAAGAAACACACTGAAGCAGCAAGGAGTCAGTTCTAGCCACTATGCTAATCCTCCTATATCCTCGATTGAACCACCGGAATGGGTTGAATAACGCATCGGTTAAATTTGTACTTTGTTCACAAAAGGAGGAATTTAATATGAGACCTTACCTAATCAGCCCCCTGGCTAACCTCAGGACTCCAAACAAAGGGTTATGGTAATGATTTGTAATAAATGCGTCTGGCAAAGCAATCTATAACTTACACATATTTATAATGGCATTCAAATGAGACATTATTGCGGTGAGCTCAGGTTTAATAGTATGCAGTTTTTATTTTTGTTTTGCAGTGAATGGGAGAGTACAGTGTATCGCAGTGTAGTGCTTCCCTTTCTTTAATTATTTGTTATTTAAGCAAAAAAAATTTAGATTGCGACATGAGCATGATCAGTAACTTTAAATCTAAGATGAGTTAAGAAGGTGCATGGCGGAATTCCTATAACAACTGTGAACATGAGCGTAACAAATAATCCCCAAAAAGGGTAGATGCTGATATAATACCAGCTATGTCTATTTTCAAATGTAAATCATAAAAATGAAGGTGAAAAAATGGTAGTTATACAGATAAATGTCTTGGATAATCTCAAGTTAAAGTTATTGCTACTTGCCTTTTAATACAAAGATATAGGTATAAAAAGTTATCAAGACATTACATTTAATAGTATTGTTAGCATGCAGCCCCCATCCCACTAAGTCCTCTCTACATATTTGAGCCTCACATGTGCAACCGCCTGTGCACAAACACACACACACACACACAAACACACACACATCCGTCACCCAATTCTTCTTTTACAAATGTATCCAGCTGGTTTCATCATAATCCAGAGAACTAAATCCTTGTAATCCCCCTAGTAAACTGATCCCAATCCCATTGTACTTGAAACACAAAAACCACAATGAACTCATCTTTTACATCAGTCAAAATCTTCCTCTTGTGGGGGGCTCTTGTGTTGTCAAAGAACAAATCACAGTGTGTAGCCAATTCTAAAAAAATAAAATAAAACATTTAGCGTCTGGGATCAAGGATGTGATGTGCACATAATCTCCTTCATTTTGCACCAAATTATCAAATGTGAAAGTTACAAATGGTTTGCAGACGCACGCTGCGGTGCCAGTCCTGCGATCAGGAGCCATGACTACGTCACGGCTTTCATAAGTGTGTAAGGACAATACGAATACATGCATTTTGTGCATAGATAATAGGATTTGAATTAGTGTCCTTTCCTATTTCCGCCTTGTGCTTCCTGCGTCATCATTTCCTGCCTGGGTTTTTATTTGATAGTATTTTATAATCCTTTTTCTATAAAAAGAAAAAGTGTGTAAACACTATCTCCCAAGCTTTTTCCCCAAATCGTACTTGGTTAATTGTTAAAGGGGCCAATAGCACGCATGTTTATCAAAACTGTGTCCATCTTGATAACCATGAACATGTTGAGAGGAAGAGCGGTTGGCAATCTTATTGTCTCCCGCCTGATTCTGAGCCAGAGGCTGAGTCTGGTTTAAACCAAAACCAGGGAGCTTCACAAAGACAAAAGCATGAAAACCAGTTCAATGCGAGGCCGTTTTCTCATTGCACGGTAAGGGCTTTTTCAGTGCTTACCGAAAACGTGTTTGTTTTTATTTTGCAGATTGTTGAGTTCATTATATATTTAACAATTGTTTGAGAAATTGGCACCGACAACACCCTGGTTTGCGTGGCGAGAGAGAAGAGAACGGGATGCCTGAGCACACACCCAGCAGCAGTAAACAATACCAGGCAGGCTCCCACCGTTTGTGCAACCAAAAAAATTCAACATTGTACGCTCATAGCTGGGTTTAATTGGCCATTACTGACAGCAGAATGATAATAGCGTGCACTAAAAAACTAAAGCAAAATAGAGTTGTCATCATTGAGAGAGAGAAACAACAACAGAATCAAACCGTGAGAAAGGCAGTGTGCACTACCAAGCACAGTTACCACCGCGTGATGAAAATGCTGGTGTTGGTATAGTTAGTAACATGCTGGAACATGTTGGTATGTCACATCGGCACCGGGTCAACCAGTCAATCGTGCAGTAAGAGAGCAAGACCATTTTGAAACAAATGAAGGGTATTTTTTTTAAGTTGCTTTGAGAACTATTATTTTATTATCAAAATCCTATAGGAGCATGTTTGTTTGCGTGTGTGTGTTGTTGAATTTGATTGCCTCAATGTCACAATGCCTTGGATGTATTTACTTGAAGGCCAAATCCTTCCCTTATTCCATTACTAAGAGTTGTGCATTTGAAATGCATGTACCCTGACTTTGATTGATTGCACCTCACGCAGGTAGGTCTACCCACCGGACAGAATGCCAGATAGTCCGAGATTGATATGTGTGCCACTCTAATTTAGGGTGAGTGACAGAGAGGGAAAACGCTGCATGATAAGCATGCATTGTAAAGTCTGCCTTGATGACAGATTCAGGACAAAATATTGGCCAGTCGGCAAGGAGGAGAATGCTGAGCCAGGGTGAGAGAGAAAATTAGTGATGCAATAAACGTGGCGTTTTTTATTTTTAGAATATAAAGTCATCAAGCGATCTGTTACAGGGGGATAAGCAGAAGCTGAGCTTCCTTGGCCCCCAATGTTTCAATTTAAAAAGGTTTTTGAAATATATAACACTATAATAGTTCCACGGAGGAAAACTTTCGCAGACAATGTTTATGTGCCGAAGAGGATAATCAATCTGTATTTGCGGCGGTAACCAAAAAAACAGACATGATCTATAAGTGCTGAAAATAGTCCAACTGCCGCTTTAACAACCGATCCTCCCCAGCCCACTGCCTTGGCGCTTTAAGGGAGAATAATACACAAGCCTTTGCCGCCAAAGATCAGTTCAACCAATGGATCGATTTGTTGTTAAATTACAATTTGGACCAAATCAAGAGTAATGAGTTTAAGTGCGGTGGGCTCATTTTTCAGCAGCGCAGCCCGAACCTAATGCATCTATCTACCTGGGGAGCGTTAGCAGCATTACCGCACGCACCATTTTCCTCATTATCCTGCTCAGGCTACAGGGCGAGGAGAGGAGGGCGGGGGGGGGAAGAACTCTGTGACGTGCCCCTCGGATAGAAATCAATAGAACCTGCAGCCGCAGATGCGGTGCACAATTTCGTTCTTTCGCTTTCACTACTAGGCCACCTAGATGTGTTACTGCTGTGCCCTGTCTCTGCCTTCTGGAGCCGTTTGAGTGGCCATCGTGGCTATGGAATATAAAAATCTATGACTGCAGTCCATTAACCACTCACCATCTCTAACCATTTCTCGATTGAATCCAACATTTTTTGGACTCGAGTAGAAGAGTCAAAAAATGCTTTCAGAATCTTTGCCATGATGACAACAGAGTTGTCCGGCTTGCTTGAAGGCCAGCTTCTATCATGTATTCTGAAAGAAATTCCTATCTGTTAGCCTGAAATATTTCTTCAATTGCAGAATACTTAACACACTAAAATAACATAACAGACGCTTTTTCCTAAACGTCGACAAAGTAGTCCTAATTATTAGAAAAAACTATTTCCAGCTACTATGTGCTCCTTGCAGGCGACGTGATGTTGACAATGGCCTGCCTGAGCTGTCTTTAAGGAGACCATTATCTGACCCAAGCCCAACAGCAAGAGCCTGGCAGCAGCAGATGTGCTAAAGAGCACACCACTCACTCTTATGTGTATTGTGGGCGGGGGTGATTCCACCAGGATAATCACAATGGCTTAAGGTCTTCAAAACCTTAATCCAAGGATTGACAATAAACAGGGAAAAGTACTAGTGCATCTTTCAGGCATGCAATAGCTGCTCTAAACTCTTGCATCCTTGAAGTCGTTGGAATGCAATGGAATTGAGAAACAGCAATGCGAATAAACCTCGGTCTCAGCTCATTTTCTACAGTTGTAGGAATTAGAGTCGTACGTCCAGAACAACCAGGGCTCACACACAGTTTTTTGCTGCTCAGGGAAATTCTATTTATGGCTCATACAGTCTTCTAATGATGAGCAAATCCTGATTTGAGGAGCACTGTTCTTTTGCTTCAGTTACAAAAAAAGTGTACTAACACTTCCCCAAAGCAGAAAGCAAAAAGTAAAGCTCAGCTCTAGGAACAGTAGGAGGAAGGCGAGGCAGGAACATGGCCTTTATATAATGGATAGGATGAGGAAAATGGGAAAAGACAACTTCTATAGGCTGGCATATATTGATTCACAAATAATTTAGCTATCGCCCTCTGTTAAAATATAAAGTCAAAACTACAAGGAATGAAGCATGATTTACTACCAGACTTAAAGATTAAACATTTGTCATTTCCATTCGTCATTTGACGAAAACACTACACTTATGGTGAGATGGAAGAATAAAGCCAAAAAGTATTCTACTGATGCAGAGCCACCAGGGATATCTGTAGCCATCTATATTCGAATAAACAATAAATTGTACAACTTATAGATCATACAGGTGTTTTCCTCCATCCACCACTAAATATCCTGTTTGTGGTTGGATTAGATATTGTACTTCTCGTAACATTACTCTCGGAACAAAATGTGCGCAGTCAAATCTGCCCCACTACTAAAAATAATGAAACTATGAACATGTAAGGCTATCATATGGATGAATAGTTGGTTATTATCTGAGTCTGTAGCTCGGGAATCACCAGGAACAGCATTTTCATAAATCCATTGTCAGTGTTAAGCTAGGCTTCTTACAATGAGAGGTACACTCTTATCTCATAGATTCTGGGTGCAATGTTTAACTCACATCTGAATGCAGTTCTGACCACTATCATTCTGTGTTTCCATAAAAAAAAGCTATTACACAGTATATTGTCTACGTGTGTGTGTTTGTGTGTGTCTGTGTTTGTCAGCTAGTCTCAGAATGCGTGTATCTCCCTTTGGCTCTGGGAGGAATCTCCTTTGAGAGGTCTTCGGCGTCAAAGAATTTCACAAACACCCTGTGACAGTCGGCAGCGGATGTATTTAAACAAGGCAGAAAATCCTGTGGGAAGACCCCCCTAATCTTTTGATCCTTATATCTGTCTTTGGACTGGGAGACGGCACTATACCATTAATCGGCTGTTCTCTGCGTAGAGCTGGAGGCTCCGAGACAGAATGACACCTTCAGAGAACAGCTGGGGTCACATGACACAACGATAGACACGCCAAAGAGAAAGTAACCAATCACATTGATACATGCATTATCCCTAACCAATCACATTAATGCATGCATGAATTAAGCCTATGAATGAAATACTAATTATGGCAGTGTGCTGTAATGAAGCAAATGTCAACGAAAATCCATGCAATGATATAATTCAAAAGAAAAACCCATGGAAATAAGCAATAACGTGAATCCGAGGGGGAAATGTCAGTAGTGAAGAAATAAATCGGACGATCGAAAAATAAACGCATATTAATAAATAAACCTAGACACAAACACAGTCAATCTCCAACGACTGGAGATATATAGGGTCACCAATTAGCCTGCCCAGCGTATCTGCGGGGAGTCAGAACACAGAGCAGAACCAGTACAAACAAAGGCAGGGAACTCAGCCTCCCCACAGGGGGAACACGATACGGGAGTGGACCCAGCACTGTGGAGCTGTACAGCGGCAGAAACACAAAACTATTGATATTCAACAACACAAACTTCCTTTTTTTATTAAATGGAAATATCGGTTTTCCCGATGAAACCAACCTAGACTTAGAAATGTAACAAGGAGGTAATAATGACGTGGCAGCATATTGAACCAGAGAAATGAAAGAAACCATCTAGTATGTGTACGATTACATAGAGCACTATAGAGCTCAAGCCCTAGCAGTCAGACAGCATCAAGGGCAAACTGGATCAGAGCAAGGAGGGCATGTTCATTAGGTCTTTACCCAGCAGTGCAACATTAGAATGCATGTATCCATAGCCAAAGGTTGACACTGGTAAACACAGTTCGATTGATTTATTTTTAGAATCGTCGGGTTATGTGATAGTGAGGCTATTTGTGTGCCCCAATTTCCATGTCTTGCTTCATATACGGAACCAAAGACTAAAGGTGTTGACAGAGCAAAAGCATTGAGCAATAAAACTGTCAAGACTACATCACAATCATACAGTCAGGCTGTGCTTACCCAATGCTACTACAATTTCCATTTAACAAAAGCAACTGAAAAAACACAACAAAGGGCTACTACTTTGAGCAGAGTATAATATACCAGTAAAAGAGAAGTAAAAGTAAGTTGTATATAGTGTGCAAAAGCACATCAACGTCAACCACCACTTACAGAAAAGTGTGATATTCTAGCCAATACCTTTCAATTACTCAACTATCCATGATTTAATTGTAATAAATGTGGAATTGATCGTATTCTTGAAAATAATATCGTTTTCTCATGTTCAATGGGAGTGGCGTGAGTGGATATAATGCACATAAAATGTAATAAGTAAAGAGCTTTGAAAGAGCAGATGTTTTTGCAAGTATCAACGCTTAGAAGTAGGACCCTCTGGACTCAATAGCAGCATCGATAAGCTTGGACCTTATTGATTTATCGGAATTTGAGAATATGGAACCTCCATCCCTATTTCACTATCTTCCTTTTTCCCGGGCAAAACCGTACCGGTTAGAATATAATAAAAGCCTGCCCACAGGCCCAGATTCTACCACATGGAGTCGGGGAAGCTCAAGGCAGACGATAACTGTTCATATATATGCATTTAAATCAATTTGTGGCATGTGAAATCCTGCACATAGTACCTTAAATGTTATATACCTCTTGAAGATGAACAATAAAATACATTTTCAAGTGGTTATCAGCTGACAAAGTAAAAGGTGGATTACCTTTCGTCTAGCCACGTTCAAGTCTTGGTGAACGTTTCTCCACACATGTACATTGACCTCAATACAGTAGTGTGGCAACTAAGCGTGAAGGAATATAGCCTAGCACGTATGCACTGTAACTAAAAGACTGGAGAATGGAAATAGGGCATGGTAACAACGGTATCGTCCCATAAGTGTAAGCTACACACAAATGAATCATATATTGTGAATAGAAAAACACTATAATGTTGCTCTAGTTTTGCCTCCACATAAATATTGCCTCTGCATAAATATTTAATTTCAAAATGATAAATGGAGGAGTTGTGCAGTGCATTTATGTTTTTTTACTAATGAAAAAAGAACTTATCCTGCTGAACAGAACAGTGCATTTAAATAATTGTTTTAACCAGACAGTGCGATCCGCAAGTGTGTGTGTGTGTGTGTGTGTGTGTGTGTGTGTGTGTGTCTACAATGTACCAGCTTGTGTTTGTTTGGTGGAAGTTGAAGGTTCTGGTGGCAAATCCTGTAATCCTTTCATTTGATCAAATGCATAATACAGCAGATTTGAAATTATTTAATGGAAAGGTAAATGCCAAAGTAGTGGGGAAATTGCGTCATTGATCTACATTTTGCATTTGATAATTACAGGGGTAGTATTGGTATTTGTAAGGTCAGAAATGTCTCTGATTTTCAATACAAATCCAATATGGAAAACTTCCAAATTGTGAGGGACCGGCGTGGTCGCCCCATCTGGGATACGGGCAACTGGGTATCGCGAGTGTGGGCAAAAATGAGGGCAATGGACTGACGACTAAGAAAAGTGAAGTTTTAATCTCTCCAAACATTCACAAAAATAGAGCAACATTCAAAATGAAAAGGAAACGACTGCATCAGTCAGCAAACCAAACTAAGATAACATAAAATAGCATACCATAACATACGTTTCTCGTACTGGCCTCACTCCAAGCCAGCACCACCTTCCGCCCCAAACACCAAATGAAAAGGCCCTTAAATAGGGAAATGGTAATTGGACCAATCACGGCCATATGGGCCAGACCATTAGCTGGGGGAACATTTACCTAAAGCTAACAATCCAACATAACTGAACAGAAAGTACATTGTGTGAATACTAAATAAACATGATACTAAACAAACAATCACCAAATACATGCTGTCTCCTTTAAAAAAAACTAAGCCAGCTAAGCTACATGAACTTTGTAGTAATTTTGTCATTTTTCTGCACACCCTGTGCAGAACCTAAAGATATTTACAAAACAGCCGTTTCTATCAACACCCCCCTGGGCTATTCCCTGATACTTTGATCCTAAGCTCCCTTAGCATACTGCCCCCTACCGGGACGGAAGACCAATTCTATACCAGCCCAATCTAATATATACACACACAATATAATAATAATAATAATAATTCCTCTAATGCGGGACAGTGAGAAGGGGGAGGATTTCACCTTCTCACACAAATCCATAGCCTTTTATACGTAATAGCATACCCTCCCCGCACCCTATGCCCCAATTTTAGTCTTATAATATGGGTCACTATTTTAAAGAACGTGCCTGATCATAAATTCAAATGGATAGCATGTCCAAACAGACATTAGTTTGTCCTCCACTCAGCCAATAGCAGGGTGTTAACAAATCGAGAGACAACGTCATCTAGTGTCAGCGTTCGCCTCCTTAACACAGCAAGACATGGCCAGCTACTTATATAATCTGATTACAGAATCAATCAATACCGCAGCATCGCCGTCAGAATCTGACGTTGTTGTTGGAGGTGCTGACGTTCACGGTGCACTGGGCTGTTTTAAACAACCACACCATCTTGCTAGCGTCATATATTATCTATAGGGTAGGGAATATAGGCTGGGTTTTACACCCTGGGTATGTCTGTGAATGCCTCAAGCTGTTGCTATATTTTGCCACAAAAGAAGGAAGGATGGAACAGTATATGAATGTTATCATTATTCTGTTTGCTGCATGCTTAAACCGCAAGAGGATGTTACGCATCAAGGCATTTGCAGCGCTTTGGTGCGCCTATGTATGAGGGACTGTTTAAAAAGCAATATCGTCTATTGGCAGACATCTGTGCGTATTGTACAGCCTTTGACTTGGTTACGTTGGGGACGATTGTGTGAGGTGTGTGTGGGAGGGCCAGGTAGGGCTTGAGTGGAACCCCCTCGCATTCTTTTTAATTAGCTTCACGATTCATGGTTCCGTTAACCCTATTAGCCAACCCTACTGGGATGTCCTCTCCACATTGTGTATGTCAGAGAGAGGAAAAAAGATAATTAGAATGAAGAAATGCAGGAACAAAAAAAATTCCCTAGCAGTGTTACCTATGGAGAATTTGTCATTACAGGGAGGAAGACTAACTGGACTAACTGGTGTAGATAAGAAGAACATTGCGCCTGTTTAATGTCAACTCTATTCATACCTTGAAGAGTAATAGTATTGCATTAAGTTAAGGGATACAGAACCTATCAATCCGGAAGCCTTTATCTATGATCAAACCTAAACACCACAAAAGCACAAGCAGCATTAAAAGGTGTTTTCCTCACCTTTTAATGAAAACAATGCATTTTATAAAGACTTGTGTTTAAGTCGTAGGAGGACACCATTGGCAAATTATGTAGCGTTAATCTTACATCCAGGCTTTTTGGAAAAACAATATACCCAGGGTTCCCATTATAAAGATAAGTCGACCACTGAAATCTATTTCCCACCCATTAGTTCAGCTGTTGATTTCTGTTAGGTTTTTCATTAGCAGCTCAACCAAGAAAGCGCAAAAGACCAAAAAAAAGAACACAGAAAACATTACAAAATGCTACCTGACATTAGAAAGGATTAAGCTTACAGGTGATAACGATAACTTTGTACCCAACAGCTGATGAGCCATCCCGTTCCTGTGGGCTAACACAGACATTGAGGCAATAACAGCTCAGTAAAATGGGGCCTATTCTGAAGGGATGAAAAAAAGGAGGAAACCACACTAATTTCCTCGTGCCTTTGTGCATCAATAACCGCAACGCAACGGCCGGATGCAATATTATCGCTGGTTACATCGGCACGCAATTCAACTGGGATTTGTAACGCAGCAAGACACAATAAGGCAGATCATTAAATTAGAGCCTCTGGAATCCTCTATTAATGTAATGATGCCTTATTGTGCGAAGCATCTGACTGTCGTTTTCAATGCTTTACACGCGTCTAGGATTGGGGAGTGGGGGGGGGTGGGGGGGGGCATGACAACCTATTGAATCCTGATGGGGTTTATACATTCAGCATTCTGGTCGAGATGAACATATTAATTGCATTCTCTTGAAAGGATTTTTTTAATATGTTGAGCTAGAATTTGACACTGTGTGTTAAGTGTTAGTTTGTGTTCGCATCTCATTTCATAGGATTTGTCTGATGAATGTGCCAGCTCATCTGCGAATTGGGAGTTCAATTTTTTTTTTGTGACTGATAATGGATTGATAATAGCTTGTGCAAATCAGGCTTGTTTAGGGATAAGTGTCTCTTTTAATGGCCATATGATCTTGATTATATGGTGATTGGATGCTAGCAGCGAATGCCTAATGTTATCGCTGAACCCAGTTCCAAAATATGAGTGGATAAGGTCACCCACTGCAGGCATTACACATGTCAGGTCAATGTATCCTTATCCCTGTGATGTTTTAACGAGCAGTGTCAGATACAATTCTTTCAGTGTCAGATGACTATGATAACTAGTAATGTCAGATAACGGTTTGTACCTGTACATTTCTGGATAGTACACTGGCATGGAATCATAAAAACGACAGGGATGAGTGAAAACAAGCTGCTACTTGTGTTTGAATGATGGGAACAAGGTATAAGATAAACAAAGCTGTGTTGACACAAACACATGTTGACATAACATGAGCATGGCTTTGTATGGGAGCCTGAGGCCCCGTCCACACGAAGCCGAAACAGGCGAAACCGTTACGGTTTCGATCTATCCGGTTTTGCAGTATCTCCGTAAAGACGTAGCCAAGCGAAACCGGGTAGATCTGTAGAAACGCTGTAGTACACATTCCAGGCCCATAAGGAGCGCTGCTTCTGCTACAGAAATCCTTGTTGTTGTGAGTTCTGAGACTCCGCGGGCTTAACAGTCATTGGCTAGAGGGTCGAGGGGTGGGGCGATGGTTTACGGTTTCAGGCGTCCACACGAATCCAAAACGAAACCGGGTAGATTTGAAACCACCTCCGAGGGAAGTTTGCGGTTTCGGTCAGCGGATTCGCCGGCTTCGTGTGGACGGAAGGCTGAACCGTACAAGACCTTTGCGGTTTCGCCATGAAATCGGCTTCGTGTGGACGGGGCCTGAGTGCAACAAACAGAACCGTCACATCTGAGAGAAGAAACTCAGAAACTGAAGTAGATCTGACGTTTTTTTGTTTGGTTTAAGTCAAACGAGTCATATGTCAAAACAAAGCAAAGTGTGTCCAATTAACATCCTTCAAATTAAACATTTCAGATGCATTCCTCTCCACACAGTGTTTCAAATGCAATTCGTAATCAATGCCTGTGCGAACATTCACAGATCAAACAGACACAAGTGTACACAAGGGTTTCAAGATAATCTTAGGCTTGTGTATTAATTGTCTATCACTGCTTTCATCGTTAGACAGACCTGCCAGCTGTCAAATCCCCATGGTGTGAGATAGTATGTTGAAAAGCTAGTTCAGTTGCAAAAGCAAGGTATTTTATGAAAGAAAGAGTATGTTCTGCAAGTGCAACTCTATGTTTCATTAACTCTGCATAGCAGTATAGTCATTTGCAATACAAAGAATAACAACACATTGAAAACAGAAGTAAACCACCTCCATAAAATATAAATAAGGTATTTTGAGGCGGTCCCTGATCCATTAGCTTACAGCCCTACCACCCACTGGCCCACTACTAAAAATAATGAAACTATGAACATGTAATGATATTATATGAATGAATGGTTGGTTATTATCTGAGTGTGTTGTTGAGGAGGCACCAGGAACAGCATTGTCATGGATCCACAGTTGGTATTAGACAAGGCTATTTACAATGAGAGGTTTCTGCTAAGTGTGATAGATGAAGGGTTCTACTATATGTTTAATAAGTCTTCTATTTGATTAAATGGTAGGCTCACACAAAACTGTAATCAAAAAACGATAATTTCTAAGTGGAAAATAACGTTTTAGCATTACCAGGCAAGATCCAAATCATTGCATTTATAGTCAACCGTCTTGAGTTAAGTGGATTAACAGAGAGACACTACGCATATAGCTGCGCCTCATTCAGTGGTAGTGGGAGTGTTGAATCACATGAATAGGAATCAATCTTCTCCACTCTTGGCTGATATTAATACATCTCTATAGGGCTAAATATTGAGTTATAATTTTCTAATATAATCAAATAGAAGTTTACATGGAATATTCAGTTGGAAGATGTGTAGGCCCACTTTCTGAAGGGGACTGTCAACATGACCATATTACATTTAAAATGCTAATAATGTGGTCTTCCTTATTATGCTTGATCATAGGTCAGGCTTTAGCTTTGGAGTTAGCCAACACCTGTATTGCTAATGAGGTCCTGCAGGAACGTCACTCAATGTGTTTTTGAATATCCACTTGTTTTGGGTTATTGTTGCGATAAAAGGAGGATGCTTTGAACAAGCATGCAGTAGCTAGTCTATTATTATTAGCATGGGGTTTAGCAGGTGTCAAGTGTTTCTGTAGATAAGTGGTGTGTGTGTGTGTGTGTGTGTGTGTGTGTGTGTGTGTGTGTGTGTGTGTGTGTGTGTGTGTGTGTGTGTGTGTGTGTGTGTGTGTGTGTGTGTGTGTGTGTGTGTGTGTGTGTGTGCGCGTTTATATGGGGGGAGAGGCGGGGGGAGCGATGCTCAAAGCTTGTATCTTCTAAACCGGATCCTTCACGTCTCTTACCTTCACTGCAGTCCTTGCCTTGGAACCCAGTCTGGGAGCAGTCACATGACGGCTCGTTGTCAATTAAACTGCAGACTCCGCCGTTTAGGCACATGTTTGCCGCACCGCAGAGGTCGGCCAGGACACCTTCGCTGTTGACCATCACCGACTCCGTTTTGTTGACCTTTATGTCAGTTATCCATCCAGCAAAGGGCGCCTGGTCCTTCACCACGGACGAGGTGAGACGCAACGCCACGGAACGTAACTCCGGTGGTATTCCACCCACGAACAAGTGGCTGAACACGGTCATATCCCGCCGTTTGGACTTCACCTCGACCCATTTGACCTCATTGTCCACCACCAGCGTCGTGTTTTTGAAGTTCCTCCGGATGGTCACCTCGTGCCACTCGCTGTCGTTGACCGCCGTGTCCGTGAGCACGGTGGCGGGCTCGGCGCAGAAGATAGAGAAGCGGAGGCTGAGTTTGCCGTTCTGTATGAGGAGTTCTAGAAAGTCACAGAAGCCCTCGTCGTCAAAGTACACGAGGAGGCCGTGGGAACTCTTGGTTTTCATGGTGAAACTCATCTCGCTCTCGCAGCACGCGTTCCACACCGGAAACCGAGCCCACTGGCCTTCTGCACCTGTGAACTCTAGACACGTCCCGATCTCTGCCAGGCAACACACCAGCAGGCAGCACCACACGACATGGGCCCCATGTCGCATGACCAGAACCATGGTGCAACCGGAACCACGGTGTCAGCTAGATATCTACTATAGTTGGATGCTGTTTTTATTTTTTATGATTTTTTTTTTAATTTTTTAAGGTTTTCTTCAACCCCAAAAAAATTGAAAGTGTGACTTCGAAGGTAGGGTTTGCTAATAGGCATGCGATAGACTGCCCACGTTGAAATTGTGGACTGAACCGATGCATTATAGAAGGAAACGACTAGCTAAAGGAAACGGGAGGGCCTATATTTGCATATCAGACCAAGCCAAGACTAATCTCCCGGAGCAAATATCATTACTTCACACTATGTAGGCCAAACGGCTCTCTTACACCCAGGATCGAACTATTTAAAGGTCCAGTCTGCCATAGCTATCAAGAGCAGAAGGATTCAGACATCCATCGGGCCGAACGCGCTCTAATATAGCCCTGTGTAATTATGGAGGAGATCCTTCAGTGACCGGTAGTCTGCGTGTCGCGGTTTCTGCGTTGAAATGACAGCTCTACTCTTCAGGTTCATTCCGATAATCTTCGGTCGGTCACCGGGAGCATTGCTTTTGGCTGCTTTTCAGTGAGTGTATTCCGAAGCAAAAAGGGGAAAATAAGCCATATGGGTGGAGGTGGAGCAACACCACCGTGTGATAAACTCAGCAGAACAAGCGCCGTCCCCGTCAGAACTGACCGCGATCCCAAGGGGGGCTGTGAGGAAGAAAGACAACAAAAAAGATCTTATCAGCTTCAAATTGAGTCCATGATTAACAACTAGGGGCACACAAACGTATATATATATCACGTATAAAGCACTGCATATGAGAGGGTGACTCATTGCATCACCGTAATTGAGTCCACTCCAGGCACAGGCGAGATGCGTGTCGCTCGTGCACATCGTGACCGGACTGATATGTATAAGTGAATGACGACTGACGTTTTATATTAAAGTCGATTGAACGCCTCGACTTTTTATGTTAACCTCGAAAAATGAAAACCTGCGCGGAAATTCACGGGAGAGTTTCACTCCTGATGGCAATCGTCCAGTAGATGATCCAAAACAGTGTTCGAGGGGAGATATGCTCATGTTGACAAACGACGCTTCACATTGCTTTAAGTTACAGGAGCTGTTGTTCTGTGAATGATCTTTTTCTTAGTAGCCTACATATATATCTTAAAAGGTGCGTCATTTTGCCCAAAATGTCCGTGAAGAGCAGCTTTGTCTCGCGGACCGAAATATCCTAGGACCCTCGCCCTTCCCAACACTTTAAACTTAATCTAACCAGGCCAGGATATTCTATAATTAAATCAACGCGATGTCTCCGACACACTTAACATGTCCATCAATGTCATGCTCTGTAAACAGCGTGTTTTGTGTTTTAAGAGGAGGAGAATTTTTTTTAAGAAAACTGCATCCAATATGGGCAGAAAAACCAGCGACACTTTATGATTACCTGCATAAATAATAGGTACGATATAAGACATCAGATAAAGTCTCCATTATGTGAGAAAAGGGCACAGTCCTTCGGCCATCACCAAATGTTAATCAATATCTTATCATCACAGGCAATGTTTCTATTTCTTTGGATGTGATTTTCTTTTTCCAAAACGGGACAGCAACTAAATTTCACTCCACAGAATGTTATCATTACATTTAAATGATACTGATACTCTGGCACGATTGAAGTGATGGTATACCAATAAAGCAAAATATGCAATGCAAAATTATTTGACATTAGTTTCACTGTTAGATACCTTTACCTTCACGGGAGACTGTCGCCTATAGGCTAAATAATTGTGGAAATATACCAACCAACGCAGGTTCGGTTTCTTTACACGTTAGTATTTATTTCCCGGGCTGCTTCACACACTTTGTCTGAAATCCTCTTATAAACCCTTCATCGCTGGGCTCTTTTCAAACCAAGCGGAGCTTCAGCACACAAAAAAGATAGGTACACTCTCCCCTCAAAGTCTCCCAAACCTCCAAAATACCAAAAGTGAAATTACCTTGAGAAGTCCCCCTGCGATCCGGAATATCCTAACAAACTTAAATTGAGGCAGCCGAAAAGCGGGGCAAAATCCGGGCTCATTGGGGAGAAGGTGCATCTGTTTCCCTGTTGAGCTTATCCAGCGACTGTCAGAAGCCAGAGACCCAACGTCACGTGTCCGCCTCTGATGCCTGCTGGGGAGGGGCGGGGCCGAATGCAGTATCTCCAACAGAATGTGTCTGCTTGATCATAATTCACGACATGCACCGTGTGACACAGTGTAGGAGATTTGGGATTAACATGCCTCTTTTCGTAATGACAAATCGCGATTTTATTTGCAAAGAGGGGGAGACATTGTGAACGGTGCACGCAGGTGAGCTGTCATGCAAAAAGGAGATTGGTGAGGAGGACTCCGTGTGTTACCGGGAATGGTCGGCGTTGATTTGAAGAATCGGACAAAGATGTGTTTTAATCTGCCGCGTGAAGAACGACACACTTTCCGTCCCTCACGCGCCTCTCATTCCGCCACACCAACGAATTGCGCGACGTGCACGTGCAACAACTTTGGCGCCTATCACACCAATTAGAGCAATATGCAAGAAAAGCCTACGTCCAATGTCCAACACTGTAGCCATGTGTTTCATTCAAAGTCGAACATCGATCACTAGGCGAGTTATCGATTTAGGTATCTATTTTTTTCTACTATTTATCTGCCCATAGTAACAAGAAAAAGAATGGCCACCTATCACCCGTCCCCTGTTGGCAGCATCCACACACCAATCCAATTTAGAATAGCCTACTGCTAGAAGTTCCCTTCCTGTGGTTAATTGCCTCAACGGCACATGGAAGAGACTTTGGCATGGCATGTATCACAGGCTCCTATAAGTGAACCAGAGCTGTGAAGAAACATGGCCGCCACCCAACATGGGTTGTGATGAAGCGACGTGGCTTTCAAACGAGAACCGCCTGGCAAGCAGTTAACTTACTCTCATTAAATGAGATATGTCACAAATTCACGGTACTAACTCATAAAATGAACACGAAATGTCATCACAGATTAAGGAAACATGCTGTGACGGAATACTGGCTTCTCCGTCAAAAATGCTACAAACCGTGTGTTCTTTTTTTTAAATTTCCGTTCCGGGTCGGAACTTGTTTTAGCTGCTATGTTATGATTCACTGTTCTCAAAGTACCCATGGTTGCTATGAAACAAATCGCAAACAAACCCAGCGTGCTGCAGCCAAGTAAGCAGGCAAATTAACTGGATCAGATGAGATTGTACTAGATTCCACCTGACCTAAAAAGCTGCATCATCTTATGAAATATCTCCATGACCAGAGACATGTTGGAAGAAAGGTCAATCTTTGAGTCACATTCAAAAGATTGGGACCGCATAGATCACAGATGAGGATGCCACATGAGCTGGTTTATCTTTTTTTTTTACAATAAATAATTGCAAATGTATAAATAGCTTATCAACTTTCAGTGTAGGAAAATGCAACAACTCTGCTTGTCTCATAAAATATCGTCATAAAAGATCGTCATTTCCGTTCAGTGTCCCCAACCTGGCAACCAGCGTAAGCTTCATGCCTGGGGCGGGGGGGGACATCTCTCTAATATTGTGATAAAAAAAAAAAAACTGCAATCTGTTTACTTAACCAAACTCTACTTCAAAAATGCTAAAAGTGTAAAAACACTGTTGTTTACTTGGTATGTTTTTACCTTTAGGATGTGTTCTAGTATAGCTATAAACTAACTCAATGGGTAATCCATCAGGGATCATTGGTCTGGCTATACGTCGCCAGGGATGGCCTCCACAGGCAGATTAATCAGTATTAGGGGAGATACTGCCAACCATCTTTGACGTGACCCGAGATGGTGCAATGATGACACAACTGGTGTCGCGTATGTAATTCTATACCGGTAATTTATTCAGTAAATGTGTTAATTGATGTCTGTTGCCTAACAAGCACGCGTTGGTCTTTGTAGCTGCATTGCCTGCACATCGCCCTGCTTGTTTACCGATTCCTGAGACTGTCAAGACAAACCCAGTGTACGGTAACGACACGCACGACAGATGGATGGGGCTTGCAGAGGTTCATCCGTATGACAGATATCCGAAATCCATTATAGTCAACGGTGTATCATTATGTAAAGAGTGTCATAAAAATGTGGATTGATTGTAAGTGGATTTCCAGGGAGTTTTTTTTTTTATAGAGCCACACTATGTTTTCACACCAATAAGCATTTTGTCTGTGAACACCAAGAGTTTTTTTCTTTTATGTATTCTTGCAACGACAGTGTAAAGGAAGTACTTACAAATTACATTATCGAACAGAAGTCGAATGCATTATGTATAGAAGAGATCTACTCAACTGAAAAGACTTGTATTATACTTGTTCAGCCCTTTACAGTCTACTGCATGTCTGTGTGTCTGTGTGTCTGTGTGTGTGTGTGTGTGTTTTTAACGGTGAAGCAAAGACCCAGCCTATCGCAGCAATTGTTGAGCGGGGACAGAGTGAAGAGGGGGATTCGACTGCATTGGTGCTTCTGAATGGTTTCTTCATAATGTCATGATCTCCTCAGAACAGCGCCTTCACCCAGCGGCTGAGACCACTCCCTGTCCCTGCTGGGAGTTGCTGTATCCCCCAGATTAAAGCTGATTGAATTTTGGAAATCTCTCATTACGGTTATTAGATTAGAGGGGGGGAGGGGGGCGGGGGAGCAGTGCTGGCCACATATCCAGCATGAAAGACTCCTCTGATTGTATTGACTTGTACATAATGATCCTATTGAAGACGCATAAGGCAAGCATTAGCAACATAGCCCACCTGTTCGAAATCGCAGAAGTCCGTGCATACAAGTAGGCAGCCTGGAACAAATTGCCTTGGCCAACATTGACGACATTTACGATCCAGGCATTATCCACGCGTATTGATTTTCCTACCTTTAAATGTCCCCCATTCCATTCCATATTATTCTCAAAACATGGAATACAACACATGGTTGTGATGGGATTAAACTTTTGCTCGAAAGCCTTCCCCCCTTCACAATTGGTTTACGCAGTAATCTGTTGTCTGTAAACCTTCAAAGCAGCAATGCTCCTCATTGTTCTCCTTTAACGATCAATATCCGGTCCAGAGAACGAGCCATAGGTCTTTGGTCAATTTCCAGTTTGAAGTGGTAGTTGCCATTTTCTAAACCTGCTCATCTTTCCTTCCCTTCAACCTCTTTTTTGTCCACAAACAATACAGACAGACAGCCTTTTACTCCTATCTTACACATGTAAGGCCTATGAAGTGAATGATGCTTCACCAAAGTAAGAAGTGCTACATTACGATCATGTGCGTGTAGGAATCACCACTGCGGCCCTGTTGATGACATTCCCGGCGTTCCTCTGACACAGCCTATCGACACTCTGTTTCTAGCCGGGCTCAATGCGGGTGAGAGGTCCCGCGGTGTAATGGCGGTCTAGTGGCCATGCACCGCTGAGTGTGTGCAGAGCACGGCTTTACAAACACCGCCGTGTGTATCCATCAATCTCTCGCTCCATCGACGGAATTTCCTGGAGGACTTGGTCCCCCCCTTGACCCTCCTTTTACCTTCAACCATCGGGGTGAGCTAGACAACATTGCATTGGTAGTAGCCCCTGCCCCCTCATCCGCCATCGAGAGAGTGAGCCGGTCTCAACGCGAGGGAGGAGGAAAAGACTATTGGCTGGAACGTCACAGGAGATGCTGTGTGTGGGTCTGACTGCACCCACATTCAAATACATGAAAGATTGATTCCCCTCTTTCCCTGCTCCCTTTTTTCCCCCCCACACATCCATATTATCTGCATTGTGTGTGTGTGTGTGTGTGTGTGTGTGTGTGTGTGTGTGTGTGTGATGATATTTTGCATTCTCCTTACTGGTTCAAAATGATACAACCATTGTGCGTGTGCTTGTGTATTAATGAGTGTGTGTGTGTGTGTGTGTGTGTGTCCGTATGTGCGTGCATGTGTGTGTTTCCAAGTAAGTAACTAAGTGTGATTGCCCTTTTTTCCCTATCATTTATTAATCATTCCAGAATTCTCTGGCTCAAAGAGGAACCTTGACCTTGGGCACAGGAAATGGACAGCCTGGTCCTACTCTGTAAACCTTTCAGGGTCCTTTCTGCTTTTTATATCCTGTTCCATAACCATAACGTAATCGATCCTTCAGGTTGAGTACTCTACAGATCCTGCTACCTATATGCTTTTCCATTTTCGATCTTGGATTACAAAAATATAATTAATAAAAGTGTCCTGGTCGATAATTTTAATACTCCTTGTGTCATGTGAACCTTTATTACAGGGCCTTCTGAAAATACCTCCGAGATCAGCATTGTGAAGTTTCAATACGCATTTATTACGAATTCACCTCTCTCACTTTAGCGCTGTTCAAATCAGAACACCTTATTTAGTTCACGATAATAGGGTGTGATCATGTCTGGTCTCGCCACTATATCACTCTTGGCCAATGGCTGCAGAGTACATTATGCTGTGGGATAATATTCATTGGAGTGCAAGCTTGTGTGAAATGGCCTGATAAGGGTACACTGTTGACACACCTGCTGGTCACAAATAGTAATCCCAACTTTCTGTGGCAAGCCGCTTCGTGTTCAATGCAATTGCCATGAAAAAGGATTTTCATTGACTTCATGGGCTTATCCTAAAATCCATACAAATGGGGTTAAATAGATTTAACCCTGCTTGTCATGTCAGATGTAGATACAGTTTAGTATACTTTTCAAGAAAAGCAATCATAATTTTACATGGATTATGGCAATTCATTGAATATTTGAAAGTTGTGAAAAGAACAATTGTTAGAATATATATATATATATCCATCACACATGGATTGGGAGCATTTGTGTATGTGTGTGTGTTTGCCTTTGAGTGTGTATGTGTGAATGTGTGTGCGTCACCTGCAGGTTACAGAAAGATGAAGACGCACCCACGTGTGAATGTCATCCATTTCTCATGTCACCGTAGGTGTACCAAACCAGATAATAAATGGAAGGTGGTGCCTTAATCACAAAATGCACAATTCACTGTTTTACATGAATGTGTTACCAGCTATCATTATTAGCGTTGGAATGAATAGCACATTTGCGTTATGTCTTTGTATAACTGTTTTTTTAATTAATAATCAATTGTAGAAGCAGTAGAAAGTAGTAGGAATACAAGCAAGTGGATGAAGCTTTCAGAGGGGATTCTATTAAGTGTATGCACCGTGTTGGTGGTAACAAATCACGTGCTTACATTTCCCTTCATCCAGCAACATGATTAGATGAAACAAATATGAAATTAAAGAAAGAAATGCCCTGCGAGAACCCAGATATGAGCTGGTCTTCCATCAGACATTCTGAAGTCTGATGTGTGAGAGTAATGAAATGTTAATCCAGATTACAAAATGTGCAGACATTTGCATTGCATGTGTGAGCATGTGTGTGTGTGTGTGTGTGTGTGTGTGTGTGTGTGTGTGTGTCCATGCAGGCTACAAAAAGATGCAGCTGCATCCGAGGTGTGAATGCTAACAGGTTCTCACCTTTTCTCCGCAGCTACCACTATTGGTGTTAGAATGGCTTCTTCCTGATTATCTTGATATATTATCAAACTGACTGTTCGTTCACTACCTATCTTTTTTGTTGTTTTCTTGCACTAACATTTCTCGTATCACACTTCATTAAAACCGCTGTAGGTAAGAAAAGCCATTAGTTCATAATCATTTGTTTGTATGCGCTTTTCGGCTCCAACTTTTGAACCTCACATACAGACTCTTTAAACATTGTTTAGAGTGGTTCTTCAATATACAACTATTTTGAAAGCTAGAGGTACAGAGCAGAGATCGCATGACATTGGCAGGAACATAGAAAGCCAATTGAGGGTATTTATGGATCTTTCCAAGAGAGAAATAAAAATAAAGTGTAAGTGTGTCCGTGTGTGTGTCTGTGTGTCTGTGTGTGTGTGTGTGTGTGTGTGTGTGTGTGTGTGTGTGTGTGTGTGTGTGTGTGTGTGTGTGTGTGTGTGTGTGTGTGTGTGTGTGTGTGTGTGTGACAAAGAGAGGGAAGGAAGAGAAGCAAAGACAACCTTCAGCTCTAGTTCAAAGGTGATTACACTTTTTGAGAACCTTGGGCATTTCTTCGTACAGTCTTATTCTTAGGCCAATAGTGTGCATGTTCTTGAGTTTTTTTCTGATCACAAAAAAAGGATCATACTTTCTCACATTAAAAGCCAAAACGCAAAAATCATACTTTTTTAAATTGTCTAGAAATATATATTTAAATACACACACATTTATTTGAAGATGCATTCGCACTGTCCATTGGAGCGGACACAATAACATGAAGACCAATCCCTTGATTGCAATACACCCCCTGATGTCCGACACGTTGCACTCACCCAAATGCCTCTTAGCCCCCATGCATTGTTTGATTGGCGATGCCGCTCGCAAATCTTTTTTTCTTAGGATGGTAGGGGCAAATACCGCCTTTTTCGCCTCCGATTCGCCTCTGATTGGTTAGAATGACTCTCCTCTGATTGGTTATGGTTAGGGTTAGGGTTAGGGTTAGGTTTAGGGTTAAACCTAACCCTAACCCTAAACCTAACCCTAAACTCCCCCAAAGAGCTAGGACTAATTGAAACACGATCTAAAGGAGAGCCCTTCTAACCAATCAGAGGCGAATAAGGCGATACTAAAAAGATTTGCACGCCGCTCGACATCTGCTGTGCGGAGAGGCGGGTCCCTTCCTGGAAGCGAGCGTCAGAATGTGCACTGTAATGCATGGAAACATGCCCTGGGTCATCCTGTCCTCATTAGATTGTCTGGTCCCTGGGGGGTATCTCCTGGAAGAGCCTCGTCTCCTTGACTAAGTGGACTCTCTGACAGGGCTCCGGTAGCGCGGAGTGGGGAGGAGGGGGGGAGGGGGGATGATGGGAGTTTGTCCGTCTGTCCAGCAGTGCACCTCAGCTCCATGTCTCAATCTGTACATCTCTATCAGGGGGGTGTATTTTATGTGTCGCTGTTTTGTTTTCCTTTCCCGTATACAATTACACAATGTGCTTGATTATTACACAGGTTCGGTATTCCGAGGAAGCCAGTCGGCTCTGTTTTATTTATTATTTATTAAATGTCAAACGTCTAGTGCGTGAACCAACACTCCTATCCCAGTTCACATACAACAACTGTTGTTTATGTCTGTAAAGGGAGAAGTGAGGATACATGAGGTAGATAAGTGTAGCACTGCACAGGTTGTAAGACAACACTGTAGACATCTCAGGGTATTTAGGTGACTGGGAAGCTCTGGAGAGCATGGTTAATGCATTAGCCAAGAGGAGGAATCTCTACAAGAGTAAAGTAGTGCGTTGGCCTTGGCTTTAATTAGCCAGACGTTGCTGACATCCCACTGAACATGGTTCAACTGCTGGTTTTAAAGCATCCATGTGACAGGCGATGGCATGGGGATGTATGTTGGATTAAAACTTAAAGGTGCAGTGTCTAGAATGCATTTGATAATTAGAATTAGCCATTTATGTCTACATAGAAAGTGGGTCCTCTTCCACAGAGCCCACAATGCTGCACTGCCATGTTTCTACAGTAGACCAGACCAGAAAAACGTCTGTAGAGTGGAGGTATTTCGATTTTTTAATCCTAATTGCTATTTTACTTGTAAACTATGACCTGAGTTTTACAGACTAAACAAAAATAAAAAATTGATTCCTCTATCAAGTTGTCTTCATTAGCGCATCATGAATATTTTGTTGTTCACAACTCATGACTGCTGCTATGTATGCAATGGTATTGATTTATACTTAACAAAAAGACTGTTAAACACATGTTTACATACATACGTAGCTGTATGTATGGTATATGAATAATGTGCGCTTTATACTTCAGGAATTAACAAATGTGGATGTATTTTTAGTTTTCATTCTATTCTGTTACATTCTAAAAAGGACTATTAATTTCATTGGCTTCTAATTTGTACTGAATGAATCATTTTAAACTGAAAAAATACTTTTTTCTTGACTCTTAATATTGTATTCCCACTGCTCTATAAATGTATTCTACCATCTTTCCTATAAAAAAAAAATAAAAAAAAATAGGATGAGAATGACGCAGCATTCCAGCAAGGCAAGAAGATTGTGTCACAGCTAATTAACTAAGAAGTGTTCCCCCGCAGCCGACGGTTGGCTATAGCTCTGCAGAGTAGCTCTACACTACTACATCAATTCGTGAAAAAGTCTGCATTTAACTACAAAAATACACTTCACAAAAACCATCACCACATGAGGACGGTCTGGGAGAAATTAAAATAATGACGATTTTTTTTTTATGGTGAATGTCCTCTTGTTTCTTATTGCTAATTGAGCAAAGATTAATCCAACATTGGCTTAAAATAAGAGTCTACAATACTTGTTGTATTGTTGTGCATCTGCTTTCGATAAGCCATTAGTCAAAGCTACTAGTAAATCAGAGTAATGATGAGAGCAGTTGAAGTCAGGGTGAGAAACACTATAATCCATAAAGAGGTGACAGTTCATGTTAATCAATTACTTTGTTAAAGTAATTATTTGTATTGCTTGTTTGAAAGGGTAATTATTGTCACATCCCTTGACCAGAGTCTTCACATGAAATAGACACACAATTTTTTGTGTGTCTATTGAAGCCTTGTGACTATTTATATGATGCACTGATTAAACACAAGAAGGTACTTTTTAACCCACTGAATAATCATCAATCAAACATCTTGACTGACACAAATATTACACCTTATTAGAAAGTTGACTGAATGAATTTGATTCCCCTTATGAATGGAATCCGTCCAATCAGCCAATGAAATTAACAAGAATAAATGACGACTATTAACTGAGATAGGTAGGTAGGTTTCACCAAAACGGAGTTCCAATCTTCATCACATCCATGTTTAATCTATGAATTGGAAAAAAGTCAAAGCACTGGGCGCCAGAACAGCACTGAGCCAGCCTTGAAACCCAACATGTCTCGTCCTACTTGTCGGATATCGTCCATCACCGTTTGGTTAACACAAAGGCAGCGCTGGGCCTCTTAATGGTTGAAAACCCCCCTGAAAAATGGACTTTGGCAGGCGCAGGCCCCCAGGACTAAAGAATATGGTCAGTTCTAATCGTTTTGAATTCTTTCTTCCACTGGGTTAATGTGGAAAATCCTTTAACGTGCCCCTATAGCCTTAGCATCGCATTAGCAGAAGGTACTAACGTAAGGTTTTTCTAATTTTTATATTACTTCATATTTGGTCGACAACCAATGATGAAGTGCTAGTATTATTATGGTTACGTAAATATCGGCAGGAAATGCATCCCCTTGAAGACCCTTCATGGAGGAGGCAGTGTAATAGAAAACGGTAACATGTCTCTAAGCGGATGGGTTGAGCTCCCAGACATGGATATTTAAAAACACATTTATCTTCGTCAGTCATTGTGTATTTCCTGAAAATGCACAACACAAAACAGCCCTTTTCTATTGGGAGACCAACACTGGTGTAAACTAGCTTCCCTGCGACAAAAAAACAAAAGACAAATATTTGATAATCATTCCAATATATACAAGAGATTGTTGGCATCCATAAAGCAGAAGGCAGCCACAATTAAAAACTGTAAAACAGCTGCAAGGATAGGGGTGGCTGCCCCCACACGTCTGTTCCTGACAGAGAGAATAATCAGCCCATTCACAACCACCTCCCTGTTCTCCCTTACAGGGAGAGAGGGAGGGAGGAAGCGAGAGAGGGCGAGAGAGAGCGAGAGCGAGAGCGAGAGAGAGAGAGGGAATGCCCCAGTCTGTGATTTCGTCAAACTGCCAGACAGTTCAATGAAACACACTTCATTAAACACTGCAATGGAAGGGTGGTTGTGGTGGTGGTTGTGGTGGTGGTGGTGGTGGTGGTGGTGGGGGGGCTTAGGGTGATGGTGGTGGTGGTGGCTTTCCAAACAGGGAGCACAAATCTTGAGTCTTAGGAGGCTGGCTCTTGCTCAAAGACGGCAGTGCATTATCCTGAATAGGCATGTCACTCTCACGCAAGCTCATTTCCCTTGGAGTGTGGGCTGGAGTCAATCAAGGGTAATGAGCTGACAAATACATGCTATTATTTTCTCCTTTTTCCCCACCCCGCCTCCCACCCATTCTTAACCGAGGTCTCTGTTCTGAGCGGCCCCCCTCCGCACCGCCTCGTCTCACGAAGCCAATGTCAACACAGACAAAATACCAGCATGTGTGGCTTTGTTGATACCTCTTATGTATGCAAAAACCGGCACCCCACACACACACACACACACACACACACACACACACACACACACACACACACACACACACACACACACACACACACACACACACACACACACACACACACACACACACACACACACACACACGAACGAAACAGAAACATTACGAGCATTGTTTTATAAGATGGTAGGGTACTATCTAAAAGCACTGAGATACACAAACCGTTCTTTTCTTTTTACGCTTGCCATAATTTAATTATTTCAGCAATCTCAGGGATGATTTTCGGAGATGGTAATCTCCACCATGGGGTGGTTTAGCCTGCTTTCATTCATTCGATCGCTTCTTAGTCTTGCTTGTTCAAGTGTGTTGCATCTTCCTTGCATGGAGGACTATTGCGTCAATCTTTCAAACACACACATAGGCACACACACACACACAGGATGCGAGTGGTTCATTCATTCCATTTATGTAGCATATGCTGGACAGAAGCCTGCAGGGGCCCTCGATATAAATTGTCAAAGCGTGTTTATCGCGTGGAGACCTCACACAAAACCATACAGGCCGAGTGTTCGTCTTTCTTTGAAAGATTCAGAAAAAGGAATCCTGAAAAGCCAAGACTGAAAATGCAATAAAAACAGACTCTTCCTCGTCCACCCACCATGAGACGTTGAAATACAGCACAGACTCGCTCGCTCCCACTCCATTAAACACAAGCGGTATGAAGTGAACACTGTGGTTCCAGGAATCTCCCTGAATAGCCACTACCCTGAATAATAGCGTGGTCTTGGTTTGCACCTTTTGTTCAACTCCACACGCAACTTGAGAAACTTAACTCAGAAGTTGTGCTTCGATGAGTTCACTTGTACTTGTTCCAGCTCAAACAACAAGGTATTGAAATATAGATACACTTATTGACATAGATGACAAATGGCACTTACACTATACTCATGAAAGGCCAACTCAGTGCTATGAGGAATTCATAGAAGAGACCTGTTTCCTTTAATAGCCTGTAGAATATAACTCACCTTGCACATGAATACATTTTGTACTTTGTACTTGTTTCACGGTACTGTTTTTACATACTTTTTCTGCTGCAAATGCTATACAGTACATATTCTAGAATGAATAATCATAGAATCTTAATCTAAGCGAGGAGTATAGGCCTACAAAAAAAGGAATAACACTCATTCAGAAACAGGACACAAATCCAAAATGAAATTAAGTCAACTTCTACAAAAATTGATTAAAGCCTCAGAGCTTGGGAATCGCCTTCCCTCCCAAAAATATTACGTTACCCCTTATTCTAATAAGGGCATCTTCCAGCCGTAATCAATTCCCTTCAGACAGCGGTGGAATTAGCTCCTGTGATGGACAGTTCTGATGGGGCCAGCAGAAGTCATTCCCACCACAAACTGACAGTGAGGGAGCATATCACCGCCGCGCCGGATACCAGAGTGAAACCTCGGCCAGTGCTTTTCTTTCTCCCTGCCTTCAGAAACCGGACGGATGCTGATTGAGGACCGATAGGAGTGACAGAGAAATATGAATATAAATCAACACAAAAACAATATCAGTTGAGTTAAGATGTCCCCCCCCCCGAGGCTGATAAAGTCCATATGGTTCCGTCAAGCGTCCCGGATCCGAATGAAAGCGCCGGGAAGATGCTGTGCTCAGAATAACGGCACCACTGACGGAAGCCGCTTCCACAATAACATCTTGAAATCGTCTAAGTCTATGATCGTCTGTCTGTGCCCTTTGTGTTTTATTGTGGTTTCTGGTTGTAATGAGTTCCCATATTGTCACAAGGGGCTGGTGAGAGGGGGGGGGGGGGGAGGCTGGGTTAAGTTACATGAATTGAGGAATAACTGAAGGATGTTTAATGCATGTGAGGCGTTCTGTCGACCAGTTGGTTATATCTCTGGGTTGTGCTGAGTGCTGCACTGCACCTCGAGTCCATTACCTCTTTCTTTTGCGTTTGCTGGGAAATATCCTCAATTAGCAGAATTAGCTCAGCGCCGGCCTGGTGATAATCTGCAGACGCTGACATCCCAAGGTTAAAGTGATGAGTCAAGTATTGATTTTTTTTTTCCCCGTGCCGTCCGTCTGAATCGAGAATGATACATCCCAGACACCTAAACCCCCAACCGTAAAACATAGGGTTAAATCCCTACAGTATATGACAGGGTTAGCAACATTGTGGTGGGGTTAGGGTTTGGTCGGAGGATGTGTTGACGTCGGCTTGGCAACATGACCATGCATCTTTAAGGCGGTGGGCTGACCTGTTTGGTAAAGATGCTTTGGAGCAATCACCATTCTACAATGTGATGTCATGTTAATAATTAACCCCTAGTCCACACAGACACAGACACAGACACAGACACAGACACACACACACACACACACACACACACACACACACACACACACACAAACAGTATCTGGGCTGGTGGGTTCACTGAAGCGCTCATGAAATATGGAAAACAACACCCCAACCCGCCTTGTGAGTAGTGATGGGAAGAATGAGAAAGAGAGAGAGAGGATGATGGAGAGACATTCCGAGACAGAGAGAAAGAGGGAGAGAATGACAGAGAGACACACAAAGACAGAGAGAGAGAATGATAACGAGAGAGTGAACAGAGAGAGACACACAGAGACAGACAGAAAGAGAGAGAGAATAATAGAGAGAAAGAATGAGTGAGAGACAGAGAGAGAATGATAACGAGAGAGAGAACCGCGAGAGACACACAGAGAAGGACAGAAAGAGAGAGAGAATAATAGAGAGAAAGAATGAGTGAGAGACAGAGAGGGAATGAGCGAAAGAGAAAATGAGAGCGAGACACACAGAGAGAATGATAGAGAGAGAGAGAGGTTTGGGGGCGGGGGGGGGGGGGGGGGGGGGGGGGGTTGGGTTAGGGTAGGTTTTGGGAATGAATTGAACGGCAACATTCCCCCTTCGGAAGCCACGGGGAGATATGGTGATGGCTCTAGTAGATGGATAGCGAGCAGGTAGGCCCAGATAAGAACAGCACTGGATTATTTAATCAATCATTTGTAGCCATATCCTCGCACAGCCTGTCTGGCAAGACACAGGAAGGAAGGAGCCCGGTGCCTCGAGGGATGAATGCAGAGTGAATGCAATAGGTCGGTCTGGCCCTGCAAGGACTGCCACACATGCAATATGAAAGGGAGCGCAATTAAAGGATGTTGAGCATCGCTGTGTGTTCAGGGCTGGGAGCTAATGCTATATTTAAACGGCACACCCGCTATATGTAATTTAATACATTCACTTTAATTGCGTAAATATATACAATATGTATGAGACATTGCTACTTTGTTGATGGGTTTTTTCTTCATTGATTTGCCGAGGGGGGCGTTCAGCATGTGTATGCTGATGTTGCCTGCTGAGGTGGGGCAGGCTGGGCTCCTCATTCAACGCCCTCCTTCCTATTCAAATGAACGGGGCCTGACACCTGTTCATCTTTCATTGTGTGATAGATAAGAGTCTCAAATGCTGCGCGTGGTTACAAAAAAAGATAAAGGGGGGGGGGGGGGGGGGGCCCTTGTGATATAGTAGTGCAGCTCGGCGATTAGTTTGGCTCTCAAGAAGGTTGAATCACAACAGGCAGATGAATAGGATGTTTTAAGACACTGCTGTGTAATCTGTTATAGTTTCCCATTGAGTAAATACCAGATACCTGACAGGTATATGGCAGCGATACGCTGCCGGGAGAGTTACTGTCCCTCCACTGTATTACTTTGGCCGTGAGTCGGAGTTTGTGTACAAAACGTCTGTTAGTGTCTACATACAGCAGTGCTAAAACGTTCCTCTGTAGGGAATACTAAAATGGGACGTATGTGGTTATTTCTTTACAAGGTACCGTGACCCGGATTTTATTTGATGCAATAATGCTTTATCAGTCGTCGGGTTTCAAACAACACCTGGTACTGTGTTTGCCTTTGAGTGCGTGTGTGTATGCGTGTGTGCGTTCCTCTTTTCAAGAGATGCCTCGACATCATTCCATACTCCGGGCCGCTCTCAAGAAAGCATTTATTGTCGGCCTGCGTCTATTTTCAGCGTTGAACTTTACATCTTTGGCAAAAAAAAGAAAGAAAGAAAGAATGTGAGCAGATGGCCTCAGCAGCGAGGGAGTGGAGTCCTATTGATCCTCGGCCTCATTGATTTCCCCTTTTATTTTGTCCGTGGCAAAGCACAGGGGTAGCAGGAGCGGTGTCTGTGTGAAGGTCTCTCTCTGAATAAGAATCGGGCCGGCCCAGGCGCTAGGGTGACGGGTGCTGCATGAACAATCGCTCCTGCTGCAGGAGAAAAAACAAAAAAGAACGGAGATCCAGACCCTTCTTTGCGTGTGTGTACGTGTGCATGAGAGTTTGTGCACAGGTGTGTGTGCGTGTGTGTGTGTGTGTGTGTGTGTGTGTGTTTATGTGCTTGAGAGTGTGTGTGTGTGTGTGTATGTGTATGTGTGTGTGTGTATTTGTGTGTGTTTGAGAGTGTGTGTGTGTGTGTGCATTTGTGTGTGTTTGAGAGTGTGTGTACGTGTGTATGAGAGTGTGTGCACAGGTGTGTGTGTGCGTGTGTGTATGTTTGAGAGTGCGTGTGTGTTTGAGAGTGCGTGTGTGTGTGTGTGTGTGTGTGTGTGTGTGTGTGTGTGTGTGTGAGAGTGTGCGCATGTGTGTATGTGTTTGAGAGTGTGTGCATGTGTGTGTGCATGTGTGTGTGTGTGTTTGAGAGTGTGTGTATGTGTGTTTGAGAGTGTGTGTGTATGTGTGTATGTGAGTATGTGCACGTATGTGCTTGTGCGTTTGAGAGTGTGTGTGCGTTTGAGAGTGTGTGTGTGCGTTTGAGAGTGTGTGTGGTGTGTGTGTGTGTGTGTGTGTGTGTGTGTGTGTGTGTGTGTGTGTGTGTGTGTGTGTGTGTGTGTGTGTGTGTGTGTGTGTTTGAGAGAGCGTGTGTGTGTGTGTCTGCGTTTGAAAGTGTGTGTGCGCGCGCGCGCGTGCGTGTGTGCGCGCGCGTGTGTTTGAGAGAGCGTGTGTGTGTGTGTGTGTGTGTGTGTGTGTGTGTGTGTGTGTGTGTGTGTGTGTGTGTGTGTGTGTGTGTGTGTGTGTGTGTGTGTGTGTGTGTGTGTGTGTGTGTGTGTGTGTGTGTGTGTGTGTGTTACAGGGGTCCTTTCTCACTGCAGGTGTGTCGACACATTACAGCAGGTAAATTCCCTACACTTAATGAGGCCCTGGAATTATTGAATTCCTGTCCACTTGACGTGAGAGATGCAGAGACACACTGGCTGTCTTTTAAGAGCTTATTTAAAAAGCTTTCCGGATTCCTGTCTTCATGGATGCTGTGTAAACAGGTATGGGAACCTCTACTTCATCCATGATGAAGAGAAATGGCAACCTTATGGTGCAGCCTTTGATGCTATTGAAGTACATAATCCCATTAATAATTCCACATATATTCATGACAGTGCCAAAAGTACTGGATTGGTATTTTGCCAAATGCAGCATACTTGGATTCATATATTATATCAATCCATTCACATCAATCAATAACTAACCTGTTCTCGGAGTCTAATTACTCTGAAAGACAGTAGCACATTTATTTGCCATTATGTTTGATGCACAAGTCAATGGAAGTTATGAAATCAATCTTCATCAGAGGAGGGTTGCCAGACACAGAATCGAGAGACCAACGATCAGATACGACTGTGATATAACATTAAAGTTATGTAGTTAAGAGGCTGTCCTTATCTTTGACACTAAAAACCGATACAATCTCCAAGCCAAAGATGTGAAAAATGCCCATCCTTAAGCAGTCCACTCAGCGTTGCATCACAGCCAACATGTAGAACCATCAGCACTGTTATGCTGTCATTTCCACGTTGAAACACTTAGTGTTTTTTTTGACAAATTAAAGAGAGGGAATCCTCAATTTTCCACTGCTCGGCCATATTTCAATTCCTTCTGCCCCGGCTAATGCGGTGGTGAGGTAATGGGCCAGGTGAAAGGGCACGCAGAATCTCATTTCATCCACTCCCTTGGTAGTGTGAGAGTGGGGGTCAATTCTGTCATGTCATTTGTTTTATGACATTCTCCTATTCTCCTTACTCCGTTTCGAAATGATGCAACCAGTGTGCGTGTGTGTTAATAAGTATGTCAGTGTGTGTGTGTGTGTGTGTGTGTGTGTGTGTGTGTGTGTGTGTGTGTGTGTGTGTGTGTGTGTGTGTGTGTGTGTGTGTGTGTGAGGATGGGTCTTGAAACTCGCCGTGTTTTACATAGCAGCCAAGACAGACGGCAGCGGTACAAAGTAGTGGAATTGGATCAATGATTGGCCTTCCACAGCACATACCAACAATGCAATCCTTGACACTACGGATCAGGCTCTCTGCTTGAAATTGATTTTTCCTTGCCGAGAGATGATGGAATTTTATCTTACTTCTATGCGCTGCACAAGAAAGGAAAAATATCAACGATATGAAATGGTTATTTAAAAAAAGAAGCACCAGGAATTACATAAACATTCATGTTTGAACGTTCAAATCAAATCGATCAAGCACGCTTGGAACGATTTTATGTCGCTTTCCATGTCTACCACATTAGTCCTGTTTTTTTTATTATTGCACAGCAAACAACTACTAACTAACTAACTAAGAGCCCACAAAGCATACAGCTGCATTTATCCAGATAGGGCAAATTACATAAAGCGGGGGTGCTGTCAAACGATGATGAGTGGAATCTAAATAAATAATAACTCCATGATGACGTTACAAGTTTTTGTCAAGAGCAATTCCAATTCAGTTGGCAAGCCGAGCTCTCTCTCGTAGCCAAGTTTATACTTGCTGGCTCAAAAAGTCTGTCGACAAGGAAGTGTGAAATAGTGTTGTTCTTTTACCTTGTTTGCCAATTTTCCTAGTCATACATTGCTTTTATTCAATCAAGTATAACACCTCATAGAAATCGCTTTCCTTTACTTATTTTACATTAAAATCAAGTCATGTTATATTTCCACTCCAGCCAGGTTTTTTAGTGATCGTTCCACCAAGTCTGACTGAGTGGGCGGGCATAATACCCCCAACCAATCATAACACCTTAGGGGCTTGGCCTACTTTAAAAGTAAGGCAGTAGGTCCTCCCACTATCTGCAACCCAATCCTGAATGATCCAATTACATCATCCCCCCACCGTCACAACCTAACATGCTGCACTCTGGGATATGTCACATTAGGAAAGCAGACATGTTACCCTACTGGGTGTTTGACTCCAAGCCAAAACGTTTCTGGGTTCGATCTCCAATGCCTACAGTCTACCTGTAGGCATCCGTGAGCTAATTAGCTCTTTATTAAAAAAAGAAATAGAATCAGTGCCAATTGTTCTGAATAAAAGCGTCTGCTGTAATATATACATCTCCGTAGTAATAGAAAATATTTACCCTTTAAAGTGTAACTTTGTTGCATCCTACTACAGCCGTGCGGCCCACTCTCTTTTCACAGCTTGAGTTTGCTTTGAGAAAGAGAGAGATCGCAGAGTTTCCCAGCGTGACAGCCTCTACCGACGGAGCCCTTTGGGCTGTTCCGGCACTGATTGGCTGGCTGGTAAGCGGCTGGATCCCACGCGGCCGGGGGCTGGTAATCAGCAGCTCCGTATAGAACGGCAGAAGACATGGAGGGGTGCTGGGGTGGTGGTGGAGGTGGTGGAGCAGCCAGGATCCTTTGTGCTCTCACTACAGAGGGTGTGAGGGGTTGGATTGCCTTCGGTGTGCCGGGGTCTGTGAGCACTGCTGAGCACACACGGATGAGCGTGGATCAGACAACCGCCACTTTAAACGCAGGCTATGATAGGGCGTGCACGCTCACGAACCAGGAATAGTGCGTTCGTTACGGTTACTATTTCGGGTGTTCGAGGAAACAAGTCATCTGAGTGATCTACGGTTATGTGCAGTGGATGGGCCTCGGGTCATTTCTGAATTCATACAGCTTTTTGTAACCAAAACAAACGATATTTCTTAAAGAGTCGTCACATGTTGGCGCTTCAAAACAAACAACACCCACCTGGTGCTATTGTGGTCGACAAGCCAGACTGAGGGAGGACATGCAATAAAACGTTCAAATCTTTTATCGGCTATTACAGCTCGACTTTGCTGATAGCACAAAAATAAGTCAAGCAATTAAGTGGAGTACATTGGTGTGCGCAGGTTACACAACCTCTAAATTCAATATGTGGGAAATATGCAGACTAATCATACTATAATGACATTTGATTGAAAAAATGAGTACTTGACTAATTACTTCCGAGACTCCGTACTCTCAGCTATGCGTACAATTAACATAGACCTTTTCCCTCTCCAATGACTGAGCACTTTTATGAAGAGCTGGTGGGTTGAGCGAGCTAATAAATCATAGCTCAGGAATATATTGACAGAGAGGAAACCTGGCATGACCCACCACATCTCAGCACTGTCAGGCGTCCCGAAGGAAGCCTTAAAAGAGTATGACAAAATAATGAAGGAGAAAAAAACACATCTGGAGGACAACACCGGGCCGGGTGATCAAACCATCCTAAATCATGGCTTTTGGTTATGCTTGAATGTGCCAGCAAACGTTGAAAAACAAAAAGCAATATAGCACTTTGTAAAGTTTCGCATGGCGCTTCTCTGTTATGGTGTCCAGAAACTGCACTGATGGACGCACATTGATTCTAAATTATGAAAGGGCTTGTTTGCCATTTTATATTTGTTTTCACACGTGGCAGGCACGCTCAAGCTAACTGCTCTTTGGCAGAATCACCAAGGAAGAATTTTTGACAACATTCTGGTAATACTGGTAACAGATGTTTTGGTTAAGCCTGCAGGAGAGACGGTTATGATGGTTTCATCACCCAGACTGGTATTTTCCCTTCCATTTTTTATGGAAATGAGGAACAAACAAAACAAAAATGTGTAGCCATTTTGGCATATGGCTTCCCTACTGCAAAAAGTGTGCAGGTAATTAACTGTAAGCAGGTCTTAAGTAAAGTAAGAAGAAGAGAAAATGAAAAATGACTTAAGAAAATGATTAGGTAAATGATAATACATGAATATGAACGCGTATAAATCCAATCCAACGGAACACATGCAGACTCATTGAAAATCTGTTCTGCATCAGAAATGTCATCAGTCAGATTTATTCACCACTGATGACATTTAGGATGCCATTTGAATCAAAGCAATTGGACATCGGGCCATGTAATGCATTTTAAATCCCTTGACAGTAAAGTAGGGCCTAGATTAAAAAAATGCGTTAAGAAAGGCATTAAGGCTAATAAAGGCGGTTGACAGATATTTCAGCCATCTCAAAAACAAACGCATAGCCAACCTAGTTTTTCTCTATACCATGTTCACCTTCCAAACATCAGCATTTTAGCCAAAGGCAGCCAGGAATGTTCTAGTTCACCTAGACTCTGCACAGCCCTCCCAACTCCCCCCCCCCACACACACACACACACACACACACACACACACACACACACACACACACACACACACACACACACACACACACACACACACACACACACACACACACACACACACACACACACACACACACACACACACACACACACCCCTCTTACGCACTTATTGTTTGTTGTACGTCCAGGCTCTTAATGTACGCACTCATTGTATGTCGTACGTCCTTGCACTTAAAATTGTACTTAGCATCATGTCGCATCTTAGCCTTGCTATCTTGGTTGCATACAGAATTTAAATGCAAATGTGCTTGATATCTAACCTACCACTACCTTCTTTTCCAAGCACCTTTTTCTGCATACATACTTCCTGTGAAGGACGAACAACAATATATATCCAACTTGAACTCTCATGGGAAGTAATGGTACGTTCTCACATGATAATCGTACCATAAATCACAAAACTCGCCAATAATCAAAACCTGAATGATTCTGGAACGGTGCAGAAAGATCCATACACGACGAGCGATTTCACGCCATGCCAGGTACTCCTTCATCCCTTCTCGTTTATATCCAGCGTCATGAAACGTGGCCACCAAATTACAATTGGCAGCTCGTAATAACCCCACCAGCCTTGTCGACAGCTTCAACCCCCCCCCCAGCCCCCACCCTCCCAACGAGGCGGGGGGGGGGGGGGGGGGGAACAGTTCAGCAGCACCAGATAACCGGGGTGATAAGACAGCCTCCGGAGGAACCTAATGAGACTCTGTTTGTTTACATTCTTCCTCCTCCTCTTCCTCCCCCTCCTGGCCTTCAGCCAGAAATGTGCCAGCATTTTGCCCCTGACATGAATGCCAGCACGCTTTGATAAAGGTCAATGAGAGCTAAACAAGGTTGCTGAAGTTTGGCCACTTTAATTAGCGCCGGCTTTGTGCCTCGCTGCTAATCCTCCAGTGCCAGCGCACGCATGGGCACCCGGAACAAAGAGGTGGACGCGGACACAAAACGAGGTGAAAGACACACAGAGAAAGAAGTGTCGTCAGAGGAAGATGTTTGGCGTCAACATAAATGGCGTCCTCAGAAGCGATCCGGGTGGGCAGAGTTTATGTTGGCACTGGAGGTTGTAATGGCGGGAGATTGGCAATCACATGATCGGCGAGGCAGGCTGCCGTGTGTTGATTGTTTCTAATCATTTTCTTCACCTTAGAAAAAAAAAAAGTTGTCGCCGTAGCAACAGAAGTTGGCTAAGTCATCACTGAGTCACTTGACAGGAGGCGTTTAATTATCTCCCCAACTCCAAGAAAGTACGCAATTTTTTTTCTCAATGGCCTTAATGTTTGAGCCTTTGAATAACTAATATTTTATGTTTGTTTACAGATTTTTTTTTATGGACTAAAGAATTTAATTGAAAAAACTATTGAGATTCATTCAGATCAAAAGAGGGAGCTCTAAACAAGGATCCCCCCTCCCCTTTATAGGGCACTGATTCCTCACAGCAGAACAAGTTGTCCTTAATACAATGTTAATGTGTCAACATTCAGCACCAACTCGTTTAGGTGCCTTCATTCCATATTCATGTTTTTCAGCCTTGGCATACTGAGCTTGTAAATTAAAATTACATTTTAACTCCAAACCTATTCTTCTGGATAAATATTTCAACATAGTGTCACCCAATGTACCTTAAATGTACCTGATTAATTAATTTCAGTGTTGGATAAACTACAGAGGCCTCCGGGGGAGAAATAGGCTTCTATATAAAACAATGTAATATTACGAACATTCAACCCATTGCATCCTAATTTAGCAAGCCTAATGTTTATGCCGAAATGTCCCTGATAAAGATGACTGGGCAAATATTTGACACACCCCATAATGTGCCAATAATTAATAACCACACTGTGGACTGGATCAGTGAATGCTAATGATATTCCTGCTATTAGTTTTTGATGGCCTGCATTAGATTACAATTATGTTATATAATATGATTAAAGACGAATAATATTATATTACGTTACATTTTAATGACGCATTTGTATCATTTAGTTGATGGTGAGGAGACCTGATCCATAACCCGTTTAGAAATTCAAGTAAAACAGCGATGTTACTAAAAGCATACTTTAAAGAGGACCTATTATACTACTTTTCTGGTCTTAATTTCTTATTAATGACTCCTATAGCGCAACCTGACACGAATCACAGCACAAAAAACGATGTAGATTTTCGGGAAACTCTTCCTCTCATCTGGGCGCTTTCAGCATTCTCTGTCAACACTCGGTTTCGTCCTTCTCCGCCCCCTCGCCCCCCTCCTGCCAACCCAACTCCGTTGTGATTGGTTACCTTCCTTGAAGCGTCATATGGGGGCGCGGCAGGAGTGCGTCTACGTAGATGATTTCCCGGAATTGTGAACAAGTGAATCGCAAACGTTGTCCCGAGTGTTTAGCGCTCTGCACAGCCACCCCAGACTGTCAGCAGGGAATACGTCAAAATGCATGTACGTCATTATTTGACACTTTAGTATGGTTAAACATGACTATCAATCATTATAACAACGTTTATAGATCATAAAAGTCGAAAAAGCATAATTGGTCCCCTTTAAGTTATAGCATAAAGCAGGAATATTTAGGGGATTGGTATATGTGCTTATAAATACTGATCCTTCCAACCCAGCATAGTTGTGTGTTTGTGTGAACAGTGTGCCATCCTAAAGTGTGCATTCACCCCCCCCCCCCCCCCCCCCTGCAGTCCTGCATCTCCGTGATCCGTCACACAGCACCCCCGAAATGAACAAAGGTGGCTCTTCAGAGAGTGCCTGGCGCCCTCCTTGACGCTCAGACGCTCAACGCTAACGGGTCTCTACAGGGCACCACTTCTCCAACCCTGACACCCACACACACACACACATAGAGTCACACACACGCACTACCACACACACAGACACACACACACATAGAGGCACACACAGAGACACACACACGCACACAGAGACAAACACGCACAGAGACACGCACACACAGAGACACACACACACACACACATAGAGTCACACACACGCACTACCACACACACAGACACACACACACATAGAGGCACACACAGAGACACACACACGCACACAGAGACAAACACGCACAGAGACACGCACACACAGAGACACACACACACACACACACACCACCCCCCCCCCCCCCCCACATAATACCCTATTTCATTGTGTGTCTGGAGGCACAGAGTGACGATAAAAAAGAAACGTGTGAGTCACCGTGCGGGCGGGAGCGGAGCGCACCGTGGGGCGGGGGCGGCGTGGGGGGGGCGGGGGCGGCGTGGGGGGGGTGGCGGCGTGGGGGGGGGGGGGCGTGGGGGGGGGGTGGCGGCGTGGGGGGGGGGGGGGCGCCACCGTGCCGCGCCAACTCGTCAGGGCCGCGCGTCCGGCGAGGAAGTCAGCATGACTCGCTGGTGTGAGAAAAAGAAAAGGTGTAGCTATGGAAAGGTTTGGACGGAGGAGGGCGTTAAGTGGGGCCCCGGGGGGGGGGGGGGGGGGCTCGCTGGACCCGCTACAGTCTCCTCCGTCGATCTCCCCCCCCCACCCCCCACACCTCCCCCTGCCTCTCCACTGAGTAATTAAGCTTGTGTGAAAGCTAGGAGGAGGAGGTGGTGGACGAGGAGAAAGGAGGAGCTTGGAAGTTCTTGCTGGGGAGGGGGGGGAGGGCGAGAAAAGCGTTTTGTGTCAATAACCAAAGTAGCCAAATTGGTTCCTCTTGCGCGCTCACACAAAAAGAATGTTCTGTGCTTTTTTCGTTCTCATGCCTTCTGCTCCGGGGGGCTGAGAGTAATTGAAAGAAAGGTCATGCAACGCGAGTGAATACAGGACTGACAAAGAAAAGAATTGCAGAGAAACGCTGGTAGAGCCATTTGAGAGTGTTGCAGAAAATCTGGTTGTAACCTGAAACAATAGACACTTATTAATGCAGGGGAGATCCAGAAATGGATTTGGTTTCCTTTCTTGCAAAAATTATCATGTTAACACCATTAACAGCTTTTCATTGTCTCTAAATTGTGCATAAAATGGCCAATTACCATTAGAATATGCATTCAGAATGTGAAGTAGGACTTATTTAAACAGAAATAGATCAGAATCTGTGAGAAAGGACTTTAACATGACTGAGATATATGCGTTTAATCAGTGGTTATTGTACTGGTTGAATGTCTTAAAAGTGAACCGTTTCAAATAATTAAAAACAAACGTGTAATTTTTTCACCCCAGTTCACAGAAGCGTCGTCAATCAAAACACTGCGCTGCTGGTCTTCCAAGAACAGCATGCGGTTAACAATCAAGCCATATTGACGTATACCTATAGCTCATCAGTCAAATTGACCTTTCGCATGTTTCATTGCTTCTTATATGCGAGGGATGATATTTAATTGGACATTTTTGGCATTTTTGTTTCCCCATCTCCATCCACGGCTGGAGGACGTTGTACGTGTGAAGAGCCTCAGCCGTCTCCCAAAACAGGACAGAGAAGACAGCGTTCCACTCAGTGCATTCCTTGAGGTTAGCCTGTTTTTCTGGAAAACTCACAGCAGCAAAGCAGAGGCGCGGAGAGAGATGCCTCTCTAGAGAGGGTGTCTCTAATGAAAGTACTGTTCATGTGATCGCAATGACAGATATGAAGAGGATCCATATACATGATCCAAAGGATTCATGTATTATTGGAACATTGTTTGGAAAAATCGAATAATGTAACAACACGCATGAATACTCCGGAGGGAAAAAAAACACAATGTCACGAAGAATGCTGTACATGATGTAGTATTAGGCGGAAAATAGGTGACATGTAAAGGAACATAGGATGAGCACGGTTTTATTTGCTCATTGTGTTCGAAGACATAACAACCAGAAAATGTGCTCATTAGAGCACGGACCACTGCCAAGGTACCAGCGTGATTACAAGGGGGGGCGGGGCTTGGAGAAGAGACAAATGGGCCAGTGGGCGGGGCAAGGGGAGTCCCCTAACACTCCTCATGAACCAAACTTTTCAGGGAAAGTTATTTGGGGGTGTAACGCAAATATTTGGGATATGTCCCACTGTGGCCATGCTGCTATCGGCATGTCATGTTCATCATTTCTCACTTGACCAATAAACAACCTTTGCACCAAATTCAATGCGAATCCATGATCAACCTTATGCGATATCCTGCACTTGATGGACTGACACACAGACGGAGAGACACACTGACAGAGGGAATATATTACCGCCTTGGCAGAGGCAATAATGAGAATGTTTTTCTTTTCTATCTCTAATGAGACAATTTAAAAAACAGTGAATGCTATTAACAGCAGAACTTCAGTGGAACACCTTTGACCTAGATACAGTGCATTTGGAGGGACTGTGGTTAATTGCTTTTCCAGGATTTTGATTGGTTAACCTTTTAGTTAAGTCCCATTGCCGTCATTGTATTACAATCGTTTTAATATACCATCATATTGCCATTAATTTGGATTAAGAGAAACATGTATACCACAAGAATGGTTAACAGTAAGTGAGTTTTGTGCTTGAGGAACGTCTGAGAATCTGCATATCTGCTATTTAGTAGACATAAATAGGATAGATTCACATTTTATATTGAAAATAACACATTTCAATGAGGCTTATATTCATGTTAAACACAATAGTTTCACTTATATGGTTTTTAATAAATTGGAATTAAAGCTTTCCTCTCTACATTATAATCCAAAGGAATTCATTTTCAGAATAATATTATATTTATTTTTTAAGTTTATGTGGAAATGTGACACCAACACACAAACACACACACACGAGAGAACATGCCATTAATAAATTCCTTCCTGCAAATATCTTGCAATGCATCAGTTGAAGACATATGGATGGAAAATTAATGATTTGAAGATGAATGGCTGCGCTACAAAGACAAGGATGACGTTAATGTCCATTATCAATCAAATAAATAAACAGATAGATTTTTGCAAATGAAACATGGACAGTACACATAAAATTCCTGTGATTGGTGGGATCAGAACTTTTATATTGAAACCACAACTGACCAGAATGTCATTCTGTTGATTCAACGTACCCCACCCTCTTCCTCTTAACCCCAAAGAACACACTGTTCTTTCTGCACGGGGGAATTTGTCAATGTTTTGTATCACCTCCATATGCAAACCATGTGCATGTTTTTAGCGGTGGCTTAGGGCAGACTCCAGAGCAAGAGATTTGTCTGTGTAATCTCACAGGGCCAATCTCTCACAGCAGCTGGAGACAGTGTGTGTGTGTGCGTGTGTGTGTGTCTGTGTGTATGTGTGCGTGTTTTATTTCCTCGCTCACAGGCTCGCTGATGTACGGAGACGACTAAAGCAAAACTTTTCTCAATAACTCTCCGTTCTTTGAAGTTGTGAATTAGAATTTTGTATTGCCTTCGTCTCGCAGCCCCCAGTCCAAGAAAGAGTAGCACTACAAATTACATCTTCTGCCGGTTAAATGGGTGGCTTCAATGCATGTAATACGTTTAAGATTCAGCCCCTATGTATTAAAACATGATTCACCCAGTGGCTTTATTCGGTTTTGTGTAGGTTGGCTGGATTTAATGGGGTAAGATTCCTGAGATAGAGACTGTGTGACAGTGTTAATGATCATAATATACAAGCGGAATACGTCAAAATATATCTTTTCCTTTTTTGTGCTTCACCTCATGTATAAAATGAGTGAACGTGGGTAGAGAATAAATGTGTACAGCTCAGATAGTTTATGTTACACTACTGAAATTAGGTAGGGAACACTGCAGTGAGTACACTTGAGAATCTTACACATTTGACCTTTGAAAAGTATTAACAAATGAATTAAACAACAATACATTTTAAAGTGATGTAGAGAAACTTAACTTTACTTATGAATGCAAACTCTGTCCATCCCAAGGTAGACTAAATAAGAATATTTTAGTTTTAGTTTTGCAGCATTGTGTTGTGTTGTTTTGTCTTACTTTGGCTTGCATAACGTTTCATATTTCATTGGGTGGTACAAAGCATTCTCTGCACTACTATTATTAAAAGACTACTGCTGGCAGTGATAGATGTTTCTTACAGACAGCTAAGCAGCTCGGTTGAGCACTATGGTTCAGCACCACGGACAGCTAAGAGGCTTGCGTCAGCACCAGGGAGAGCTAGTCGGCTTGGTTCAGCACCACGGACAGCTAAGCGGTTGGTTCAGCACCACGGACAGCTAAGTAGCTTGGTTCAGAACCACGGACAGCTAAGCGGCTTGGTTCAGCACTACGGACAGCTAAGCGGCTTGGTTCAGCACCACGGACAGCTTAGCAGTTTGGTTCAGAACCATGGACAGTTAAGTGGCTTGGTTCAGCCCCACGGACAGCTAAGCAGCTCAGTCGCGTTCGATGGTTCAGTAAAACGGGCAGCTAAGCAGCTCGGTTGAGCACTATGGTTCACCACTATTCGCCTCTAAGAAGAATAGTCAATAGCCGGGTTCAGGCAGCCTGGACCATGGGCAGCCTAACAACCCCCCTTCTTCTCAATCCCCTGGATTGAAGCAGCCCTGGACATGGTAATGTAAAAATGTATTTACTGAAGGCACACTGTTGATTTAGCGAAACTGTTGCCTGATGCATTGCACATCATCCGCCGCTCAACAGTGCATCAACCGAGAGCAAAATCGGTACACAAGTAGACACGGTAAGCCGGAGTTCAGCAGGGCTTGATGGAGACCCGACAGTGGAAGGAGAGAGAGGGACTCGCATGTAAACGGAACACACCGGCAGCTTGCCTCAAATAACAAGGAGCCCCGACATCAAAGAACGCATTGATCAAGGCTAATCAACAGCAAATCAAGAGGAGACCGGGTGGGTGCAGATAGATCCCAGAGAGCCGGGAGGGGGGAAATCAAATGGTTTGGAATCAAAAGGCTGGGCAGAGCACACGCTCCCCTGACAGGGCTGTGCAGATGAGGCCCTGTGAGGAGGCAGGCGCAAGCTGACACCAAACGCGCTCGCACACGTAATTGGATGTAAATGTGAGCTGGGATTCCGATAGCATTACACAATAGAACTGTTGTTTGGAACATGGAGATGTACCGTGTTCAATGCTGATGGGAGACTAGCGCACAGAGCTGGTTGTTCATTTGAATGTGCGTTTGGAAAATGTTTAGATTTAATTAGATGTTACATACTGTAGTGGTTGAATCGTTAATGTTGCTATGTTTGAATGCATTACTTCTGTAAGGGAGATGTTTTATGGTGATGTTCCATATGTTTCTCCACCACAAATACACTATAAAAGATTGATGCACTGAGTTTGAGCGTGATTCCTCGATCTTATTATAGAAGGAAAAAATAACTGGAATATATGCAATTATTATTTTATGGATTTGTTTCACCCACAGCAGGCTCAGTGTTCCACAACATGTTTTATGTTAATGCATGTTTACTTAATCATTACAACAAAGTCATCCTCCACAAAAACAGTGTATTTTTCATTTTCTTCACTCCCTTGCGCACACGCTCATCCACACACACTCACGCGCGCGCGCACGCACGCACGCACACACACACACACACACATACACACACACACACACACACACACTCCAAGAGAATCCCAAGGGACCGACGTGGAGTTAATGATGCCACATGAGAATGAAACAAATGTGCCTAAAGACATAACACACAACACAATCAAACAGTAAGATAACTGAACTAAACCATATCACAGGAATGACAAAAATGTGTTATTTCGAATTTTTTATTACTTTGCTTTCCAAAAAACCAGAACACCTGGGCTGGGAAATGCTTGACGGGTAACCAATACATAGGTACGGTACATGTGCTGAAATGCCTCTCTTTCAGAATCATTTGAAACCTATTTTTCTCCCTCTCTCCATAATTTTCGCGCTGAACAAAGCATTCGCCCGCGAGCACGCCCAGGGGTAGGAGAGAGCAGCAAACAAATCCTTAAAGTTTCAAACGAAAAAAACATTAGAATGAACGCTTAAATAGGCTATTTGTGTTCGACTAACTCTGGGTAAACAGTTCAGAGTACCTACAGTGTTGATGTTGTTTGCAAGACAACTTATTTCAACAAGTACGTTTTAACCGTTTTTTAACTTGGGCGGATGTACAGAGAAGGTTATCTGCATATTGATCTGGGTCCGGGGAGCATAAACAGATCCATTTCATCACTTCGGGAAAGTTTGGATAAACTTGCGATCAGCCTGGAGGGCTCCTTGTTTAGAGGAGACCTCAAAAACACAGGAGAGAAGAAAGGATTTGGTATGATGTATAACATAAATAAAATATACTCCAAACTTTGTAAAAAAATAAAAAATAAAGGTTGCTGTAGGATTTCTTTCGACGACTAAACCAAATGAGTTTTTCTCTTTCTAATGAGCCTCAGTGTCTGAGACTAGGATCAGATCAAAGCCACATGGAGCACTTTGTCAGGGATGTGCTAGTAAAAGGAAGCGCCTGCCATCAGATCTTGAAAGATCCCTCAAGGTGGATAACAGTTGGAAAACTGCCTTAAAAGGAGCAAAAAGCAAGCTAAACTAAGCCCAGATAAATGGGATATAGATTGAGTTTGTGAAGCGACCATTTGATATGAGACACATTTGTATATTTGTTGTATGAAGACTTTAAAGATCTACAAACTGTTACCTTTTAATATTTAATGACTTATTTGTCAATAAATGCTTCTTCAAATGGTGGGAATAACATGAAGGAGAGACGATTTTAACAAACAATTGAATCTAGTAATAGTAAAGTTTATGTTCTTTCAAATGTATTTCAGTTTCCAATTAACTTGTGAAACAATTTCAATTTGTATTGGGTCCGTAACAGCTTTTCTCCAATTATTTAATCACGAAACATATGAGAAAACATCATTCAGTATTTTTACATTAAATAATCAAAATATATTATTCGAATGATAGTGTTTTCCTAAAATTAGCTTAGACATCTCACTGTCTTTGATTAAGTAGAATCAAGACACAAATATTCTTGAGTTAGGAAAATTCAGAAATCGATGGTTCGAAATATAATAATTATATCCTCATGGGAAGAACATGTAACAATACCAGACAGCAATTAAACCAAACAAACTGCAGACTTGTCCTTACATTGTTTAATAGTTCACACGTAGGGTTTGGAGAAGCAAACATTACCTTGTTAGTCCCGTGACAAAACAACCATTTGTTTTACACTCCCCCCTGCCCTCACAAACGCAATTGGCTGGAATGGCAGGGGAATAAGATCAAATGAGAAAATAATAAAAAAAACACAATGGAAATGGGTTGTGCTGTAATGCTCAAATGGAGGGTGATTGAGACGAATGGGAACATCTCCATAAACGCTTAAAAAAAAAAGCGTGCGGTAGACGCAAAAAAAACAAACACCCGAGTGCTATACAAATCACATCTGCAAACGAGCCAGGCCGCGGTACAAAACAGAATTACAGCTGCAGCCTTTGTATCTGCCCTCTCCCCTCTCCGGGTCTCACACCCGGCATCGCCGATCGATGACTTCACTACATTGATTCCTCCTGGCTCGAAGCTCGTTAGGAGCAAAGGCAGACTGATGCATGTCGCCAATGAAAACCCCTCATTGATTTATACCAGGAAATGTAAATAAGACTCACGAGTGGCATTGTTTGCATGCGTCTCTCTGCGTGTCTGTGTGTGGTGTGTTTGTTTGATTTTTCCCAGGCCTGCACTGCAGTTAAACTGTAATGGCCCTCTGCGATGCCTTGTTAGGGGGCTTTTCAGATATAATGGCCACTGTTGCCGTTATACTTAATAAGAACGAGGACTAATGTGACTGCATTATCCCCTCCCTCAGGAGCAGAGGAATAGTAAGGCGCTGATGTCAATATGTATAAAGGATGGTCCGGGCTATATCGCTGGCTCAGAGCATACTGTGAGCTTAATGGCTTGAACCCAACACCACTATAAACTATGAAGCATTCAATCAATGCTGCCATTGGATCTCCATTCAGCACTCAAACTTCTTGTCACTGTGCTACTTGCGTTTTGTTTCATGGCACAGACGACAAATATAACCCCTTATGTAGTATGGGATATCAAAGGCGCGTATGTTTGAAAGGATTAACAAGTAGGACCCCACTGGGTGGGTAAATGTGGTCTAAAAACAAATATTAGCAAATCTAAACGTGAACTATGGGTTAAAAAGGGTTTAATCCACAGTCGGTACATTTACAGTTGTACTTATGATGGTTGAAATGTATGTGGGGTTATGTACAAGATCAATCATATCATCATGTTTATCCCAAGAAAGTCCACAGAATACAAACTGCAAGCCGAGCTTTGAACCTCGTTCATTATTCCAACCAACGTCATAGCTCCGGCGTTCAACGTCTCTTCATAATATAGCGACGTTCCTACACGGCTCCTCCCAAGGGATACAATTACACAGCAGGCCCCGCTGAGGGAACCGTCCCTGACACAGAGCTGATACTGGGCTCCGAGCTACCACTGATCCACATTAACACCCAGCACATGTGGCGCCCGAGATACAGCGCCAGCAGTCGGAATGCGGACGGGGGATAAAGTATGAATTGTATCATCGCAGCATTCGTATACATGGACGGGCGCCTCTGATGAAGCGAGGCCGTCTGTGACGTTATAGAAAGAGAAATGAGGCCATATACTGTAACTGTTGCGACATTGGGCACATGGGTAAACATTCACCGTCGTTCAGCGAAATGGTTTGGAACCTTGAGTGTACGAGAAGATCCATTGTTTGTTGTGTCTAATATCCTCGCTGGTTTCCAGGAGGGAAATAGCCATTGTGAGTGAAAGACGGAGGCTTTTCACTGGCGAAGGTTATGTAGCAGCCTCTGAAGAGCGACTACATATGAGCTGCGATAGGCATTAGAACAAGCTGAACTTGACCGATGTCAGTGCTAAACTAAAAAGGAGAAGAGTGTGTCAGCATTGAGATGCCTTGGATCTATAACCAATGCAACGCCTCCTCCATTATTTATTCAAAAAGCGGACTGGTGTCAATTCTGATCACTTCATCCTTACGTTTCACTGCGCTGCGCTTCAGTTCAACAGTTCAGCAACGGGCACCAGGACAGTGATCAGAGAAGTCCTTGAGAAGAACACAAGGGATGGGTGCTGTAGCACCCTGTTATTACCTTGATCAATGTAAAAGCGTCATCGATGTCAACCATTCGTTTATGATTCAATTGTTCTGCTTTGGAATATATGCTGGAGCTTTAAGAAGGCCTGTTGGAGAACATATCTGTATTAAGAACTACCGTGTTGTATTTATACTTATTGATACAAACTTTTAATGACTTCTTTTATTAGATAACAAATTGCTGTAGCAATATTTTGCCGAAAGATACAACAGGACTACAATTTACGCATGCAGGTTTAGAGGTTGTGCATACCGCAGCGTAACTCCGATAAAGGCTTCGGAGACGGGTGAGGCCAAATTAGACGCTGCTGCTTTGCATTAACAATGCACCCTTTTGTTAAATGCTGAGGTTTGTGGTGTGTTTGTGTGGGATTGTTGTTCTTTCTCTGTCAGGCACAAAGAGGACGTTGTATGTTGGTTTAACCTTGATAAATCGGTGCCTTTTTTCTTTTTCTTTTACAGCACTGGACACCTGCAATTTCATGACACGGATTAAAGTGTCACGGGAGCGATTGACGTATGTGCAGTGGAGCAGTAATTGGTCAAGGGCTGCCTGCGTGTGTGTGTGTGTGTGTGTGTGTGTGTGTGTGTGTGTGTGTGTGTGTGTGTGTGTGTGTGTGTGTGTGTGTGTGTGTGTGTGTGTGTGTGTGTGTGTGTGTGTGTGTGCGTGTGCGCTTGCGTGTAAGTAAGTCCGAGTTATTGTTTGTGTGCGTGCATAAGAATGGGCATGTGTGCTTGTGTGCGAGTACGAGTATGTGTGCGAACATGAGTATGTGTATGTGCATGTGTGCGTTTGCGAAACGTGTGTGCGTGCATGCAACCTTATTCTTGTGACTGTAAACACTTTCGTCTTCAAAACGTCTACATTTTCGCAGTGGAGGTTCAAAAAGTGCCAAGTGTGTGGAGGGGGAGAAAGGAGAGTTAAGAGGGGTAATATTTCACGGTGCTGTTTTGACTAGTGGAAGTTATCAGCAGCTGCCACTCTGATAACTGCAGCTCAAGGCTCAATGCTAGTTCTTCAGCTCTTGACAGCCCAATCCAGGCTCCAGGTTGTAGTGCTCAGCCGAGACCCATGGAGATGTTTGGGTACCGCTAGGTCTGCTTCATATCATGGCACAGTTTGCATTGTTTATTTCGTTTTTTTCAATATGCATTTTATGGGCCTTCAATTTTTATGCGTGCATTTTTTTTTTTGCAGGATTTCTGAAACCAGAGAGAGTGAAAGCGAGAGAGAGAAAGAGTGAAATAGAATTATATAATTTAGAGCAGGTCGAACCAATGTTGTTAAAATAGAATTGTAGCGCAAAAATTATAAATCTTCTTGCATCTCAATACTGTATCCAATCACAACGTCAATGACAGAGGGCGGCGTAGGGAAGGGTGGCCTCAGGGTTTTATCTCCCATCGAAAGGTTCTGGGTTAAATTCCCTCAGCCTACCTGTGCACCCGTGAGCAAGACACCTAATCAATATCTGCTCCTTAACCAAGTGTATCGGACTTCACTTAACTGTTGCTTTGGATAAAAGTGTGAATAAATAGCAGCAACAGAAGCCACTACTTGACCGAAATGATGGAAGTTATGAATGAATAGGCTGTCCTTGGGCAAGGCACCTTAACCTCATGACCTGAAGAGCTACTGCTCACCCCATGGTTGAAACCTATAAGACTTATTGCTTTTATAAGGCAGTTACTTAAACAGTTACTACAGATTAACTAGTTAGATTTCATAAAAATAAACACAGCCTAGAACATAGAATACGTTCATTTATTGAAAACAAATCATCACTCTTCCGCCAAGCAATATAGTTCCTCGGGACAGGAAAATGGTTGCCAAGCAACACAGGGTAGAAAACTTTGAGATTGGCATTGCATTAATACAAAAAAAAAAATATTGTTATGCATTCACAGATTGTGTGTTTATTATTTGACAAAGGCTTGGAGGCAATCAGAATCAAGGACAAACTATCGGTTTAAAAACGGGCAGTTAGCCATGTGAATTTCTTGGGGATAGTGAGGCATGCTTACAAGTGTCCATATCTGCCCAGAGAAGCACTTTAAATGCAGTATATATTTATAAAAGAAGTGATGTGGCGCCAGGCCTTAACAGGAGTCTGATAAATTCCAAAACAAAGTCATAGATCAAGTAGACGGTAGCCGGCGAAGAAAAAAGTTTGAAAGTAATTGAATTCCCTTAAAGGGAATGAGAAAGACAGATTTTGTGTTTTGATTTAGACGCCTATGTTCCTCTTCTAGGGGCTGTGTACTGCCCCCTACACCCTGAGTCACTTAGCTGGTAGATAACTGATGTTCCACTCCTCTCCTAACCAGGAACCATCGGTTGGCGGTTCTTCGCTTGTATCGCCGCCATCATCTCTCAAGTAAATTATAGCTCTGAAATTTTGTGAAGTGAAATTGACAGTTCTCATTTTTACTTCCCCATCCATCCCTCATCTCTCTTGACCTTGGATTCTACTTTTTAATAACCCTTTATGAAATGAAGGTTCTCCAGGCAATAAGCACCAAATGGATTGTTCTTTTGTTGCTTTTTTTCATTAGAAGCTACAGTATGATGTGCCGTTGTTCACGATTCACTAACTCTTCTTTAAAGAGAAGCATTGAAGTGGTAGGACAAAGATTAGAGATTACAATTAAAAAGACTCATGGCACACTGTTGTGATAGGTTTCATCTGCCCACAGACCGCTGACACCTCGGAGACATAGTTAATGCGTTTTGAAAACCCAATGGAAGTGCACCTGTCTATGTGGAAGTGTTAATAGCATTAGGAGTGCAATTCTGTGTAAACCAACAATAATGTCAAAATTACTCTTTATTAAAGGCACCCAGTGCAACTTTATGTAAACATTCAATGAAAAATAAACATTCAATTTCTAGTCTTTTTTACACGTAGTAAGTTTCAATAACTCCATACCATTACATATCGACATTCAAGGAGCAAAGATGAGACGTCGTTGTGTGGTGAGAACTGATAGAAAATCGTAAACAACAACAATCGCCGGTGGGGAGAAGCCATTTTTCCATTGACTGGAAGCCTGCTTTATTTATTGTAGGTTACAAAAAATAAAGAAAATGGCGGCATTGTTGTTATCGATTTTGTATCAGTTCTCACCACACAACGACGTCTCATCTTTGCTGCTTAAATGTCGGTATGTAATGGTATGGAGTTATTGAAACTTACTACGTGTAAAAAAGACTAGAAATTGAATGTTTATTTTTAAGCCTCGAAAGTTGCACTGGGTGCCTTTAATATTTTATCATGAACCAGTGTTTATTTCACATTAGATATTTCATTTAAATTAAAAGGGAAATTTAAAAATTCCACAAAAACAAGTTCGGAAGAAAAGTACAATATTAAACTCAAGTCTGGTACTAAAGTAGATTCTACCCTTGCCTGCAGACAATGTATATGTATAGCTGTATAATGTTGTGTTTAGCTTGACTAATCTGCCAATATCTTTTCCTGGGAAAGTTATGCAGTTAAGCTATGGTAGGCAGTTCATCACATTTTAGATTGTGGACGGAAATTGCGCTAAAATGTGCTATGGCATTTTTATGCCGAGTTCATTTTATATTCAAATATGATTTATAATGATGGCAAAATTATAATGACAACGTATGTTTTATTCCACACAAGTCAAAACCATCCGGCTCCAGACCAATAATTAACGTGCAAGGTTATGGAACTGGACTTTGTACAAAAAATATTGGTATTCTTTGCGAGCCCCTTGCTCCGCCTGCGATGTGAGAGCAGAATATTCAGAAAAAACGACATTCATTAGCGGCACTCATGGTGCTTTGCCAGAAATAGACGACTAAACTGGAATTAATTAAACCCAATGCCACGTGGCTGAAGATTACGGAGAAGACAACTCATCTCGCAGGGCATAACGAGAAAATATTAATAATTAGTCCCAGGGGAAGAGATCCATCAATTGGAGATAGGGTGGGGGACATGCCATTTTTTAAGATTAAGGGTGAAATAAAACTCTGGGACTGTACATCTTTCCTATACATCTTAAAGTATTCCAACCGTATCTTTATTGGTCCCCACATCTCCTAGAAATCAAATATTCACTATTTCGAAACTTATATAGTTAGTCCATACAGGCTTTAAAAACTATTGCTATAGCGGTGTTTCCCTTCTGTTTAGACCACACGTGACAGTCCCTGATTTCAAACTTCAAATTAACGTTCATATTTGTGTTCGGTTCATTTGTTCTCAAACAAACAGCGGCGACGTCAACCACTGTGACTGTAGTGAAAACGGGGACAGTGCACAACGCCTCCAAGAGCCTTGAAGTCAAGGGAGAGGGAGAAGTGCATTGTGGGGGATGGAAGCCTGTGATGTGCCAGGAGTCTGCGGTTTCTACATGCAGGTGTGCGGCGACTCCGTCATCCCTGTCTGGGCTCTCCAGATGAGCCACAAAAAAAAAGGGCCTCATTTATTCAAGCATCAAAGGCGGTACGTAACTTTTTATTTCTTTTTTTCCTCCCTCCCCCACCCCCCTCCGTATGACTCGCACTCCCTGGAGGAAGAGGAGGAAGAGGAGGAGGAGGAGGAGGAGGGTAGGGGGGAGGGTAGGGGAGGGGCGCCTTCCTCTTTGAATCCAAACCATGTGGGCTTTGATGGACCCCTTTGTGTTGTACACCAGTTGACTGCATTGCAATGAGGGACACAGCCGACCGGGGCGGACCTTCGTCAACACTCTCTAGGTTCCGCGAAATCCTCTTCAATGAGCGGAGTTTACTAATGACCGCAGACAGCGTTACCTACAACACAACACCGCGTCACGACGTCCTCGGTCTAACACCATGAGCCATCGACTAATGATAATAGTTTTGATGATAATAAGGGAGCGAGATACATTCCAGCTGACCCATATCACAGTAGAGCTGTTGCTAGGATACGCTGTGGCAGCGTCACAGCATGCTATGTTGAGGCCGTCGTATGCTAAAGGGTCTGTCTGAGCTTTTGAATCAGCTCCGTTCGGCACCGAGAGTGGACATGTATGTACATGTTTGACGTGCACCGGTGTATAATTGATCATCACCAACATCTGTCAATACTTGTATTGATAAATGTATGCGGTAGGTTGGAGTATGATTTGAAAAAGGATAACTTGCAATGGTGCCAGACCCATGCCCAGTCCACTAAAGCAAGTCCATCAATAAATACTGGCATTGTCTCCCTCCTATTCTACTTGTGCAAAAAAAAACAATGTCTCAACAGCTAGAATATTGTACAATATAAGAAAGACATTTCTTTGGATGCCAAAAAACATAAAACATGTCAACTACAATAACCTTCAGTCTGACAATGTTTTTGTCTTTTTTTGTCACGTTTCCCAGGATCACAATGTAATTAGTCGCCCGGTACACACTGATAAAGACAAAAACGCAACGGAGTACCCATTATCATATAACTCAAGCTTTGTCATTTCCTCTCTATCCTCTCTCCCAGAACAGCTACATATCAAATGTCTTGGTGATGGACTGTTTCCGCAATGCAGAAACCAGAAAAGTTAAATCATAATATTCTAAATCTTGTGAAAAGCGAAAAACACATAAAAGGGAACTTCCAATGTTTCTAGTGCTTAAATGCTTCTATGTGACAGTATGTCTGGTACGGTATGGTTCTTGTGTCTATATGGTTATTGTAAGGGTGTGTGTGCGCCCGCGCGTGTGTGTGTTTGTGTGCGTGTGTGCATATGGTTCTTGTAAGGATGTAAGTGTGTGTGTATGAGTGTGTATGCGTGTACGTGTGTGTACGTGCGTGTGTTTCGGTTCAGCTGACTTAAAATTCAGATCAAGTCCCCATACATCTGCAGGGATTTAATAGAAATGTGTAGAGGCTATATGTTATTGAAAGGAAAGTATTTTCTTTTCATGTCCTTGAGCTCAGTCTTCTGTCAATGGGTAAATCCTGCCAGAGCTATCACCCTGAGAGGCTGTCAAGAGCCTGCAACGGTGATATCCCAAATGTCACAGTGGAGATAGACTCATCCTAAAGATCCCATGTCTGCACAGAAAAGTCCACACAGCAGCAAACAGGGACTTTTCAAGCGAGGTGCATGTACCAGATTGTGCTCCCCCTGAATTTGGTGTTCTTTGAACGTTGTACAGCATACTTGTTGTTCTCCACGAGCACCTCTCTTTGCTGTCGAAATGCAAGCTGTTCTGGCAGTGCAATTATCACCCCTTGTGAGACGTTAAATGTGTTTCATTGTTCTATTTAAAAAGGACATGTAAAAAACATATTCCTAAATCAAGCGAGATGCTTTAAAGGCGTATGTCATGTTTTACGAAAAATATAACATATTCCTCCTTGTCGGATATTACCAAGATTGCAATCGAGAAAACGCCCAAACCAATTTAAACAACTCTGCAACTATAACTTTGCCTCTGGATGCATTTTGGTTTGCTTACGCCTCTGGACATAATTGGTTGTGATCTCATGTCTTACGCCATGGCTAACTGCCTCTTTCCTAATATGGGCTTTCCTGTGGAGAACCCCAATATGAATGTCTTGCCTCCCTGTCCCGGCCTGCTGAACCTGCCTGCCGCCTGCGTCCCCGCGTCTATAATTGATGCCGTTCCTTTCGCCGCCCCATAGATCGGGAGCTGCTCTATTTTTACCCGGGGACACACTTTGTGGCCACCAGCCGAACCACTCTGCTTGTGCTGCGTAATTTAAAACATTGATGGCTGTGTGTGGATAGATTGACGGATCAGGCCATGCTGATCCCTATAACGCCCCATGCCATGTGTTTACTATATGTTCTCCCGACGGCGCTACAGGGTTGCCAGAGAAAGTTTCAATGTACGTGCGTGTGTGCGTGCGTGCGTGCGTGCGTGCGTGCGTGCGTGCGTGCGTGCGTGCGTGCGTGCGTGCGTGCGTGCGTGCGTGCGTGTGTGCGCGCGCGTGTGCTTGCATGAACACATGGCATCATTTTCCTGGTTCATTAACATTGGTTGGAATTGCTAAATCACCCAGCCCATTCCCCATCTCTCTGCTGAGACCCCATCAACTCTTTCCCTTTATAATTCTCTGCCAGTTTCAATTAAGAGTCTTAATTACTTTCCTACATACTCACTAAGATGAGTCTCACAGCGCTGATAAAAAATGACAGCGCCAGTTGTTTTACAATGTGTTGTTTTACATCTATCAAAGAGCTCAGGATCGCCCGGTTTGCTATCTGCGAATAAACCATAGCATTACGGAGCAAAAACAACAGCATCCCAAACTGCAATTTTCTAAAACGCCTGATAACGAAATATCTGTATTCATGTACGGCTGCGTTCTTGACCTCGCCGGTCATTTTTGGAGACTCCTGTCCCATATTTATTTTATTATGTTACATAAACCAGTGCAGCAGCAACTATCTTCTGAACTTGAGCATGCAGAATGCAACGCGTTTATTTAAAATGCAGGGGGGAGGGGGGTTCGTGACCTTCTTGTTGCCCGGGTTCTAACAGGAAGTTACATCACTAAAATAATTTACAGAAACTCTGTAATTCTGCATTCATTCAGAAGATGAGTAGGCCTTACTCCGAATCACTCAGACACATCTCCTTTTTAGAAAGGTATTAATATCGTACTGCACTTGTGGACTGTTTTGTATTTTCAATGCTGGCCTTAACAAGCTGACGATTAATGCTAAAACCACTAATAATCTGTCTTTGAATTGAAAAAATAACCATTCAGATATAACATAATCCTTGTGAACAATGGTCGACAGCATATGCAACGTTTCTAAAGTTCACAGAGGAAACAATAAGCTCTAGAAATGGCAGCAACATAATAAACTATTTATTAATTCAGCAGATGTTTTTATCCAAAGCGACTTACAGTGAATGCGGATACAATGAGCTAATTAGGATTTAGGATCCTAGGGACTATAGGGGGCCTTCCGGCTGTATCCGTTGGAGATCGAAGTCAGGACCTCCGGGCTTGGACTCGAACAACACGGGCCACTGATGTGGGATAAGGAGCAACGATGACTAGGAGTCTCCACAGGCATCACCTAGTGTTTACTGGGTGTCAGAGAAGAGGCTCCGTGTGCCCTCAGTCTCCCCTGGCATCCATATGCCACCCCGGACAAATCCATCACGGTGTTCATTGAGAGCCGCGGGGTATTATCAATGGAAGTGGAAATCCGAAGAAGGATGACTCCATTTATGTTCCTCCTGCATCGGGGCTCACTTTTGCTGACCTCAGGATGGGCAGCTTCAATAGCATTTGGTATACTAATGTTGACGTTCATCATGTATGCTCTACGCGTGTTCAAATACATGTGAATCCATGGCACTCTCTCGACAGTAGGGGCGCGACAAAATATTGATTCGGCGATATATCGTCACCCTTCATTGTGCGATACGAAAATCAAAACTCTGGTGCAAAGCATCAATATAAAATAAGGCGCTCTAAACAGATTTCCCTGCTCCCAGCATTGCTACTTCATTGCTCCTTGATTTGGTGCTCAACACATAACTGAGGGAAACTTGAACGGCAGTTAACTAGCCATTCGAGAGTCGTAGAGAGTCGTCAGAAAAGAGCGGAAGGGAGCAAGGATTTGAAACCATCCACCCCAGAAAAACATCCCGTCCCTCTCTGTAGCCTCTCTTGTTTTTTCCACTATTGAATAGTGTTGCATTTCACATTCCTGTGATTGACAGGCGATGGATAGCGCCCCTGAATAAATCAGGAAAGATTTGTCCTTACTGATAAGAAATGAGCGTGGAGCCTTAAAAGTCATTTTTTAATTGTTTCAACTCAAAACCTTCTCACGGCTACGTTGCCCTTCCCAATAGCTGACGGAGGCTTATTCCGTTCCTAACAAATTACACTCAAATAATAGCTCTAACATTTTACCTACAGCACCTTTAAATGTACGGTGGCATAAATACCAACATTTTTATTCTGCCCTGAGGGTCTGTTTGTGACCAAAAAAAAGTTTTCAAACTTTTACAGCTCAAACTATAGTCGTTAAAAAGTGTGGTAGTATCAGAGTGGGGGGGGGGGGAGTAAAATCATATTCTTTGTAAGTTGTGGAATAAGATAAAAATAGGAGGAGGGGGGGTAGACTTTTAATCCTGATTTGGCCTCCCCAACTGACCCGTACTCTTCCAAAAATAATACTGATATGCACACATTGCGACAAAATCTGAGTGTAGCCTACATGCAGAGAAGATTTTGACAATAGAGAGAATGAACTATCCCCTAATGTGATACACATTATTTCTTGTTAATCTGAAATCCATTATATTTTCGTCGATGGACCAAATGATGATACTGCATTTGTGTGGTTGTAATATTTGATCAAATAATGTTTTGTTGCAATTTAAACTTTATATTAATCACTTTTCATTATCTGGTTACGATCATGTACAGTTCGATTTCTTTTTTAAATTGTTCTTTAAACTAGATAATTATGATTATAATACATATTTGGTACATTTTCCTGATTAAATAATCAACCTTTAAAGATGCAATTTGTAGAATTGAGTGGCATCTAGTAGTAAAGACGTGGCAGAAAGGGAATATAATATTCATGATAAATGTTTTAATTTGTGTATATGAAAATAAGAATCATGGCATTTGAGGTTTTTTCGCTGTCTTTATCAATACATATAACAATATTTATATGTCTTTGAATGTAGTTTACCACTATGGATGCTTTAAGTATTAAAACACTAGGCTGTTCCCGCCACCAAGTCCTTAAACATGTACAGTGACTATGGTGATTATGACTATGACAAAGACACTGATTGTGATTGGTTAAACTGATTTATTTCCAGGCTAGAGCTATCAAAAATCAACCTTAGCATGATAACATTTAATGTTGTTTTTTCAGAAGACGTATATACATACTGGCACCTAGCGCAACACAGGCCAGTACAGCCCATCGTAGTTGGATAGGGAGGAGTGTGTGTTTGTGGGATGGGGGTCGTTTCTCAGTTAGTTACTACTAAATTCTACACGCTGGTCCTTAAAGTATTGTAAAGACAATGTATACATACATTGTATGTATACATAATGTACGTGTATGTATATACACATACATAATATCACAGTATGTAAACTGACCTAAAATGACCAAAAGTCATGTGCAATTTTGAGAATGGTTGGAAGGTGTGTTTCTCTTACTGTGGTGCTCTCTCTGCAGGGCACGGCCAACGTAAGCCTGCATGACTCATTCATCTGTTAGATTGGAACAGTCAGAATCTCTCTCTCTCTCTCTCTCTCTCTCTCTCTCTCTCTCTCTCTCTCTCTCTCTCTCTCTCTCTCTCTCTCTCTCTCTCTCTCTCTCTCTCTCTCTCTCTCTCTCTCTCTCTCTCTCTCTCTCTCTCTCTCTCTCTCTCTCTCTCTCTCTCTCTCTCTCCCTCTCTCCCTCTCTCTCTCTCTCTCCCTCTCTCTCTCCCTCTCTCTCTCCCTCTCTCTCTCTCCCTCTCTCCCCCGATCTCTCTCTCTCTCTCTCTCTCTCTCTCTCATGAACACTAAGCAGGATGGAGGGGGGCTGCAGGTTTAACTGATAGGCTATAACTTAACCTTTTTACGATTTACTGCAATATTCCATTTCCGATTGCGAGCCGTTTAGAGTTGTTGCATTTGCATCGGACAGCAACCTCTTTTTGATGCATCAGAAGTGCTTTGTCAACGGGTAGCTGCGGATGTTTTCCTTTGTCGATTAAGCCTGCGTGTTCAAATGATTAATTAAATACGAATACACATGGCTAGGAATTATCTGAATTATCCCTAAATTATGAATTATCCCCAATCGTAATCTCTAGACATTCACCTGTGAGAAATACATTTGATACAGCAATGCGTAAAAAATAAATAATAACTATCGAGAGAAAAATCCTTGAAAGACAGAAACTGGCAGAATATATAGGCCGGTTCGACCTTCTCGATATATGTTCTCCCAGTTTCTGTCTTTCAAGGATTTTAAATCGACTCTGATTGTGTCGATTTATTAAACGCTCGGGAATCTCCTTTTTAACGCTGGAGGTGAATAGCGATGAGCTCGGCATCGCCTGTTGAGATGCAGAACCGTATTTTGTGTGTGTACGGAAGGCCGTCAGAGCAGAGGAGCCTTGCGCCGCCATTCACATTAACACCACTGATTTAACAGGAGAGGAGCAGAAAATACCCCAAAACATTGATATTCAATACATTCCGACCACAAATACCGTCTTTAGAGAAACGCATCTTCCCCAACAGCCCACCTGGAAGACCAACGGAAACATCCAGAAGCCTCCTCCTCTCTGCCTTCGACTTGCTCCTGCCTGGCCTTTTGCCCGTCTTGGCCTTGTTGTTGTTCCGGCATCACGATACATAAAGTATACACTCGGAAGCGCTGCACATTTTCTTCCTTTTCTTTTTTTCTGGACGACGAAGGTATACTGCGGGAAGAGCCGCAAATAAATCATTAACTCATTTCACGCGGAGCTGAAGAACAGATTTGCCATATTTTTGCAGGCGAGCTACTTCATCCATCCCGAGGTGATTGGGAAGAGCAACCGTCTGCATTGGGGGGAACCCAGCGCCAGCGTCAACCTATTCATCGCCGCCACACCCACCCATTTCTTTCAGGGGGCCCCCACGTAAATTGCCTTCCATTTACAGGCCGCTTACGGCGCCACTTTCATTCCCACGCGTCCATATGTCATGCGCTGGTTTTCTGATGCAGCAAATTAATTATGGAACCTGCGCCACACACACACACACACCACAGGACTGTTTTGATGGCGGAAATCCGGGTGGAAGTCGTTTGTTGTTGTTGTTTGGGGAAGAGGCGGAGGGGGGGGGGGGGGGGGGGGGGGGGGTGTGTGGATGGGAGTCCGCTCGCCTTCACGACAGGTGAATCGATGGTGTTTGGCCGGGGCCGCCCCGCACATCGGAGCCCTTTCATATTTTTGCATTTATCTTCAGTGCATCTGCGGAGGCTAGACAAGTCCATTAAGCACCAAACACCTTAATGGTGTACGGCTGATGATAAAAAACATCCCTTGACACAAGGGGGGGCACGGCGGGAATAACTGCAGCGTAATGCGGCGCTGACCTGGCCCATGCGTCTGCGTTTGGTCAGGAGATGGGCGCCCTGATGAAGAATAATGTCTGCTCGCAATGAGTCGTGACTCTATATAAACTATGCAGCATATTTCTGTTTCAAACGCCCTCAAAACAGCAGAACTGCCCACCGTTCTTTGTTTGTTTGCGTTTCAGAACCAAATCGAGTTCGGTCTTCTTCTACGACTTTCTATGAAGCCCAGGTGTAGGCGTCAGGCTAACACTTTTATTCTCCACATCTCGCTTGATAAAAAAAACCAAAACCGCCGGAGCGCCGAGGACCTTTCCGGAAGCAGCGGTCTTCTCGGCGGTCCTCCGGAAAGCTGTTGTGCAAATAAAGGCTGACAGAGAAAACACGGGGTCCTAAATAAGGGGCCGCAGTCGCTGAAACCCTTAGAAAAAGGGGATGAGAAAGAAAGTGAACGGCAGCGTCAGGAGGAGCAGAGGAGGAGGGCTGAGGAGAGGAAACAAAAGGCACGGAGGATAAAGGCAAGGGTGTGTTGGCTGAGCACCCCCTGACAGGCCGGCTGAACACACTCACACCCCCCCCCAGATAAGGACATCACAACCAGGCAGATTACAACCCCGCCGCCGCCGCCACCACCCGCCGCAGGCTCTAAGCCCATCCAAAGATTAGCACTGGCCGTCAGCTCTTATGCTGGGATCCAGTCCCAGTGCTACCACTTACAGCGCCGCTTCTGCCGCCGTCTGTCCAACAATGGACGGGTAAAGGATCACCTAATCGGGCTTAGGCCAATACCTGCTGCACCTTTAGCCTATAGGCAGGGGACTCTCAGCATTGAGGTTTTACGCAGACTGTAAGCAGCCTTTTTCTCTCTCTGTGGAGGAGGTGGGCAGTGTATCATAATTAAGCCAAGTCACGTGATGATTTAGGGGGGGCTATAGTGGTACAAGGCTGCGACTTAAAAAATAATTATATATTTATATCTTTGATTTTTCAATCTTGAAATCTCAATGTAAAAGCTACGAGCCGATTGTCCTACACATAAAACGGCTGACCCACTAAAGAACTATCTTGATCCACCGAGCGGAAAAAACAACAGACGACCCGAACGATGTGAAGGGGAATGTTAAGGTTCCCAAGCAGTAGCCGAGGTCTCCCAGAGGAGAAACCATCAACTCAGCCCAGCTCCACGCCTTAGACGGACACACGGTCCGAGGCAATCCCTCCTAAGAGAGACGCCGGAAGAAAGACCTCCACGGTACGGAGGGCAGAAGCCAGGTAGCATTACCTGAACATGACACTCGCTACAACTGCGTTACAATGACCTCTATTTTAACATTTCACAACACTGTCAGTGTGCTAAGTGTTCTGGTACTTCCCCTCTCCTTAGACCGTACTGCTTGCCCGGGCTCAGAGCTAGGATCTAGTTGAGTGGATCGGCTTTCGGATGCTCAACGCCTCAGACGCACAAAGACATCTCTCTGAGCAGGGCCGGGATGCTCTTTAATTTTTCATGCCGTTGAATTGGAAGCGTGCATGGAAATGGAATCATGAATATCCTTATCTTTAATTCAAATCCAGTTAGCCTTGGATCAACACGCGTGACCCGGCGGGATTATGGGAGAACAGGGAGTGGGGTTGGTGGGTAAAGGGGGGGCGGGGGGGCATTGGTGTGTGCCTGTGTGAGCTACAGAGAGGTAGACAAGCTGAAATGGAGTGTAGAAGAGAGAGCGAGCGAGAGAGGTGAGCAATGTCATTTTACAATGGATCTCACATAACATATGGACACACACGCACACACCAACGCACACACATGCACACGACAATTTACAAACAGGCCCAACGTATTCTCTGTGCTCTTGTCAGTGGATCTGCCGTCCCGAAGAAAAGGGATTCAGCAGAGACCGTGGCGGAGACGCCGTTCCACGGAGAATGGAGCCAATATCAAAGCCGGGCAGGTTTTGAGATCGTCCCATTCAATCACTCCTTTTCACTTGAGCGGGCTCATTACCAGTCTGCACCCAGACACCCCCCTGTGTGCGTGTGTGGGTGTGTGCGCGTGCGCGCGTGCGTGCGTGCGTGGGTTTCTGTGTGTGCGTGTCTGTGTGTGTGTGTGTGATCTGATAAAAGCGCATTGAATCTGCTGGTGACGGATTGTTTCCTCCGTATATTGGAAGTTCCCTGCTGAAGTGACGCCTGTTGCTGCCGACTGATGAATTAAGAGAAGAGACAAAAGGAGGGAAGCGGGGGAAGAGGTGTGTTCTGAAACATTTGAAACATTTTGATCCAAAAAGGCAGAATGAGAACATTTAGGTCGAATATGTGGCGCGGGGGCGTATGTGCTTGTGTGCGTGTGTGTGTGTGCACGTGTAGTGTGCTTGTTTGTGTGCTTGCGCACTTCATCGACACCTACACAATGGAAATGCACCGTGTCCACAGAGCCACAGTCTAGCCTCTGACAGCTCCGAAAAACACAAAGGCTTGGAAGCACAATTTCTAACAACTCTATTCTGAAATCCTGGAATGACTTCATAAAAGCAAGGGAGGATGTTTCCCCTTTTTTGCTCATAGTAACAACCAAAAGTAAATGAGGAACGCAAAGAAACGTCTGCCGTCTAGGATTTATCTAATCCAGCATAAAAGCAATGTGTGTGTTTTTTTTGCTGTGTTATGTATGCTTTGTCACTCACGGTGGTGTTCTATGGATGTACCTCTAGCTAGCATAAAGTGCTACCTTGAATAGCTCGAGTTCGTCAGCTTTTGTTGTTACTCTGATCCCTGGTCCTCTTGTCAACAGAATTGTAACCCGCCGTCTAGCATTTGAGGCATAATGCAGTTAAGAACTAATAACGAATGACGCCGATAGACTCTGCAAACACATTGTCTTCCTAGTCTCACAATAGTTTGTTCTTAGCATTACGTTTAGCTAACTGCCGGGAAAGGGAGCGTGTCTATGTTCCCCGGGTCCTATGTTCCCCTCTTTGCATGAGACTGGGGAACATAGGATCCTTTTCCCAGAAAAGGGTCTTATGTTCCCCGCTTTTCCCAAAAAGGGTCCTATGCTCCCCGGTATGTATGGCTACAGGGGAACATAGGACCCTTTTTGGGAAAAACGGGGAACATAGGGATGACCCCCCCGGGAAATGGCTAGCATGTTGCGCGAAGGTGAGCAGGTTAGCTTTAACTGCTTTATGGATGAAACTGGAGGACAACTGAAGGTGATGGGACAACACATACTTAATTACGTGTACATTTGCCCCACAATACCACCTGGCTCTGTTTCGTCTAAAGACAATGTTTTCTCTGGTGATTAAAAGAGATCGTGTCGGTGAAGGATAATGCATCTTGTTTGTCCGTGTGGACAAGCTGTTTTGAATGTCTGCGTAAAGTTATGCATAATCTGAATGCTTAATAACTTGACGATTACACCTCTGGGACCGATGCAGTTGAACTTGATAAATAGCTTGCTCGACACTTTGAAGTTCAAATCAGCAAATTAATTCCACATCAGCATATATTAAAAAATAAATGAATCCTTAATGGTAAAACGAACTACTTGTCTTCAACAATAAGGGGCGTGTGACAAGACAATAAAGTGATTTCCAACGTCAATTAGTTTTGTGAAATGAAAGTGGCGATGGTAAAGCTCTAGTTTAGGGCCTTTGGAAATTCCCTCGCCCTCTTTTACTTGCTATATTTCCCCAAAGCCCCTTTCCGCATCGTTTTTTTCTTTGACCTTAATCTAAACAGGCAATGTTCTCGCCAAGCAACGCGCTTTACTAACCCACACAGACACACTGTTTTTAATGCCTAGGTGTTTAACTCAGTTATTTTGATGTGAATCTCCAACACACATGCAAACATTGTGCATTTATGGTCAGTGCAAATATCTCAGATCCATCTATGCACCTTATTTATCTTGAGGATCTGAAAGAGGACATTGACCAGGTGATTAAATGCTGCCTTGGAGCACTGCATTGTGTCAATGAAGCGATGAAAATGTAAAACACGGCCTGAAGTGTCAAGAAGCCATAGTCCATAATGTACAATAGATATATTGCAGTTTATGACAGTGTGTCGAAGTTATATCTGACGTTGGTGTACAGTACGTTTGGTATCGATTCTAATAGAATTTGATAATATTAATAGCACCATAATGACCACCAAAAAATATGTAAACACAAAATCAAGGCCAAAATCTCAATTGAAGTAAAATGCCCAAAAGTCAGGTTTAATACAAACAATACACTTTAGAGTGAGGGAACGTTTAATAATCTCCTGTCGAGACTGGACACATGGGAGGATAAGGGGTTGGCTTGGCTGTAGAGGTTAATTGGCTATTCTCACCAGCGGCATTAGCCTGTTGAAATCATTGTTATCAGAGGAATGGAAATCAAAAGGCTCTGAAAGCCTGCTTATTTTTCCAAGGCAACGCTAGCCGCTAAGCTATCTTTCACTACGAAACGCTTGATGTCATTACAGGCTCAGTGTGAGCTCACTGTGCTACCAGAGGCCCTGCCAATGTGTGACGTGTGACGTGTGCAGAGTGTGTGTGCGAGTGTGGCAGCGTTTTTCTGTTTTTTTGGGTCGTTGGCTGGGAGAATGTGGCACGGTTCGTATCCAGTGGCCTAAGGTAATGACCTGGAGAGAGTGACAGTTGGTGCAGTGTGTGTGTGTGTGTGTGTGTGGCAGGCCGTTCATGCAGTTCGCTTGTGTGAAAAGCCAACTAACATTTTCCGGTTAAGCAAAGGTCATTGTAGCTCAGAAATGTCATTTACAGGCTAGGAACTTTAAACGTTAACAACTTAAAACATGAATTCAGAGATGTATGCGCGGCAATGCAATTTAAATATTTGTGAAACCAACGCTTGATAATAAACTAAATCACCAACCAAAACGAACCCCGTCCAAAGGCAGGTTTCTATTAGCCATAAGCTCTATGTAAAATAAGGGAAAACATCTCAGAATGTTGTCAATCCCGAGGGCTTAAAAAAGCGATCAGAAACGACCCTGTTCCTTGACCTTGCAACCCAATCTCAACCTTAGTGCCACCCAATGACACACATTTTGGGACGCCATTATCTCCTTTCCTTTCGCATGGATGGACCAGTTTTACCTGAGAACATTTTGCTTCCTTTCCTTAGCATTCAGAGAATTTGAGCTCCTATCGTGGCTGTCACTCAGACGATTCCGGCGCATTTCAGCCAGTTAGGAAATTTCCTAACTGGAATAAATAATTTTGACCGCTTTCACGCTGACCTTTCGGCAAAGCTCTGCACTACATATCACAATCCACCCCGACATTGTGTACCTGGAAAAAAACACAATGAATAAACTGTGCATTAATAATTCATCCATATACCTTTAAACTGCCAGACAGCTATAAAAAAATACTAGAACTCAAGGGAGAATTACTAATAGTCTGAGGTTCAAATATTCAGGTCCTGTCTACCTGGCGATCAGCTGCTGCCAGCCTGGGTTTGACTCAGTCTAGTTTGGCCCGGTCTACCTTCACGGGCGGTCTCCAACGCCCAGCCTAGCTCTGGAGCTAATACCCACTCTTATCACGGACGTGGAGCTCTTTGTGAAATTGGGGAGGAGGTGAAGGAGGAGGAGGAGGTGAAGGAGGAGGAGGAGGAGGAGGAGGTGGAGTTTTTTTTCAACATTGCTGTCATAATTCAGCACCAATTGTTACCGTTTGAGTCAAGCGGTGCTGGGGCAATTAATCCGGGTTATCTCCACACAGAGCTCCCCCCCGCCGAGCTCTCTAATGAGTGTGGGCAGCCTCGTTCTCCCCTCGCACACCCTTCCCAGCGAGGTGCGTTCTCATGACAACGTCCAGCCCCCCTCCTTTCCCCCCCCCCCCCCCCAGCCAATAGCCCCACTGCTCTCTTGCCGTTGGTGTACCGAACCACTTCAAGCTCTCAGCACTCTAGCTACGGCACGCAAAGAGATCCAAACAGAAATGGGTTGTGGATCCGGGTTTAAGAGAGTGTGGTGTGGCTCCACTTGTGGGGAGGTGTTTCAAAAGGATACATAAAAAAGGAGCACAGTGGATGTTTTTTTTCGTTCAATGATCTGTGGATATCCACAAAGGAATACTGGGAATGGCCGACGGAAAACTGTCAGTCACCTGACAACTGCCAATCAACGAATCTCTCATCATACACAGGGGATGAGGAGAACGAATGGCTAGATGTAGTGGATTTCATGTCTCCCACCACACTCCTCTCTCTCTCATGTCTCCCACCACACTCCTCTCTCTCCCTCTCCCTCTCTCCCTCTCCCTCTCTCTGCCCCTCTCTCCCCCTCTCTCTCTCTCTCCCTCTCTCCCCCTCTCTCCCTCTCCCTCTCTGTCTGTCTCTCTGTCGACATCCAGATGAGAACAAGACCCAAAAAGCTTTAAAGGAGAAAACAAAAAGGACATTGGGCTAATTTAGTGGTCCTGCCACATGCGTCTGCTGGAGCAGATTAGCCGATGTTCGTCCCCTCAGCAGCGGATGGCTCTGGATCTAGATGAACCTCTCACTCTCACAAAGGGTGTTTTCTCCGGGCCTCTGCAGAAAACCCGGTGTTTGGATCTGTCCAAAGAGAAAAGCCTGGAAGTCAACATGGTTGCCTCTCCTTAAATATAAGTTCAGTGCCAGGAAGCCAGTATCACTCAAAGTGGGGAGGATTTACTTACTTAGAATTTGGTACTATTTGGGCAAGGGGAACAATTTTATCGGCTTCTCTGCTTTGTTTTGAGTTAAAGGCTATAGCGTTATCCAAAAGCCATCATCCTTTCAAATTGGTGACATATTACATTTAAGAAGTTGTTTGCAGAAAGTGAAAGTGCTTGGAGAGTTCTGCATGAGGCGTTCACAAACCAAAAAGCCCACTCAACCTCTGTGGACCGAAAGCTTTTACAGGGACATATCGGATCCATTAAGACATGACCAGGACATCCCTGAAGGACATTCATGGACAGGGCCTTAATTCTGACTCTCCTATGTCTCTTCCTCTTCGCTCGCTCTCTCTTAATCATTGGTGCTGAAAGATTAAGAGAGAAAGAATGGTACTGAATAATGATCAAGGCTTTCTTCGAAATTCACGGCAAATTCACGGCAAGTGCACGGCAACAAAAACACATCGCTTCTAAAGTAATGGAAAAAAAAAAAACTTGTATCCTCACTGCGAGAGCACCGCTGCATCTCCCCTTCATCAATGTAAATCTGACCCGCTCATGCATGGCAGCCCTCCCCCATTCATAATTCAAGATCCTATCCCCGGCCGTCTACCTGCCGCTGTCCCACAGTCGTACTGTACTGCCCGCTGTTCCGAGTCTGCCCTCTCCTCCACCCTCTTCCTCTCCCGTGTCCTCCCCTCCCCCTCCCTTAAGCTCTCTCCTCTGTCAGCTCACAGTAGGATCACAGTCACAGTGGCTGTCAGCCAGTGATCAAAGCCTGCGCGGGGCCCAGATGTGCCAGCAGAAGCGTATACAGTACACCTCCGACGTGACTCCGCAGCCCCGGATCACCACCGTCCGGCACCGCCGGAGCGCCGCAATGAAGGAATACCGACGCCACCGCTCATTTATAATACAGAGGAGGCGTCTCGAAGAACGCTCAGCGAGACACCGGGAGGTCAGAGTTCAGGGACTCCCAGGCTGTGATTACGGAGATGAGTGGGGATGCGTGGAGAGGATCGGGCGACTCGTGACGTCTCCGTACTCAGGCTGTCGAACCGTCGGGGCGGGCGCGGTTGCCGCGCCTGCAAATGAGGACGGGCTTAATCAAATCGCCAGGCTTTTCGACGGGAAAGTGTATTTATTAGAGAGCGACAGTAGCAGTGCATTGCAGCCCGAGTGCTGAAGTAGTCATCTGAGCAGGGAAATAACCTTGGCATAGGACGGGCCTGGTAGCGGGCCCATATCCAACTTATGCAAACATGGAAAAGGACTTGTGCATATATTTGACGTTATATTAAGAGGCGAATAAAAGAGGGCGGTGGGGGGATGGCGGGGGCGTTGAGGCAAGATCTGTTTTACTGCACATTACGGCTTGAGACAGGGACAGATTGTTAAGGAGGTATTGCGGGTCTAGGTCGATTCGTCTTTCACGTTGCCAGCAGCCGCTTACGGTTTATGCCTTCCTCCAATTGTTTCGCAAAACATTCAGCGGTAGCTTGAAAGTGGCGGCCATTGCGGAACTCCTCCCTTGGCATTAACAGCAGCATAGCTTAGTGAGCCCATCGCAGGAGGAGCACAGTTGGTTTTGCGTGCTAACTTACCGTTTAACGAAGCCGACTTCACGGACCAGACCATCTGCGGTCCTTTGCAGCCAGCTAGTCGTCTGCTTAATGGAGATTATATAACCCTCCCACTGCCACACCAACTCCTGGGAGTATAGATCCAGCGGCCTACACACAGCTTAAGATGGCGGCTAGCGCAGGTCGGATCAATTAGCGTCTGTGAGAACCTATTAGTTTTATGCATTAGGAGCCTGTTACGCAAACATCGCAAATCCACCCTTAAGTTCCCATGCTGGGATATCAAACAGCTTTCCTCCTTCATTATCCGTGGCTGTTTTGTTATCTTATGGTGTTATTGTGTATACCATAGGGGGTGGGGGGGGGGGGGGGGGTTCACCTTAAGTGATCCGTTTGTGTTTGACGATATGTAAAGCAACTTGACCCCGATTGGTACCTACAAATATTCAGAGAAACACACACACACACACCTTTGTTATCGCCTGCGCACCTTCGGCTCATAATTACGACAGACTGACAGCCTGAGCTCGTGGATAAATAAATCGTCAATAAACTGTTGAAATGTGTTGGATTTGCAAGACCCCCCGGGAAGGAGACGAGAGCTAGCATTTCTACATGAGCGGGTGCATTATCACATGCACTATGGAGCCCTTAGATTCACGCTACCTTGTATCATCCCCCCCTTTGAGGCTGGGGATGCGCTGTTCCTACGATGCATGTGTATTGGTCAAAGGTGGATCACTCCACCATTTGTCTCCCCATGTATGGAGCAGTGCTCGAAACACAACTCGGAAGAAACGGTGAAGATGGCATCACCCCGAAGCAAAATGAATACAAATATGCACTCTTCCATCAACTGGTGTGCAGTATGTGCGTGCACGGTGGTGGCAGACTGAGGCTGGAAAGGTAAAAAACAACAACAATAAGATATGTTTTCGCTAATAATCCCACCGGTTTCATTATTTCAGTTGCATTCTTTTTACTGGGCGAGCTTCAGCTTTATTGCCTCGCTGAAGTCAGTCCAAAGAAAAACACATTAAAAGATGCACAGCAGCTAATGGTTTCTGGGTCAACGTGTTTATGAGATGATTAGCAGTGTAAGTTGGCGCCTTAAAATCTCACCTACAAACGAGACACGACAACAAAGACGCCCGTTGAACCCCAGGCGAGCAAAAAAATGTGCCGTCCGATTTAAATATCCCACACGCCAACATTACATAACATTATACGACGCACGGCGGCCATTACTGGCTCGGTAGAGCACCGGGGCCATCCTTGCCCTGGAATCGACCCATCCTGAACCTCGACCCTTGTTGGCCGTTGCTGCAAAGCGCCTCAGTGTCCCGACGCCCTTCCTGTGCCCTACCGCCAGTCCCACCCCCCGCGTCCCCCCTCTGAACCCCGACATCGCTGGGAGCGCTGAAATGTATGTGCATATGTTTACATACCAACAAAGATGCCAGATTGCGAGGTTCACTTTGAGCTTTGGTGGTTTTTTTTGGGGGGACGGGGGGGACGGGGGGGACGGGGACGGGGACGGGGGGGGGTTGTGCCTCTGTAACGAACTGGGCTTGATTAATGGCGGTAGCAGCGTCTTCGCCCCGGGAGGAGATAAGCAGCCTATCGCGGACGCCGCTGCAGAGTCTCTCCTGCGTGACCTTGAGGGAGCGCATGGAGATAGACCCCGGGCTGCTATTAGCTCTGCCCACGTCCGTCTGGCCCGGCGCCAGTGTCAGAACCATGACTGCTGGAGTCCGCTGGAGAGAAACCATTACGCAAGGAATTACACCACAGCCATGAAGAGCCTCTCTCCCCCTTATCGAAATAGAGAGTAATTGCCGAAATTAATTTCAGCTGTTAAAAGTACATCTTATTGCTGGGCAATATTGATACGGTTAAACTTGCGTGTTTATGCCTTGCTAAGAATTCAGAACAGCTTTATTTTCCCTCCATAATTCTCGCAAGATTCCTCACCTGCTTTTCACCCGTAACCATCTGCGCTAACTCACGCCTATAGAAGAGACACATTATGGTTATTTAATCTCGTTTAGACAATGTGGCTCAGTGGGAGAGCAAAGCATCGTTCAAAGCGTTATCAATCTACTATGTAAATCTCAAATGATTCATTTTCTCACACATTATCGAGACTAAATTTAGCCCAAGCAGCCCCCTTGTTGTGAGTCACAGTACTGTTCCATAATAGAGACAAAATGCAGAAGATGGGGCAAAGAAAGAGAGAGAGGGGGGGGGGGTCTCTGACTTTGAACGTATAAACAGGAATAAAAAAGGCAGTTATCCTTCTGTGATTCAGTTAGCCCGTTAGTCGCGGCGGCGGTCGTGCTCAGTGGGTTCCCGGTAGCAGACTGACGGACTTAAAGGTCAGCCTGTCTGTTTATCTGACAGTGTGAAGCACAGCCGCAACAGAGAATATTCATGCAAACAAGCAGTGTGGGGAACACATCACAGTACATTTACGGACACAATGGAAGATGTGATATTAATGTGTTTATCGGGGGACCCTGTTTTTCATTTGTTAACGACGCAAGAATGAATATGTTATTCCTTGAAAGGAAAGCCTGACATTTGGTTCACAATGGGAATTTATCAAAGAATCTTAGCGAGGGATTTCCGTGGTATTGATTTACTATGGAAATAGTATTAGTGTAGTAGTGCTATTATATCTAGAGTAGTATTCTCCATCTCTGTAGTATTTCGATTTAACAAAAGAGGCTGGATTTCATGGGCAGCTTTTGTGTGTCAAACCCCTTTCTAGAAGATAAAGGGAGGCATTACCGTGGAGAATACGGACATGCCTCATCCCCAATCTAAATGGTTAGCTCATATCCTTTCATACACAAACCAAAGCGGCGCTGCCAACAACAAAGTCCTCTGTATACATGTTGTCTCACAGCTTGGCGATTTGGCCAAAAACCTCATTATAATGCTAGTCACAAAACACCATTTTACTCACTCTTCTTAGAATCTCTTTTTCCTATGATTCGATTTTCCTATGAGTTTTTTCTGTTAGTAAAAATAAAGGTTGGAAGACCCATTAAGATGATAAATTATACTCGCTTGTTGTTACAAAAAAGTATATTTTTAAATTATAATTGGATCTGAATATGGTTATAGGTGAAAATGTCCTGTCCATGCATAGTGCAAACAGTGCACCAATAGAGCTTTTATGATGTTAATTGGCGCCCCCATATAATTTACTGCACATAACCTCCATCTGATATTGTCTTTTAGTATTCCCAGACGACAGGTAATGAAGACTTGGAAGCACCACAACATTAAAATGATGTTCCACAGACTGCTTGCCTGTGATTTCCAGTAACTGTGACGCAGAACAGAACCAACAGTTACTGGCAGAAGTCACCAAGTAAACGTGTTACACATGGATTTGCTCATTCGCTTTTTGACTATAAGTATATTAAAGTGAAATCTCTATCTTCTTTTCAAACTAACACAACCCATGCTGTTAAGGGAATGCCTACAGCTAAAGCCAGCAGGAATATATGAAAATACACAACACGCTGCAAACTTTAGGTCAGTTAGTTGGCCAGGACTCAACTCATAACCTTGAACATGTTCTAACTTTGGTCTAACTTGTGTACTCCAAGGCCTTTTGCTTTTCCTACAGGGAAACAACCAATATCTTGGCTCCATTCCAGACATCAATAATGCAACTCTGACCTCGAGACAGGAAGGGATCGAGACAGATGTAGAGTGGCTAATTATGACCTTTTTTTTCTTCCTATAACACAAAACAAACAATATATAAACAGTGTCACCATTAAACTGGAAGTTTCCCCAGCACATCTACCATAGTGTTATTAGTTGTTCTTATTATTGTTCTTGAGTTATCATCATATTATAATTTCCCTCTTTTATCTTAATAATTATATATTGTGTAGTAGGGCTCGATTTATTTGAGTTTCACCGGTTTATTTCTCTGTGAGTGTATGCGTACGCTATGAGACCCCATTCCAAAGCATCTCATTCCCATAATGCATCAAACCTCGGCGCCATTTTGTTCTGTGTGTGTGTGATCAATCAGAACGCTGATATCTGCCAGCTAGACCTTTTTTTCCTCCAACCCGGCCTTTCACTCCTTTTAAATAAAGCTTTGATAGATAATTTCCCCCTGGTAAAGAGCAATATAGTAGTATACTAGTTGCGGGGGTGGGCGAGTGATTGAAGACAACGGATGGAGCTGATTAACTCTGTTCCGCTCTCCCGAGTGAGAGAGAGGGACCCCGAGAGACACCTGTGCTTAGCTAGAGTTATGAAATATCCGTCCAAGGCTAAACCTCCCCGGTCAGTAGGATCCGACTGAGCATGCTCAGATCGCGGAGGGACGACAATACCACGAAAAGCTCTCATTCAAAGGCCTCTTGTCATATCACACAATCTATACACGCTTGGTGTTGATATTCATCAATATAACCGATCTGATATTTCAAGCAGATGTCGGACGTCATTACATCGTTGTCACAGGTTATGTTTCGATAGTATGCTAGATCGTGGCGATAGAATAGTATTCACTGCATTCTTCGTTGCCAAAATTGCAAAATGGAAAGGAATAATAATAATAGTTCCCTTGAAGAGGAATATATTCTTTATTTTTGCGATAAACATTTCGCCCTCATGGGTCGCAGAGTGCCAAAGGGGCCCGTCTAGCGCTCTTATTCTGAAGGAATCTTAAGCCCATTGTGCCGTCATTTCATTAGAAAAACCTCATAATTTAATCAACATAACACAAGCGCCTTCTAAGTATTCCCACTAACAATTCCGCTAAAACATCCATCACACGATGCATATGATTAACTCGAGATAAGGGGATAAAGTGCGTTTTCATCGAGGGAGGGAAAAGATAAAAAAAAGAGGGCAATATAAAAAATAAAAAAACGGGGGCTATTTTCTTGTCCTCTGCCAGTTGCCATAAATCACAATCACCAGCGAGTGTGTACCCGCTCCATACCACGCGGAACCGCCCCTTCTCCGAACTGCCCGTAAGGGTGCCATCCGCCCCCCCGTAGTCCTCACCCCACCCCACCTTTCACAGCTCTCTCTCTCTGCGGATGTGTCTGCCGTACCTGACACAGTTATCCATCTCCCGGCCAGCAACATGCACCCACACCCGCCCCGCTCTCATAATCACCTCCCCGGGGGGCCGTGACCCACTGAGGGGGGGGGGGGGTGGAGGCAGCAGGAAGGGGTTCCCGTGCCCGCTGTCTTCCTTCATCCCGCCCTCCCCTGGCGGACTCCTTTCCCCTTATTTAGTGTCCTTTCACCGCACGCTCGGGCTGTCCGGGCCCTGCCCACGCCAGAGGTGTCCCTGTAAAATAATAACCACACCACAGTGTGTGTGTGTGTGGGGGGGGGGGAGAGGGGGGATCGAGGGTACAGCAGTGGAGTGGAACTGTGCGTAGTGATGTTTTCTTGCAGCCTTGGGAGACATGGAATTCGTTCCGGTTTTGAAGAGTCAGGGTGTGTGTGTGTGTGTGTGTGTGTGTGTGTGTGTGTGTGTGTGTGTGTGTGTGTGTGTGTCTGTGTCTGTGTCTGTGTGTCTGTGTGGAAGGGTAGGTTTGTGCGTGCCTGCCTCTGTGCCTCTTGGTGTCCACTGACACCCGACAAGAGATTCACCCCAGCAACCCCCGGTCCCTCCCCCCTTCCTCCCTGACAGGAGTATGCAGGTAACGGTCGATGGACCGTTCAACCGATTGGTTGATTTATTTGAACAAAATCCCCCTTTTTGTCTACGCAGTAACTTGGAAGAGTCTAACTGCAAGTCACAACAGAACAACTTTTCCACTCTCTCCGTCTCTCCCCCCCCCCCCCCACCCCCCAAGGATGTTCGAGCGTCCATTCCTCTGCAGAATTTAACTGAGAATAGTTACGGAAATAACCGACCTATACTTGGACCCTTTGGGGTAATTGCACGTTGGAAAGGCCCAATATAGCCAAATATAGTCATCTGGGGACACGTCCACTACACCCAGACCACACCGTGATGCCAAACCTGCACATGGAGAGAAACGAGACCCAAATACTTCCGTTCTATCCGTGTGTGTGTGTGTGTGTGTGTGTGTGTGTGTGTGTGTGTGTGTGTGTGTGTGTGTGTCTCTCCCATGGGCCCGTCCTGTTTGCGCGGAGTGGTGCGATCCCCCTGCACCGGGTCGCGGTGGGTGTGTCGCGCTGAAGGGTTCGGGTGAAGCGTTGTTGTCAGTTGTTGTCGCCGTACACGCTAACACAGCACAGCGGCGCCGCCGAGGCGACGCAGAAATTATTAGCATTTTATGTAACAACGGCCACTTTACCACAACGGTAATTACCGGGAAACGGTGGAATATGGATTAATAGAGGAGAGCTTTGCATTAGCGGGGGAAGCAGTGCTACTAGCGGTGCGTTGTCGCTCGCTCTCCTCCAAGCGAGGCTCCGCTCCTAATCACAGTTAATTGCTTCTTGTAATTAGTCCCGGGTTTGGCTCGCTGCGGGTAAACGCTTTGCCGTCGTTTGTGTACATCGCACACCACTGGATGTCAATGAGGTGTCTTTTTTTCTGCCAGACTCTGTGTGCGTGTGTGTCTGTGTGTAGAGGTGCTTGCGTGTGTGTGTCTGTGTGTAGAGGTGAGTGTGTGTGCGTTTGTGCCTGCGTGCGTGTGTGTGACTGTGACTCTGTGTGTATGTGACTGCATGTATGTATGACTGTGTGCATGTGTGTGTGTGTGTGTGTGTGTGTGTGTGTGTGTGTGTGTGTGTGTGTGTGTGTGTGTGTGTGTGTGTGTGTGTGTGTGTGTGTGTGTGTCTGGTGTGTCTGTAAGTGACTGTGTGTGTATGTGACTATGTGTGTGACTGTGTGCATGTGACTGTCTGACTATGTGTGTGTGTGCTAATCGAACAGCATCATATGGAGGCTACGTCACTCAGCACAGACACATGGGCTACGTCACTGCACACGGAAAAACAAGTGGTGGTAAAATAAATTGCGCCGCTCAGAGCCGACGCTCCCCTGGGGATAATGGGTAACTCATTATTACTAATCCGTTATGATCATTTTCTTATTAACTTTGATGCAAAGATTAGTTCAGCGAAAACCCATCGCTTCCGTGTCACGTGAAGCGGCGTGGTGGCGTGGTGACATTTCTGTTAGCCCCCATGCTTAGGGCAACAGATTAAGCCAGGAGTCAATCATCACACAAATAATAACGTCTACACGGCCAGCTCGAGAAAGTGCGGTGTAGAGTGAAAGCCCGGGAAGCTTACTTTAATGGCAGTTACAGTATGCATCGGCGAAGGCAACATCAAAGCACTATATATATTATTTTTTTTAAGTACAATGGAAGCTATCATCATTTATCTTTTCAGGGCATTATTATTATTATGTGACTGCCGGCCTTGGTGAACCGTCGAATAAACCACAGCAAAATAACCCTTGGTCTCATTCAAATCCTGTAAAACGACAAAAACATAACCTTGGATAATTCTCCTCGATTTACGATTCCAGGATCTGCAAATATTCCACCTTTTTCAAGCGTGAGCTCGTCGTGTGATCACTTGATGCGGTCGAAATCAAACGCATGGCATGTTTAACGTGCACACTTCAACATGAACAGAGGCACGGCGCTGCCGTCGCTCAGTGCTCTCCAGGAACGTCTTCTGCAGGAGTGGAGCTCCATACTGCCTTTGTTGTGTGTACGCCAGATGTTCAAGTCCCTATCCACCCCCCCCCCATGCACACACTCACCCTACCCCCCCCCCCCACACCCCCCACCCTACCCCCCCCCCCCCCACCCTACCCCCCCGACTCCCTGGAGGATACCGCACTGATCCACACACCGTGAAAACACACACACGCAAATTCTTTCTGAGCAAACAAGTAAGTAAACACCAGATGACTGTCAGCCTGATTGAATAGGTAGGCGGTGGGGGCCTCTCCCCGGTGAGCGTCCCCCCGTTCGCGGTGACGTCGGGGTGATCCGCAGCATATTGGCTGTCGTCGTAGAACATAAGACACCCTTTTATTCATCCGGGCGAGGTTGGACGGATGGGGAGCCGATGGAGGGGGGAGGGGAGGGGAGGGAGGGGGGGTGGTTGTGTGTAGCAACAGCAGAGAGTGTCTCAGGTTTCAAAAATTCTCCACATGATTCACCACGAGCCAGGGCTCTGTGATTTATGTGGTTTCATAAATAAAAGCCTTTGGTCAACTTAAAAACACCGGTGGGTATCCAGCTTTCTCCGTGAGGGACGGAGAAGGCTTTTGCGTTAGGAATGTATGGACGCCGCGTTTCTTTAAAGGTTGGGTATGGAATTCGCTTTTTTGGCCATTTTTGCAAAATTATTTGAAATCCTTATCATAACCCACTTACAGCCACTGAGTTAGAAGTACTGACATGAAAGTTAAACAAGTCAATCATCTGTGGAACGGGCAGGGCTCGAAAAACTCCAGCCAATGATTTCCAGAGCCACCGAGTTGCATTGGACAGTAAGTACGTCAATCAAACGGTCGTCCTGCACTCCCCCTCCCCCGCGCCCCGCGCGCGACCCCAGGTACTTGGAATGGGTGGAGTCAGAGTCAGCGTTGAAGGAGAGGGGGTAGGACCATTTGAGTTGTGTATTTTCAAAATCTGCTAAAAATTCGCAAATCCCATACCCAACCTTTAATGAAGAGAAAAGAAACGGAAGAAAAGAGTGTCGTGGATTGGCAGGCAGGCCGCGAAGAGGCAGCCATCTGCAGTTGACCCACAGGGAACAGATCCCTTGATCAAACCATCCTTTACTGACCGAGATACAGATATATATAAATATATATATACACACACACACACACACACACACACGCACGCGCGCGCGCGGCGTATGCGTATCCGCGAGGGCATGTATATAGCAACGCGCCAGGGCTCCAGCATGTTCCCTGTGGAAGGAGCGGTTGTTATGGGATACCGGGGCCAGGAGAATGCAATCTGCTCCAGCAGCATCTCCCACATACTCTGGCGTGGAGATGACCTGATTTAAAGGCTGCCCTCTGCTGTTTTTCAATCTGGTTGTGTGCATGTTTTCCTTAACCCAATTTACCCTCGCATTGTAGTACACACAGGGGCTAATGACCGGGCTAAGCTGCGGGCAGAATGACGGTGGCCGGGAAGTGCCAAACCCCGCAGTTCACAAAGCAATTACCAGACATTTGGAGACATACTTTGCCGCCCTGTTTTACTAAATCTGGTTTGTTATGTATAAATGCAGTATACATCAATAGTTATGTTTGATCTACATAACCGTTAGAGGCACAAGGCCACGGTCATTTAAATTATATACAAATATAAGCCAGAATTTAATTAGTTTACACACAGGTGGAATACCAAGGAGTCAGTATTTATTCGGGTTTTGAGCCGAGCAATAAAATGGACGACTACATTCATGTTCACTTTGATTTCACCCAATCCTTTCCGGCATTATATGATTGATATTTCTTAATGCTCTTGTATGAAACTAGTATGAAAACGTGAATGCAAGTAAGAAATTCATATATAGCACCTTGTTAAACCAAATCCAGCATTGCCTGCTCTCTCTCTCCCTCTCTGTGTGCGTCTCTCTCTCTAGGAAAGCAGCAGTGAGGCATTGAGCCTTGGCTGGAACCCGCTAAAGACTACACAAAGAACAGTGCGGAAAAACAACTCCCTGCACAAAGCCCTCTGGGGGTTTCTGGGGGATGGAGTCCGTTTTAAATAAAACGCACAGCACCACATTGGGGAGCCCAGTTCCCACAGACTCGCACACCTTCATTAACATCCGAAGTGAATGGGCCCCTTATTCATAAACGCAGCTCAATCCGAACACACCGGCGTATTTCATGGCTTCACAATTAGAAACAACAGGGCAACACAACACACCAACTAATTAACATCTAATCAACTAATCAAGTATGTCATTAAACCCTACGTGTTCGGCAGGTTTTAAATCCAATCAGGCGGTAGCCTTCTATTAGTACGTCTTTCGGGGGGGTATTTTGTCCCATAACAAGCCAGTGCATGCAGGTCCTTTGCGGGCACGACAAGTACCTGTGGAATAGGTCATCTTGGAGGTTGTGTTGGGGGGCTGACAGGGAGAAGAAGCCACTGCTGCAGACTGCAGGCAGGAGCCAGCGCAGCCTGACTCCTGGTTGATAAAGTGAGCCATTTTGCACACAGGCAAGATTACTCTCAAGGACAGAGATTAAAGTGGCTTCTGTGCGAGTTGTAATATGCCGTCCCCACCCCCTGTAACAAACTCACACGCCCGCGTGCACACACACACACACGTGCACACACGCATACGTGCGCATACACATGCGTACACGCAGACAAACACTCAGCAAAAGAAAAGAACACACGCGTACATACATACAAAACACTTGTGCACCAGAAAACACACACACACACATACACACACACACACACACACACACACACAGACAAATACAACCCAGACACATAAGAAAATTGTGCGAGCACACACACACAATATGGAAACGCACAAACAGCAATGATACAGCTGGTGAGAGTGTGTTTGTGTGTGTGTTTTGATTTTGTAGATGTCGTCACACCCTGTGGAGAAAGGGAGTATTGCATTCTGCAGCAGAAAACCCACACCCTGCTGTAACACCCAGGTGTTAGGCACAGCGTGGGGGAACGTTGGCAGGTCAAACATCTGCACACAATAACAGTAATCTAGTATCACGGCTAACATTCGCTTGCTTCAATGAGTGTGAGATTGTTTCAACCACATCTTCAAGAGCCCTTGATGAATAAGCCTTGTTTCCGGTCTATTTGTATTATTTAGTCCCATTACAGACACTTGAATTCAAAGAGACTTGCAGTGAGTTGTAGCAGCACGACATTAATGAGCTGGCAGTTTAATATCATACTGAAAGATGCACTGCAGGTAGGTAGTGAATGTGGGGAATCAAACCCAGAACCTTTTGCCAGGAACTAATTTGACAAAGCAAGTTCTTGAATATTTGAATGTTTTGGCCGGGAGTCGATGGCGCACACCAACCTTTATATTATCTTGTCCCTGGTGTGCGCTTACTACATAAAAACCAACCCGAGGAGCGTCCGTTGTTGTTGAAGGTTTGTGTGTTAATGCGTTAACCTTGTAGCCTGATTTAAAAACAGCCATTTACATTTCCATGCATTCGATCTGCACCGAATGCTTAGCAGTATGTTGTGAATGTTGTAGTCAACGTTTTATTAATAAGGCTAAATGATTCAAAGTCCCCTTCAGCTGTAAATACAGGATAGTGTTGTCTCAGCCCAGCACCCTATTCTCTGGCCGCTACTTATCAGAGCAGCGAGGCCTGGTTAATTTATTCTCCTTGCTGTTCTACACAGACTGGTGTTGTTAATAATGCTCTTTTTTTCATGCGTGAACAGCTGCCTACTGCAGAGTTAGCCCTCTGTGTGTTGAAGGGATGAGACGTTTTGACATGCATGTTTATTTGTATGGTATTTTAAGGAATTTAACACGCATGTTGAAAACGGCCATGCAACTGTTAATAAAAAGGTACGTATTAGATAATAAATAGGTTTATTTGTATTTTTACTTACAGAAAAATGTAATGCACATTACATTTCCAATCTTGAGTGACTTAAAAGTATGCATTAGTTCTTAGTAGGCCAATAAATGTGTTCAATGCTAAACAATCAAAAGTATTTGTGGTTGTTTTTTCATGGAGAAATCATAGTTATGTTGTTATGTTAATGATATAGGCAAGCAAAACATTTTGGGGCTTTTTCCGCATTTTCTTGGATATCTCATAATTTGCCAGTTGCTTAAGGGTGATGTTGTTTACTGAAGGTATGAATATTAATGCGGTATATATCTATCAACTTGGTTTAGGTTGTTTAGGCTTCCAGAAAATAATGATATTCAGCAATGAACTTGAGCGACTCCCTCCGTTCTGTTCAGCCCATGTCTTTTTAAATGCCGCAAACACGTGCATCTGCGAGAGTTGATAACCTTTAAAATATGGAGCAAGTGTGAAATAGAGTGACACTCCACTTCACATCGTGTGACACTATTTCACAGGAAGAAGACAAAAACCTTTTATTCAACCAGGTCGTGTGACTGAAATCAAGAGTGTGTTATACAAGATATCGACTACACGTCAAAATAGATAGATAAATATTAAAATACTAAATGTTTGATGCATTAATGAGGTTAGTGTTGTGAGTTGAGTGTAGAATTAAACAAGTTAGATATATTTAACCGTATGTCTAACCAAAGGATCTTCTGAATGAAAAAAAAATGTTTAAGTGACAAAAGTAAAATACAACCATCTTCATTAAAAAGTGGCCTAAGAAGATATTAGAACGAGCCGAATTAGTTATGGTGCCATTTTAAAACGTTGAGCCAAGTGGTGCGAATGGTTAGAGAGTGACAGTTGGTTTTGGCACCAAGGGAGAGGCCATTCAAATGCCATGAGAGAGCCCCAACATATGCAGTAGGCCTACTGGCAGACACAGCAGACGCCATGCTGAAACACTGACTAGGACAAAGTCCAATGGGCTGCTGGTCTGTCTGGGCTGGCAGATGTGCAGACCAATCAAGACGTGACACACGTACAAGGCTTTTCCCAATGGGATCAACCGCTATGATTAGACCTATATGCAGTGCATCATTGGCTGAAGATGGTCATCAATCCAGGACGATGTGGAAACATGGCCGGCCTATCTAGCGACTTATAAAGAAAGGCTTCCAGTGTGTTTTTGTGTGCATAGCGTGGTGAATGTTGATGAATGATTAATAAACACACATTTTATTAATATGTTGCATGGTGTGGTTTCAGGCGTGCAGTCCAGAGCATGGTGATGAAACATGGTCACTAGTTCTATTTCTGCCGCGGTGATTCAGTGCGAGTATGAAAAGAGGCCAAAAGGGTTTTTGAAGAGCATGATAAAGGATTTTGCCTTTGGAAAATATCTTGTGAAAGAGTTTATCCCTCAGCCAGAGAGTTGGGGACAGGGAAAAAAAAAAAAAATCATCTCAAATAGCAAGGTCATCTAGAGATGGTTCTGGAGGTAGGTGTGCTGCAATGCAGTGTCACAAAGATGGATGTGGCTCATTTGGTATTCAGTCAGGTCCATTTAAAATGCTATATCATGGCCAACACCTTAATACTTTAGTAATAAAGGCGTTGGAATTAGTAAGAAGCACTGGTGACCTGGCGTCAGAACACCACTGTGGACTACTCCATTAAAATTCACGTCAAAAGTATGATACTAGCTAAATGACTTTGCCAATGTGTTGATGTTTTTTGAAGAGTTGCCTCAACTTGCAAATTATCTTTTGAAATGATAAAAAAAACTTTTATAAAAATAGAATATCTGCTGATGTATCTATCTTGTCTAATGAAATAACTGAAGTCCTTTGTTCAAAAACAGCATAAATAATTCCCAGTTATTGAAAGCTAATGGAGTCATTAATGTTCATGAAGATTATTTGATCAACATGTTCACGGTTCCATTGCTCCATCATCATTACCCTCCTCTTCATTAGTTTCCTAATATATGATATTATATAATTGCCAATTTCAAAATAAGTGTACATCACTTAAAAAGGGAGATTTTATTTCAGCACTTAATCAGTGTCCGCATTACAATTACCATAAACTATCCTTCAAAACCATAGCCAGCAAACATGAGGAATAGAAGTGACACATTTTGTATAAGAATACAATCCTGTCATTGTTGCATTCTGTGTGATTAAATATTATAATTGTATTGAATGGATTCGCTCATGCACAAAAGTGTCACAATAACAACAATTTTGCCAGGGGAAAATGATTGAGTTATTGTGATTCAATTGGAAACCTAATGTATTTTCTTTGACAAAAGCCTGGGTTGTAAAAGTGATGCAAATTACGACTTGAAACGGAAAGGGGGAACGGAGAAGAAAGACACAAAAAAGATAAATACACTATTGGGGAATCAAACCACCTCTTTATTGCGGCAGACATTTCAATGAGATCACGTCGGGGCTGGGCCTCGTCGTATTTCACAACGATATGAGATTCCAGCCGTATGAGTGATTCTCTGGTTAACGCTGCGAGCGCTTGTCATGCATCACAAGAGTGTGATCAGCATCCTCCAGTGTTTCAGAGACCTTGAAACACTACATGTTGTCCTACACACACACACACACACACACACACACACACACACACACACACACACACACACACACACACACACACACACACACACACACACACACACACACACACACACACACACACACACACACACACACACACACACACACACACACACACACACACACACACACACACACACGTTTCAATCTAAGGAAACCCTTCTTTTGGTATTCAGGCCTCGACGGGCGTCTTCAGAATAATCAAAAGATCCCCGAGGATACATGAGGGTCAGTCGCTACCCGGGTACAAAAACCAAAGCTATGGATATATTTTCCCCCAGCTCCCGGGATGAAACCACAGTGGAGTCCCCTTGGAGATGGTCTTATTTATGTTGTGTGTGAAAGAGAGATATCTCCTTCTGCATATGCAACATAAGCACCGGATAGGTGTATTCTTAGCCAGGAAACAATCCATATCTTTCTGTAAATATTGCAACAGCCGGTAAGTAAGTTGTTCGCTCGAATTGTTGAGGGGATGCATCGAGAAGGTATCGAGTGAACGCCATTACATCTTTAAATATCACGATATAAATGGATGGAAATTACCGTGTTAATATTTAACAAAATGTTAATAACAGCATAATTAATGATCATTTGGAATGATGTGCTTGCCATGTATTATTAAACGAAAATATCAATACACAGTGTCGATAGATGCGATGGGTAAAAATGTTCTCATCCAGCAGTGACATTTTGAACGTCTGACCCACAAACAGAGGTTGTTCACTGGCTCAGGTTACAGCTGCAGTGTTTTAATATTGTGACATCTACCTCCAGCTATTGACAGGCCGAGACCGCAGTTGGTCCACAAATGGGCCGACACAATGTTGTGTTAAATTATGTGCTTCACAAACACACAAATCAACACTCACTTCATACAACAGTAGCACGTAGTAGGCGTCTTTAGCTGGAGTGGTTTTGATTAAGCCGGCAAGTGTTGCGCGGATGAAGAACGGACACGCGTGTGCGTATGTGCGTGCCTGTGTGTGTTATCTTGACATCTGTGAAGCGGCTACATCGAGAGGACAGCGCCGCTGGCTAGACACTTCTTCAAGCAGGTTATATAAAGTACACTAGCATGATCACCAGATAATTAGTGGGAGCATGTTTTGTTGTGTGTGCGTGCACAGTTGTTATTTTCTCCTTCCCCTTGAAATGACGGACTAGCACCTAAACACAAGTGTGTGTGTGTGTGTGTGTGTGTGTGTGTGTGTGTGTGTGTGTGTGTGTGTGTGTGTGTGTGTGTGTGTGTCGGGTAAGAATGGATAAATAGAGATGCCTGCCCCTTGGGACCATTTTTATGAGAGCAGCATCGTTATTCACCATTCTTTATGGGGCTTAAAGCATGTCAGTTCCCCACGGATATCCTTGTGAGGATATTTTGTTTTAATCACAAAAGCTTCACAGTTAAAATTGACGAGGTAGAGAAAATGAGTAATTAACACTTAAACGCACTGATGGGCTTTTCTACAG
>NC_082396.1:3245769-3271381 GCF_031168955.1 Gadus macrocephalus | reverse complement strand
AAGAAACGTTGTGCCTTGGTTTGCTTGAGGCTGGAGAGCTAGCCTGCTCGAATAAGCAACACTGTATCTTGATGTGTGTGAGGCTGGAGGGCTAGCCTGATGACTAAAGCAACACTTTCTTGGTAAGCGTGAAGCTAGAGAGCTAGCCTGTTGTCCACAGCAACAGTGTGTCTTGATAAAAGTGAGGAGAGCTAGCTTCCTTGACTAAAGCAACAATGTGTCTTGGTGTGTGAGGCTAGAGAGCTAGCCTGGTGGTTGCTAAAGCAACACTGTCTTGGTGGGTTTGAGGTTTGAGGCCTAGCCTGCTTGACTCAAGCAACACTGTGTCTCGGTGCGCGTTAAGCTTGAGGGCTAGCATGCTTGAATAAGCAACGCTGATAAATCAGCAGTGAAATGTCAGACAACGCGCTAGCAGAGTGCCATCAAAAAAACCTCAATGTGCATCAACTGTGGCCTGTTCCTTGGCTCCAGAACACGCCGTCACAGCCAGCCGAAGTGGCGAGAGAGGGAAAACGAAAAGAAAGAGAGAAAGCGCGAGAGGGCGAAAAGGATGAGGGCGAGAAAGAGACAGCATAGAGTGAGAGCCGTCAGAACACATAACACCACCATACCCTTTTCCTGTGATGATGGATTTACATATGCACGCAAGCCAGCAAATCAGAAACAGCACCAGACCACGTTCATGGCATGAGGAGAAGAAAAAGCGTGCTGATATTGAATCAGGCCCTGTGTGTCTGGGTGGCTATAAGCTATAGTGGCCACTTTATCACATGCATGTCTGCGGCAGGCAGGGCGGCCTTAGGGGACAGTACAAGGCCTAAGTTCTGTCATACAGGATCGCAAACTGGCATAAGCAAGAGGAGTGACAAAGGAAGTTCCTCTGGGTAGCGTTATAATAACAACTCTTGGCCCATTATTATTAGCTCGTTTGTTATTTAATTAAGAGAAAAACAGTGTTCAAGTGCAGTTTTTTCCATCCTTCTTGTACTAATTAAGTCTTTCCAGTGATAGCCTTTCAACAAAGCAGGCCACACATTCTAATTAATATCCAGGGGTGTAAAAGCAGGGAAAAACTGATCCAAAGAGAGATGGGACACTTATGATCTTCTGTTGTTACTCATTCTCGCATTCTCTCTCCCTCCCTCTCCCTCCCTCTCTCTTCCTCCCTCCCCCTCCCCCCCCCCTACCTCCTTCCCTCTCCCCCTCCCTCCCTCTCCCTCCGTCCCTACTTCAGGTCCGAGCTGATGTCTTCAGACCACTGGAGAAAAGTCCAGAATTGACAGAAGGTTATATCAGTGTGTGCCTAAACACCCTGGCTGTTTCCACCAGCCGTTAAATAAACACACTGTACTCTGCGATAAGAGGTTGGAGAATGTGCTGCGTGCAATACGCTTCCCTTTGTAAGCAAATCTCCTTAGACTACATCTATCAGCGGAAACCTGTCAACAATAAGAACCGTGTCCTCCGTACTACTTCGATGCCTAGAAAGCAAGTGTGTGAAGAGCCGAGTGCACACCGACCGGTCGATTCTGTCAAATGGGCTTCATTCTTTCCTTCACACCATCCATAAATATGTTACACCAAGGGCACTTTTCACACTTTTGGGGTTTCAAGAAATCGCAGCCAAAACCTTAGTCCAGCTGTGTATGTGGGGTTTGGCAAATATGAGGAAAAATGAATCGAGGTGGCTTTGAGTTTTTTTTTTAAACCACTGTAGGAGGTCAGGGAGGGGGTGATCATCTGGAGGAGGATCATATATAAATATATATATGGTGGTTTTGCCTCTGAGGCTTAAGACCTCTGAACTGTACAAGGGGAACATCGCATGGCTTGGCTCGGGACCAGCCAGCCAGTGAGTCAGAGAACAGTGTGAGTAAAGCAAGGTAGCCAGGGAGCAAGATGTTCCTTGTTACCTTGGCGATCAGACCTGACACCTGCTATCTACAGGGGGGGGGGGGGGGGGGGGCGAGGGCAGGCATGACAGCAGCAGGTAGAAAGGGAGGGAGACGAGGCCAAAAGGACAGACAAGCATACCGGGGAACCGAGGGTTGTGCTTAATTTTGAACGCTTTTCAAAGCAAAAACAAGTCAACACAGAGATTGTGATATCGTCCACCGAGATTGTGGTGTTAATAATGAGGAGTTGAATCGGGTTTTAGAGTGAAAAAAGATGATCAATAGATGTTGTTGTTGTATTTGCTAATGTAACCTGAAGTACACCATTGCATTCTGTGGACTAGACGAATGACTTTGAACAGCATATTTGATCATTTCTGATGAAACTGCTTCAACAAAATAAATAAAATACAGCTTTGCCTTTCTTCCAGAATGGCTTATGTTGTAGTCCGGGTCCCTGGGCCATCTGTTGGTAACGCTGGTGTGCATGAAGCTGATCTCCGTTCCATGAGGATGTGCATTTGGCACCGCGCAGACACACACACAGAATGACAATGAGATGATTACATTGGCATAGCCATGCACAAAGTTTATACCGTTTTCACTTTGATAATTTTACAGGACAGATCTCCACAAAACGTTGGAGATCTGTTAACAAATAAACACATGAAATATAAGAAAAATATTGTGGTGAATGTCAAAAGCAGAGGCGTGATATTCTTTCAGTGACTTTATTATATCGCTACAAGTTTCCACCAAGACTTAACTTAACCAAGATCCTGACATTGACTAACCGAAATCACTAACCGTCTCCCCCACCGTTGGACTCTCAGACCTTTTTGAAGCAAAGCGTCCTGGGAACACATCAGCAACCAACAGCAGTGGTATAAACAATACAACGAAAAAGGCCCTTCAATATTTGCAATAACCTTAAAGGCACCCAGTGCAACTTTCGAGGCTTAAAAATAAACATTCAATTTCTAGTCTTTTTTACACGTAGTAAGTTTCAATAACTCCATACCATTACATACCGACATTTAAGCAGCAAAGATGAGACGTCGTTGTGTGGTGAGAACTGATACAAAATCGATAACAACAACAATGCCGCCATTTTCGTGTAAAAAAGACTAGAAATTGAATGTTTATTTTTCATTGAATGTTTACATAAAGTTGCACTGGGTGCCTTTAAGATCTGAAAGGGAGCGGCAGGGATCAATAGCGTGACGAAGGTCTCCAGACACGTCTCGTTAGCACGCTAGCGCGGGAGAGATGACAGCGATGACTGTACAAAGAGAGAGAACGATAAATAAGGGATAAAGAGCGGAGTTGCTCCCCTCTCACACGAGTGGAATATCTGTTGGACAGATGGACGGGCCTCACCGCCCAGAGCAGTGTGACGCGGGTCGGGCTGCCCTGGGCTGTCAGAGAAAGACCACACGTCCGCGGACGCCGAGACGGATTACAGCCCGATGGGTAATGACATTTTATCAAACCCTTTGACTGTTCGCACTCCTTCTCTCTCCACCGTCTTTTCTCTCCTTCCGACTTTAATACGTCTTTCATCCCACGATCTTAGACGTTGGAAAATAGCGTTGCTTTTTTTTGCTGCAGTTTGATATCCACATAACGGGAAGGTGCAGACAAAAAGGTTTGGGACTATTTCTGAAGCCTGGGAGCCTTGTAGTTCGTCACTCTATTTGGCCTTCGCATAGAAGATAAAGAAAATGAACCGCTTTCAGTGGTTTTCAAACAGGCCTTGGTGTAACAGCTGGGCTTTTGTTAATGGCCGACACGAAAAAGTCATCGTAGGAAATTGTTGAATTGCTCTGATATTTTCAGCAATTTCCCTTCTTCCCCATCAGACAGATTTATTTGGCCTGAAATTAAGGAAAAGGTCAAGAACACATAATGAATGAGTGAGTCAAGGGTACGTTTTGAAGAGATTTGCAAAACCAGAACACATTCTCAGAATGAATTATCATATATTTTATATTAGAATATTAAATTCTGCATGACTTTGTTACTTAATGTGTTGAGTGTGTGAATTCACTTCTCATTGTACAGCGTTCGTCACAACTGAATGTACTTGGATCTGCAACAGGGGAACACCACTCTGATCCTCACCATAACTTGATGGGGGTGAATCTCATTCCATTCATTGGTTCTGAACATTGTCGAATTTGTGCGCGACCTAGCGTGACACAATCCATTGCTCCGACGATCAACAGTAGAACCCAGCGGTATAAATCAGAGCTGCCTATAACCATCACTCCCAGCCGCTGTCACGCTTCATGTTGACGAAGACGCGTCGCACACAGCACTAATGTGCTCAGTAAATTATACTGACCCCTTCAACAACAACACATGGATCTCCAGAGCCAAATTGATACTGAACATCCATCCAGCTCGTCAATAGGAACTATGGTGTAAAGTGGATTCCAATAGGCAGGGTTGCCAATCAGTCGTTGGACACTCGGTTATAGAGTATCAAAACTTTCGCATTGACTTTATGTCTTTTTGTTATTCTGCAAAAAGTAATTAGGATTAGTAGGATTTATTTACAGAAGATCGGTTCATTGAAGGGAAATAAACCTAGACACCTTGACATCTTGACAAAGGCCTTAACAGCGTTTACATACCACTATTTTCAGTAAAATCAAAGTTATTCAGGCGTCACGTAAAGATATTGTAGTGCAAGGTGACACAGTTGGTTCTTTGGCTTCTCAGCATGCGTTATGTTCAGTGTGTTACTTTAAGAGCCATTATGTTTTCATTTCTTGCAAGTGATTGTTGAAAATTGAATTGTTGGTTGTTATTCCTATTCTTATGTTGTAGTGAAATTTAGCACTGAGACCAGACTCGACAGTGCTGTTTGTGTTCTTGACCCCAGAGATAATGTTCATGTTAAGTATTCTCCCGGTATATGCAGATTTGCTGACCACTCAGGAGACTCTGCATGTACGTGACATACTCACGCGATCACTACAATATATATGCCTGAATATTTCATATCGGCAACGTGGACTATTGGGAACATATAAATACTATTAGTCCTTTTAACCTACATCCAAAGCATACATATATCACACAAACAGCAAGCTGTCAGATCCAACCAGGCCTACATAAAGTACACCAGCAAAGTACTAGACTGGGGCTAAAGTGACACACCTGTGGGTGTTTACTTTTCTACCATTACACCAAAAAAAAACACAAACTATAGTAGAAATAAAAACAGACTGCTATTTGCGTGGCGGACATAAATCAAGGTTATGTTTCCGGGGAGGGACTAGGCACCAACTGGCCCTGCAGTCTCTGGTGGGTCCGCAGAAGACCCTGAGAGATCGCTTCTCGACTGTTTCCAGATGCTTGGATGCGGTTCATTTCCCCCCTCCTATCTGTTCTGTCAAGCTTCCCTCCGTTTATAATTCCCCTTCTTTTTATATAAAGAGCCATTAAAAAGTGTAGCACCATTAACGGTGTACTTAAATCGATATCCCCCTGTTTATTTCATGGCATGATGTGTATGTGATACAAAGCCCCTACCTATTCTTATGTATTTATTTAAGCTATTTAGCTCCATTTCATTGCATATTTCGTGTTAAGTTAAGCTGCGCACCATTTATAAACGGATGGACCTTCACTGTGTTCTCAGAACATTGATATTTCATGTTTCGCCTTCTCCAAAAAACCAAAATGAGCTTGTCAATATCTTCCCCTGATCTATAGTGTCTTTGATAGCATGAGAGAGTGACAGCTGTATAGATTACCTCTCTGCATGAACAATTTCTCTGCAGTCAGTAATTGCACTTTATTGATGCAAGAAGTGGGGGTCTTTGTCTCATATTCTACCTCTTCCTCTGTTGGGCTCACAGAAGGAGGCTTCATGCTATTTGTAAATGCATATTATCATACAGTTACACAACGGAAGGATTTAAGGATCGTGGGTTCACGTTTTATGAGATTAGATATACATAAAATAGAATATATCATATATATATATATCTTTCTTTTTATCTATTCTATCTAAAGTAAGAAGATGAATCATGAATGCATAGTTTTCTCACATTTGTGATCCATCTTATTGTTTTGGATCACAAATGCATGGTTTTCTCAAATTTGGAAATCATAATAAGGGGGTATGGGGAGATAAAACTGAGAAGCTAAACGGAAGGATGGATAACAAAGACGTACCCCTGGCGGAGAGGAAGTGACAGGTGGGGGGGGAACAGCCCCAGGAGAGGGTGGAGGAAGGAAACAGAGAGAGTAAAGTCCCAGGAAACAGCCCAATCACTGCTATTCTGAGACGACATTGCGGCACAGTCTTCAATCAACATCCTTTCAGGTAGACGACTTGTGCCAAGCTCCGGCAATTAGCAGAAATATCCAGACCTTTACTTTCCAAGACAAACATTCACACAATATAAATTAGTCAGAATTCAGCAGCAACGCGGGCGGTAATTCAATCTGGGTCATTAGTTATCTTATAATTGCAATTTTCATATCCGTAGGTACAAAGTTGTATAATGACATGAGGGAGAACATCTCAAAGTTTTGAAAACCATTGCTGTTTATGAGCGTTTCCGTGTGTGCTTAGAATTCAGTACATTTTCCAGGCCCTCCTGGTGAGTGTGTATTCCAACTGTGGTACTTAGCTACTGCTTAGCTTCCTCACACACTGTAGCTCTGAAGATTAATACGGCTATAGATGAACTAAAATTGCTCTCCCTAATATGGACCTACCTACCCTTGTACGTCAAAGAATGCCCCCTCAACAATTACAGTCCAGCATTGGCATCATAATTGGCATTAAATCCACATATACGATACACTCATTTGTACAAATTATCCTGGTTAAGGTGCGAGTAATTATGGCTATCAAGCTAATGTCTGTTGAAAGAGTCCACAGATGCATGTAATGGTATGTAATTATTTAAAGTGGCCATGCGTGGAGCCCGGAAACGCCATTGAACACCGGATGGTAACAAAAGAATTATAAAAAAAAATTCAAAAAACAGCAGACTTGAGTGTGGGTCTTTGTGGCCACTAGGAAGGCTAAACTGTATAGCTACTGTACCGTAAAGTGGTTCTAAAGTTATAAGTGCCCTGAGCAGAGCGCTACCCACGATTAAAGCTCGTGGCGAGCAGCTGCTCTTAGCCATATGGCTCTCGGAGCTGGGGAGGGAGAGTCCCCGTGTCCCCATTACACAGTTCACGGACCATTGGCCCAGAGACCCGACTACTGCTCGGCTCCACCGATGGGCCCCACATTATCCTGGACGTATCATCGCCGAACGGCACTTCGCTAGCCGGGACTTTTGTCATTTTTATAGGTGTGGGGGCACATGGATTAAATCAGTCCAGTTTGCGCTGCAAAGCCAAAAGCGGACCTCTGGAAAGGAGACATCGAGAATTGTCCACTTTAAAACCGGGGATGAAAAAATGATGTAACAGGGTTTTAAGATGAGAGAGACTGAGACTGTAAGTGTATTGGCTTTGGATTGAAAGGAAAACATTTGGGATGTTTCATTTATGCACTTATATTCGACTGAAAGCGCATGCTTGCATAATACCAGGCCTGAAGCAGGTAGAGTAGTCTCCTGAAAATATGTTTCTTTTCTATCAAATCAATACTTGTCATTTGTGGGAGGCAAATCTGGTTTTATTATGACGTTTTATAACAATTATAAATTAGGAATATTCATTAAGGCTGTGGCAAAGTTAAAAAGCATGCAACAACTAAAAGTGCTGTACTGTCTAGGAAGATCCGTTTAAAGTTTTGAGAATTATTGAAGGGAGAAGGGCTATTCCACGACATTGGACTTCCACAACTTTTAAATGCCCACTTACGATTCCCAACCAACCATACCAGTACCAGATTACAGCTAATGCATGCTATTAATGATTATCACAGTTATTGATTATCCATTACTCATTGTGCCAGTATGCAAGAAGTCTTGCTGAATGGGGCAAATTAAATAGATGGTACAAAACGGTACCTCTATGAAAAATGACTTCTTGGGTGCTGCTTTTAGTTTGGAAGAGAATATTTCATAAAGTTAAGATAATAATATGTATGTAGGCTAATAGAATATGCATGAAACAAATTAAGGCCCTATACTAAAAACGACATTTCATACAATTTATCCCCAAGAAAACTCAGTTGAACGATGGTGAGGACCGGGGAAAGGCACAAAAAAACAAAACGGATTTGAATCTAAAACCGCCGAAGATACGTTGCGTTGGAACTCCCATTAATATTGATAACCACTATAACATCTTCAAAAAAACGTCCACCTTTTTGTCCCTGATAAAGCGCCTCTTCTTGGGGCTCCATTAGAAGGGCCCTCAGTAAAAGATGGGGGAGGTGTCTGGGGCTGAGGGGACCGTGTTGAGGGGCTGAGGCAGATGGCGGGGGCCCCCCACCGTGTGGGGGCGTAAGGTGTGCCCTATCTGCAAGTCTAGACGAATAGCACCGCATCACAATGACTAATCACACAATAACCAGGCATCAGAGAAGTGACGCATCACAACCAGAGAAAACACGTCACAGCAACACAACCAGAGAAAACACGTCACAACACCACAACCAGAGAAAACACGTCACAGCAACACAACCAGAGAAAACACGTCACAGCAACACAACCAGAGAAAACACGTCACAGCAACACAACCAGAGAAAACACGTCACAGCAACACAACCAGAGAAAACACGTCACAACAACACAACCAGAGAAAACACGTCACAGCAACACAACCAGAGAAAACACGTCACAGCAACACAACCAGAGAAAACACGTCACAGCAACACAACCAGAGAAAACACGTCACAGCAACACAACCAGAGAAAACACGTCGCTGCAACACAACCAGAGAAAACACGTCACAGCAACACAACCAGAGAAAACACGTCACAGCAACACAACCAGAGAAAACACGTCACAGCAACACAACCAGAGAAAACACGTCACAGCAACACAACCAGAGAAAACACGTCACAGCAACACAACCAGAGAAAACACGTCACAGCAACACAACCAGAGAAAACACGTCACAGCAACACAACCAGAGAAAACACGTCGCAACACAACCAGAGAAAACACGTCACAGCAACACAACCAGAGAAAACACGTCACAGCAACACAACCAGAGAAAACCCTATCCCTAACCCTTACCCTGTCAGAGAAATGCGTTTGACTAACATTAGTTTAATATACGTGACAATTGAAGTTACCTTACCTGCGGTCACGTGACAGATCAGGGATTTAAACCAACGTGATTGGATGATCTCCGGCTATCCCCTCATTAATATTCATGATTTCCCCGGATTCCGCCGACGAAAAACACATTTGCCACATCCGCGACTCCAACAAACACCTTGGCGTCAAAGGAGCACAGCCGGTCCATTAACGGCGTTTCCGTGAAAATGGGACTGCGAAAGGTCAGTGCCTCGAGCAACATAGAGACACAGGGGTGGGGGAAGGGGGGGGGAAGGGTGATAGGGGGGGGGGGGGGGGGGGGGGAATGTGCATGACATAACGTTAGCTTGTTGCGTTGCTATGACAGAGCAGATCTGGCTTGCCATTTAAAAGCCAATAGCCAATGAGCCCCGGCTGCTAATTCCTGCGGAAGGCGGTCAGACCCCCCCCCCCGCCCGCCCCTCGCCGCAGCGTCTATTGATCCTCAGTTTTATTGTTCTTTGATTACCGTTTGGGTTATTTAACAAGGAGATGATGGATCGTTCACCTTCAGCCGTTTCCGACGCCCTCTCTCCAGCTCTCCATTTTTCCGTCCTAATCCCACGTTTGGGGTTTGTCCTCGTTCACACGGTTTACTCACAACCCTCCGAATAATAACTACTATCATTTTTAGGAAAACAGGCGAAGGGAGGAGCTCCTCATTCGGGTTCAATTCTTTCGGTTAAGGGCAAGTAAAACTTGGCTGTCTTCTCTCTCCATGGATCCAGTACTTGGTTAAACCAGGTGTGCCTGAGCTGAAAGTGAACAAGCAGTGCGAGATGGAAAAGCCAGTATGAATAGTGGTGGTAATATAGGAGTGATTAAGGATGTTTCATGCACCAGCAGTCTTCCCTATGATACTGGGCTCAGGGCCTCTGGGCCTAATCCCGTGGATTTTGGGGGGCTTGATGGAGAAGATTAGAGCGAGACAATGGGTGCATCTTTAGTCTTCTTTCCTCCCTGCGTTTGATATTCCCGTCTGGTTGCATTTGTGTTTGAATGTGCGAGGAAGAGCAGGGATGTGGGCTGTGTGGCGTGTCTGGAATAAGAGTGCGGGAACAACGGGGCATCCATCATCCCACAGCAATTACACTACTGATATTTTGGGCTAACACAGAGCATTAACCCTGGCAACATTGATTGACAATCCACAGCTATGGATCTCCCCTGAATAACCAAAACAGTTCAATTCATTTGCTTAATTACTTTATTGATGTTTCGCGAGGCACTTGTTACTGCCGGCCGTGTCATAAATTGTAAAAGTTAATTTAAAATCCATCGCTGCGCGCTATTTCTAGTCCTGGAACGCTAGTTCAAACAAATGAGCACCGCGTGGCAGCACAGTGAAGAAATCAGTGCGACTCTCTTTGAATCACCTTCAAAATGACAAAAAAACAACATTGGATGAATAATTAATTACTGTACGGCGACAAGCGCATTAGCCTTGTGAGACAATCCTGATCTCGCCCGTTCAGAAACAGGCATCCTAGTTATCCTCGCACATCAGGTCTGGCCTCGGTCACGTTGAAAGTGTTTTTTCCGAAATTGTTAGGCGCCACCAATTTATGGAGCAATGAAAACGTTGTTGACCCATAATAGACTGGATAATGACGATAAAAAAAATAAGAAACTTGCACAGAAGGCTGTTCTCAGATACGTTTCCACTCTTTCAACGGCATACAACCAATGCGAGCAGAGCAAGAGTGTCCCTACATCTTCGATATTCTTTCAACAACATAAGGCCGCGCCCATATTTTGAAAACCACTGCTCCTATACTCTAAAATGAAACTAAAGAGATTCAACAATCCAAGGATGCAGCGATTTCAGCCGAGCCACCGCAGACCTGTGCCGCTATGCCTCCCCTCATCGCAGAGCGCACACCGGCAGACCGCTTGGCCCTTCCTCCTCTGTCACATTTGATTACAGCCCTGGAGGCAGAGAGCAACACTATAATAACCTTATCAGTAGCAGATGATTGAGATCTTCAAAGGAACCGTTCTGCCTGGCTTGCCGGTTCATCCGACTGGCCATAGATACAGGGTGATCAAAGGCGCCCGAAAAGAGAAGAAGAAACCCCCCCCCCCCCCCACACACACACGGCGGCGGCGGCGGTTCACCCAGCCCGGGTCTCCGACGGTGTCCGCGGCGATTCTCCAGCGGCCTATTGATGTTGGCCCCTGCATCTGCCCGCTGACAGGCGTCCCGGCGTAGCCTCCTCCGCCGCGCCGCCCGCTGCCTACTGATCAGGGGGCTGACGGCCTCCACCGGCGCACGCTTCCCCGTCAGGGACGGGGTCCCGGAGGAAAGTCCTTTTCAGGTATTGAATTCGCGGCGGTTTTGGTGTGGGCGATGGTGATGAATGGATTCTTAGAAGGGAGTTGGGATTTTCTTGGGGGGGCCGTGTTGAATTTGACGCCTAATTGCGTTTTTTCTGTCGATTTTACTTTTCAATGTATTTTTCTTCGTGGCGTTGCATGAGATGAAGAAGGTGTTGAATAAACGGCGGAAGGCGGGATGAAGAGGAGCAGGGCAGGGAAGGGAAGACGTAACCTCACATGCTCCGACGGATGCAGAAGGCTTAAATGTACGGTGGTTATTTGAAATGTTGAATATTTAAAGTATGAAATGCAATTAAAATCAAAATATTTTCTTCTGTCAAGTACAAAGCTACCGTTTCAGCTGCCGCTTCCTTGGAGATGTAGACTGGTGCACCCTGATGGAACTCGTGTGTCCCAATCGTGCACCAAAACCACCTTGTGACGCCAATTTTCATAGACCAGATTCTGTGGGAGACTGGGCTGAGAGGGTGTGTTATGCTGAGAGTTGTTGGCAAGTCTTTATTCCGAGTGGTCGCACATGTTGCCCTAGTCTTAGCTCTCGCCAAACCGCACTCCAGCGTTCTCTCTCTCGCTCTCTCTCCGTCTCTGAAGCTGGTCTTTGCCAGTGGCTCGGTGTCACTACACTTTACAGAGATAAAGGTTAGCAAGTGTGCACAAGTTTGCAATCCCTCATGCAACGTCGCCAGCTCCGTCTGCCAGATGGTCAATGGAACTTCCCATCATGCAACACATGCTGGAGCCAGCATATGAATGCAACAGGTACTCTTTGACATTCCCTTTGTGGTGAGACACACACACACACACACACACACACACACACACACACACACACACACACACACACACACACACACACACACACACACACACACACACACACACACACACACACACGAGGGCCAGGGGGGGCCAAGGCCCCCTGATTAGAGGCTGGCCCCCCCGCTGGCCCCCCCGAGCTGTTGACAATTAAGTGCCACCCCAAATATAAGACTGGCCCGAGCTGGCCACCACAGTAATTATATCCTGGCTACGCCCCTGCATCTAGCAAATATAAATGTCAGAACTACTTGGTTAATTGTGACCACCAAATTCAATGTTTTCAGAACAGAAACTAAAAGACACACATTCACTGTTACCAGATACCAGAGCGAAGGCAGCTGACCGGGACCCAGAGTGACGTTGTTTCACACCACTCGCTGAACTCGCTGTGACTTTTGCCCGGGAGCAGCGGGAGAACGCAGACGACACTCTTAATATCACACGCGATAAGGACATGGAGGCGAGAGCCATCCTTCATGGAAACATAAAACATAGTTCTAAAAGCCTTTCTGAACGACGGTTCAGCCACCAAAGTCGTTCAAACCCAAAGCAAGAAGCAAACCCCCACAATAAATACAATTTGTGGGAGAAAGGCTATGTGGCGTGCGTTGCCCTTCGTCTCGTTCCTTGACCACTTTGAAAAGCACGCCATCTCCAACAACATCTCAACATTCAAAGACAAACGCATATGCCCTCTTGGCTTTTTGAGAAAACGCTATCTCTGTGGAGGAGATCTCCGGTGTGATGCATCGCTGTCTGCTCCTCTCAGACGAGACCTTTAAGCATTCCCACTCTCCCTTCCCAGCATGCATTGCCCTCTGCCTCAGTGACCCAAACACGTCCACAGCGTCGCCGATCTGAAGCCGAGGAAAAAGAAAAAGCAGTCACCGCTCATCCGGCGCGCCTGCGCTGCGACCAGGACCTCTCCAGACGCCGATGACATCACCATCAACAACAAAAGCGACAACACAGCAGAGCAAAGACGGGCTCTGGAGAACGCCCACGTTCGCACTCAGCAAAGTTATGCTAATTGCATTCAATCAAGTCTACCGTAAATTGTGGTTAGCGTCTATTGTATTAATTGTTGTGGTCTGTAGCTTCTGTGCAATTCATCACACTGATTGTTGGTTTTGTTTGCGTGCACGCATGCGTGTACATATTTGCCCTTGGGAGCACATGTATGCATACACAACATCCATACATAATCAAATACAGCACAATAAATATTCACATGTACTTCCCCTTTAACAGAAACCTCCCCACCCCTCTCCCTGTTTTCCGGTCTCAGCCTCGGCGTGTCATTTTGTTTTTCGGGAGTGTCCGTGGAGCTTGCTGCAGGGCGGTGGCGGTGGCAGCTCTGCAGAGTCACGTTAACTAGGAGTCTAGTGCCGCCTCCGTCTGCTCCATGGACGCTCCCCCCTCGACAGACATGTCATGTTACAGTGGCTGCGGCAGACAGGGGTTCTCGGGGGCCCGGGGCCTCGCTGACCTCATCGCACCCACCGACCTCGATGCAGGAAGAGTTGTCGACACATCCCCCTTAATAGAAACTAGCCCCCAACCCGGAGAGTCCACGTCCAGCGTGGGCTTATTGGTGCTTATTGGACCGGATCCTTTCTTTAGATAGTTAAATAGATCCGTTCCTACAAGATACGGTGGGGTTTGTCACACCGTTTAAAAGATAGCGACACCCTTCACGTGAAAGGCAAATACAATTAGCTTCACAGGCTAACGACTTTGGAGGTGGAGAGGGGCTGGTGTTTCCTGGCACACATCCACAGAAACCAGATTATAGCACAGAACAATCAGATGTCCGTCACAGTCAGGTACTATGCTAATTGTATAAATACAAACATACGTGTGCAGTGTAAAAGGGATTGAAATGGAATTCTTACTTTTAAAAACATATTTTTTCCAAATATGACTATCATTTTCAATCGAAAATACACATCTAAAAGTATTTTTTGGTTTAATTGATTAAACCATCCCTCCCTCACCTTCATGGTGTACAGAAGTGTCCGTCACTCAGAAAAGCTTACGTTTTCTTAGACATCTCAGAAGGCATGGCACTCTTTTCTACACAATAAACACAACCCAACATTTCATCAATCCCGTTTAATTAAAAGGCGCATTTAATTAACGATGCACCACTTTCGCATAAAGATCTCTTTAAAAACACGACTCTGCCCTCCCACAGTCCAGCCATGCAGAGCTCTTGGTAGTTCTTATAACACTGCGGGGCCAGACGACCCGCGACAACGCTGGGCTGAGGTGTGTGGGGGGGGGTGATTTAGAGGTGGATATAAATCTGAGAGGTTGTATAAGGTGCGTGAGAATGCATTGTTTCTCATTAGGCGACAGAGTGTTAAGATGCCAACTGACAGCAGTCCTGGGGGAGAGCCATGCACTGCTGCCGTGGCTTTGTGGCCAGGGTACAGCGCCTTTCTCCTCCGCACCCCCACCCAGCCCACCCCATCTTTATACATTAAGCTCAACCTCGGGAGGACCTCTGGCAATGCAGAGGTCCGCTATACTCGGGGGGGGGGGGGGGGGGGGGGGGGGGAAGAGAGAGAGAGAGAGAGAGAGAAAGAGAAAGAGAAAGAGAAAGAGAAAGAGAAAAAGAGAGAGAGAGAGAGAGAGAGAGAGAGAGAGAGAGAGAGAGAGAGAGAGAGACTTCCAAACCTTGTAGCCTTATGTAAATGTAGATTCATGCGAAGAGGTCAGGGAACTATCCACATTTAATAATAATAGACCGAATCTTCTCGATACAACGGTCACGTCATGTGCGACATGCCTTGCACCTTTTGTAATGTGCAAGGATGCCTCGTGCACAAAAACTCCCCTCTAGTCTGCCGTGGTTCCCCCAGGGCTCGGCTCAATATGTGATTATTACCTCGGGTGATGTGTGTGTGTCTGAGACCCGTGGGGTGAGGGGTGCAGTTGGAAGAACTCCCGGGGTGAACAACAAATATACTTGATTATTAGTGATTGCAAATCAAGAGTTTCAGCGGCTGGTCTTGTATAGACTGACCCGGCGCTGGAAAACGTCCATCGTATCGGCCAATGAGTTGACCTCACCGACTGATTTTCCCGGGCCTTTGTCTTGTAGCCAGAGCTGCATAAATCACACGCCAGATATCCAGGACAATCTTTATTCACCCATTTCTTTTTTTTTAACCAGTGCTAGAAACCAAACAGTTATTCTCCCCTTGTCGTTAAAGTGGTTACCGTAAACGACTTGTTGAAAGGCAAACAACTGCGCATGAGTGGTAACCCACCGCTTATGAATGGATCCATTGTTATCGCCTTTCTCAGCCAAGACAATCCTTCAGAAAAACACCTTCTCAGAAAAACCAACAGTGGGGGTACTTCAAAGATAAATATATGTTGACAGTGCTTAGGATATTTTTACAGCTACCAAGATTAGGCCGGGGGGGGGGGGGTTACCAATTTCACATCACGAAAAAACAGAAAGTCACCCGATCATGGTGCATTCCTCCCTGCCTCTTTACACCTTGAAACAAACACCGTTGCACATTTCCTCCATACACAGACGTAGTCACACGACTAGCACGGAGTACGAAGGACACACATGGAGCTGGAATGAATGACACACTTTCCGATCCCACAGGCCCGTTTCTGACAGCTGCAGTAGCTTGTTGTCTGTCGTGATTCTCCCTTCTCTTCAAGTGTCTTCGGCGAAGCTTCAGGACGCAAAACATGCGATTGCACGGCTTGTTTGGAGATGGCGTCCATGGCACAGGGTCTGGTGTCGTGTTGCTTTGCTACCGCCTGTCCGTTGATCCTTCTAATGTTGTGCGACCGGCTGTCCAGATGCCTCCATGCTGGATGGTGGGGGGGGGGGGCGGACGATGATGATGCAATAAAGCTGCTCAGCTGGACGCCCCTCCCACTGGATATAGACATTGTCACAGCGAAAGCAGTACCCACAATTCCTCTGGCCTTTGCAAAACCCAAACCCCCCACCCCCCACATTTGACCACTTCGCCAAAGGCAGCCATTCTTCCTCAGTCGTTTCATTGGTGCGTTTGTGGTTATTAATGCACATACTTAATAAGTGCCTTATGAGAAATTAGCCGAAAGGGAGAAGCTCCCCCCCCTCGCTCATTATCAAACGCCTGTGTGGCAGTGAATTAAAAGCCCTTGTTGTTTCTAGTCGTTTGAAAGGCGACTGCAAACAGGGGCCCTGCTATTCTCCTTTCCACATGGCCAGCCATCCCTCTAATTGTTAGCCGAATGCCACAACAACAAAAGCACCAGAAGAAAGTCGTCGTCGTCCCCCCCACCCCCCCCCCCCCCCCCCCCCACTCTGTGTGTTGCATCGGGCGCTGGAATATGGATCTGAAGGGGGCTCTTGTGAGTTCATGTGGCATTACCAGAGTGGGCACAGCCCATTACACTGAAGGCCCTTCATCTCTTCCCCCCTCGTCAACAAAACACACAATCGCTATCGTTTTATTTGTTTTCTGTCCCCCCCCTGCCCAGATGGTCTCCTGCCTGGTCAAACAGAGGGGCATGCCACGCCTGGGTCGCCCCATTGATTCTGGAGGCTCCCTATCAATTAATCTGACCAACACTCAACTCTGGAGCACCTCAGGGGCTAAGCCGGACCCCTGGCCAGCATCTCACACACACACACACACACACACACACACACACACACACACACACACACACACACACACACACACACACACACACACACACACACACACACACACACACACACACACACACACACACACACACACACACACACACACACACACACACAAAGTCAGGGTAGGCTACGCTGACCAGGTCACAAGGCTTGTTGTTTCAGTGGTATTCTAAAAATAATATTATATTCGTATTTTTCAGCACCTGCATTGATGTTTATCCTGTTCCGTCACACTCATTATTATCTAACCCAATCAAAAGAACTAACAATGGACCACGCGTCTCAATGCAACACTGATTTGTCTGTATGCGTGTCAATCAATCATTGTGAAGGCTGTTGCTAGCCTATGACGCTCGTGGCTCTGCCTGACAAAATGTGTCAGTCCGCTAACAGTTCGCTGTCATGCTGAAGAGAAAGTCTGTGTTTTCTAAAGACCTCCGGAAGGCTTACACTACTCTTTGTGAAGCAGCAAAAGCATATTGCCTTCTGCACACACTGCAAGAATACATTTTCGGTCGGGCATGAGGGAAATGCCGACATAAAAGATCATATTAAGACAGCCGATGAAAACCTGATGAAAACGCCATATAGAGCTTATGCGCGTGGGTAAGCTAATACATGTGCGCTTGCATGAACGTGCAAAACACTAAAAGAGTCCAGGTTCCAAGGCTGTAAATGTGGTCACCCCAGTGTAGGCAAGGCCTCCCCTTCAGTATTCCACTCATTATAACATGGGAATCAAATTGTGAAAATTAAAAAGTTACAGAACAGAAAAGTTTCAACAACCGTGTTGTGTATGATACCCACATTGTGTTGCATATAAAGCAAATGCTTATGATGCAGGGTAGCATTACTGATGCAGGGTAGTATTACTGTCAATTTGAATAGAGATATGATGGGTGTTGTACTTTTCATGTATTCTCCCACAACTCTGAGATTCCAACACTGTCAGTAGCCATTTAGTAAAAAGCTCATTATTGGCTTTGTCTAGAGGCAAGGCAGTTAAATGTTTGTTTGAAATGCTCATTTGCATGCCACTCAAGCATATTTATGGAAATTACCGGACTATAAATGGAAAACGTTCAATGTAATTATACGATATGGTAACCGCCAAAGAAGGGAGAGAACATGTTACATTTATAAATACATCCACATCACGATCACCAATAAACAGCATGTTAGCATCAACAAGGACAAATATAATACTGTATATCATATAGTTGTCGTATAGAAGACAATATAGAAGGAAAATAGTGTCGGATTTCTCCCTCCTGGAGGAGAGAACTAGTTGCCTTCACATCCATTTCCCCCGCTACACTCGGAGGTTCCCGGTGGATTTGGGGAATCGACGCATGAAAGAGGAGGAGGAGGAAATAAATAAAACAACAAGGCAGCCGATGGAGAATTTATGAGATAACATCACAAAAAGGCCCGTCTTATTATGCTCTTTCTTTAGCATATGACAAGTGGTGGACATGCGTCTCTTTAATCACGCCGTTGTTGGGACCGGCCTTTTGTTCATCCACGCACGGTGCAGCGGTTCAACAGCTGGAGAGGCTGCCAGCGATGTAGCGGGCGACACATGAGAAGTGATGGCCTACTCATGTGTAAACAAACATGGCTGGCATGTTCGCTTGGGGGGGGGGGGGGGGGGGGGGGGGGGGGGCATCTTTTAGAAGAAATGTCATGCTAGATCGTGGCTAATCTAGCATGATCTATGCATGCTCCCCGGCAGCTAACAAAACAAAGACAATGCTCTACACATGGTCGTTAGTGGACTCCGGGAACGTAGTCATGTGGGCAACATGGGAACGACAGCGGGCTACGCCGCAACATTAGCTCCCCTCTGCTCCGCGTGCCTTCGTGAGTGGGGGAAGTCTTTTTGGCTGTCAGAGAGCATCTGGGTTGCCTACAGCTAGCCCTCTAGTCTCTGTGTGTAAGCCCAGGGCAGACCATGAGAAGTGGTACCTGCACACATCAAACACTGGCCAGGCACGGAGCCTGATGCCCCAGGGAAGGGATGGTGGTTGAGGGGCCTGCAGCTAGGTATACATGTAGCATTGCCGTTGCGTGACAATGGTTAAAGGATCAAATTGTGCGAATTCATGGGAATATGAGAATGTAGCTTTTTTTCGTCGTGCAGGCAAGGAAGACAGAATATCCTTCTCGCCATATTCAAAACATCGTCAGATACAGACCAATGTTAGTAAAGCCCTCTAGCATTTCAAAAATCATTATCAAATCACATCAAAGATGTTTTAAGGCTGTACCCATAGGTCATAATTTGGTATTCTCTGCTTTATTTGACGTCCACGCTTGAACAGTGAGTCATCGAAGTGCTATGGAGTCTATCGCTAGTCTATCGCTCTATAAGGCTTAGCTGTATATTTCATCTCTCCAGGAGATTGAATTGTTCTCTATAGTTCAACGTTCCGGCTCCGATGAAAGGCCTTCTTACATTTTTACTGACAATTAAAAATAATGAGTCGTTGTGGAACTCAATATAAATATTAATCCTAGGTGCTCAGGGTGTTTGATATCAAACCCAGAACCCCTTTTTCTGCCCTTCCTTGCCGTTTCTTGCTCTGTAAACGTGTGGAGGTAGAGTCACGTCGAACACTCACCACTGAACTGTCAAACAATCCATTCCTCTGCATACAACATTTCATCACCGGCGTTCTGCCCGTCATACATTCGTCGGGCCTGCAGCCCGCTACGCCCCATCCCAGTGCACACATCTATCGATTCCACGCTCCTTCATCACGCCGGTCACGGCAATAAGTGCTTCACACACCGCCCCCCCCACCCCTCACCCCCCTCCCCCTATTTTTTCTCTTTTCTTTTTATAAACGGCTCATAAGGTCTCAGACAGCCGGAGACAGAGCGCCACAGATATCCCCACAGCAGCTGTGGACCACAAAGGTGGAGGTGGAGGTGGTGGTGGTGGTGGTGTTGGTAGGGGGGGGGGGGTTCTGCTGATGCAGCAGTCCGTGGTGATAGAGAGGAGACGGGGGGGGGGGGGGGGGCAGAGCACCAACATGGGTGGCGGTGGACTGGCAGCTATAATGGCCCCTGAACGTCATTGATCAAAAGATGAACATAGCTAAATGGCTGAGGCGCCCGCAGCAACGTGTAAACAGGGATTGTTCCGGGCGTTTCGGTGAACTCAGCAGATCAGAGTCATTTTCTGCGATGTTTTCACGGGGCGACAGGGCTGTATTGCTTACGCCGATGGTTTCCGCCCCCCCCCCCCCCCCTTTGTCAAACACATAAATCTGCGGCGCAATCGCTCATTCATCCCCGCACGTATTTGAGTCGTCAACATTGGCCAAGGCGCGTTGGGGATTGCCATACGACAACGAGGCAGAAACAAACAGTGTTCCTATCTGCGGTTCAATGTGACATTTTGGTGCCTTTCAGCAAAGAGGCTTATGAATCCGCTGCAGAACAGAGAGTGAATCTGAGCACAGAAGCATCTAGGTGAAATCCCCCTTTAATCACATATTCATCACAGACAAGCACACAGCTCACCAGATGCTGCATCCTAATGCACATCTCAAGGGTCTGAATTGGCATACTGGGGTAGGCGCCGAAAAAATAAACCCATCGCCATAATGGAGGAATGGAAAACTTTGATTTCAGGGAACTGATGCAACATTCTCACCGTCGCATGATTCAGCTAAAGGATGATCTCTTTGGACTTTTATTGCTTTACGGATTCCCTGTACTAAATTCACCTGTACGTCGTATTATTATTTTTATAATAACCATTTTGCATAATGCATTCTGATACATGCCACGAAGGAGCAGTTTGAGGTAGCAGGCATTTTGGCTGGTTTTTTAACACCCTGTTTCTATACTATCCTGGCCCCAACATGTCTGTGTCTTACTTTGAGGAGGTCAGAAGGTTCTGGCTATAGAAGCAGCAGCAGCAGCAGCAGCAGCATCCCTCATGTAGCTTCTTCCCACAAGGCTTTCCATCCCACCTGTCGTAGAAAAAAAACAATTAATGGCCAAGGTGAAAATGTACTTAAGGCTACTTATAGAGGATCTAATTAAAAAAGGGGGCGAAACAGCAGTGATCACTCTTGCAATGGCAATAATTGCACTCATTAAAATAATAAAGAACCAATAAGGTAGCAACACCACAGGAATGGGTCATTGACTTAGCGATAAACAAATAACAATGATGTATGCTCCTTAGTCTTACCTATGGCCAATGCATGATGAAGGTATGGTGATGAGGACTGAGTAACTGCTGCACCACAACTTGTGGTATAACGTAGATCTCACCTTTGCTGAACCAACAAGTGAATTTAACCATGTTCTGAAGCTATCAAATTAGCAGTAAGTGCTAGCTCAGAAACTAACATACTGGGCATCATCTTGAAGTGAGGCAGAATGGTTAAGAGCAAAGGTTGACTCCCAGCTGAAATGATGAAAAAGGGAAAAGACGGCCTGCATCAGACAGGAAACGACACAGGACTAGCTTAATTAACTGATTGAGTGAACCCCCCCCCCCCCCCCACACCCTATTGGTCAGTTCTGAATGAATGGAATCGTGTCCCACAAACTTTCTTAAAGGGATAAACCCCTTCTACATCAATATAATATCTTATGTTCAGTGTTATTCCTTTATTTTCTTCATCAAGAGATAACTGAAAGTTGTCTGAAAGTTGTCTGTAGAGTCTGGTCGATAACAACCAATACTAATAACGTTTGCACGGGTTACAAAACACACTATAAGATGTATTTTTCTGCAATCACAAGAGAAAGAAAGTCTGAGTAAAAGTATAAAAAAATTATGTAGGTCACCTCTGAAGGGCCAATTCATTGAAGCAAAAAAAGTGAAAGTGTTTCGACTGAATGACTACGTGTACTTCTTTTCATTGTACTGGTGTCAGCTTGGGAATTACATTTTTACTATACAACCCAGTATTCTAAGGAATGGAACTCGTTGGAAATATAATCTCCAGGCCTGGGACCTGCAGTGTGTCACTTCGCTGTCTTTCTCCAATTTCGCCACTTCATGCTTCGCCAAAGCACCTCAGCAACCTATTGCCTTCACTTTCACAATGTTTTATTCAGAAATACCTTCCTCTTTATCATGGAGGGAGGATGAAGATGGGAAACACAGATCTGGTTAGAGTGTCACATGTTAACGCATGAATTCCCCTCACCGACATATCCTGCTGTCCTCGTAAATTCACAGCAAAAGAGGTCCATCATTTCTCTAATCACATTTAGAGTCTCCATCTAAATAAAATATTTAGCGCTTTCAGCCTTTGAGCGGTGGAATCCTTTGAAGCCGGGTGACCTTACAACGTTTCTGAACCAATAAATCGTTACATTATTTAATATCAGGGCAAAGTACAGTCACCAAGCGCTTCGGATTCATTAAATTCTCCAAATTATTTATGAAACGGTTAACTCAAGTGAATTCCACAAATGCCGTGAAGAACAACAACCAAAAACTTAACGCAGCCACTAAAGGACTAACAGCGTACATGCACATGCAATAGTTTAATATTCTGCTGCAATCTCAAGTTTTCTTTGATGAGGATTCGTCTGAAGAGAGATGCGATCTGACAGAATATAAATACGCATTTTTTTTCATCCTCAGTGCTCGTGTTTTTGACATCAATAGAGGTAAACTGTAGATATATAAGGAATGGAAAAGCATCCAAGTTCACTGATTGTGAACTTGAAAAAAAAAACACCCGCAAACCCCTTTCTTTGTTGGCAACGTTTTAGTGCAAATGTAGAGCTTGAAGACTACTCTTTGAAGACAGGTGATGGCTAATTGAAACAGAGGTCATGCAGGGTAAAGGCATCCAATCAGAGTGACGCAGTTCTATTTGGGGGATTATGAAAACTATAAATTCAATGAAACTCATATTCCTTAGCTCATCTATTTTAAACTAATCCTAATGACTACACACTACTCATACTGATTTACCGCACTAGGCGGTATAATTTCATTCTGGCGATAATACCAATTCACTTACCGCTTTCTGCTTGAAATGTCAGCCAAATAGGTTATCGTACCGTCTAATGGAGGTCCATGGCACAGAGACGTTTGATGTGTCTGTCTGAAATATTGATAGAAGGTAGTTCTTATCCATAGCACGCCGTTCCTATACCTTTGTACACTTTATTTTCTTGTTGTACTTCTTGAGGCAGGAGGGAAAAAATGTTTGCTAGAAGAAGGCAGATAGTCAGCGAAGAGTGTTCATCACTCATTCTCTGTGTACGTACAGAGGCCGCCATAATGTGGAACACCCAAATGTTTGACGACAATCACTGTATATCTAGTCAAACATTTAATGGTATCACACAGCAGAAAACTTAGAAAGAGCCGTCTGTTACTGTTAGTATAGGCTACACAACTCTCAGAGATCCCTATTTAATGTCACTAGGAATAGCAATTAGCACAGGTAGCAAGTTTGAGATGCATAGGCCATTTAGAGTGAAATCAAAAACAGAAAGATAAAATGCAATACATATGCTAATTAATATGAATATATTGAATATGAATTGAATATATCTATATATATATGAATACATATGAAATTGAATAGCATTACATAGATAAATAAACTGTCCACAATTAATAGGATGTATCCAGCACCTTGCAACCCTAAGATCCTATAGAATACTTATAGAAGCATAACTGCATCACTAATAGGCAAAATGTGTTAGAAAGGAAGATTCCTACAATCAGAATAACATCATATGTATTTAATGATATTGGCCTTTGAGGTTGACATTGATTGAATGACAACCCAGGTATGTGATCCATTCTTTCACATGGGAACAAAAAAAACATTGGTAATGAGAAAAAATTAAAAAATGAACACAATAAATTATCAAAAGAAGAATGCTTCAGAATATCATTCACACGTATTAACGGTAAAACAGGTATTTGCTCATCTAGGCCAGTGTTTATGTTTACACATGTATACATGTTATATACATGACAAAGAACACTTTGACAAAATAAGAGGTCTATATAAGACCTTTTTCTGTGTTTCTCAATTACATACGCGAACATTTATAGAGCTCGGTATGAAGAGATTAATCTCTGACAGGGGTCACCCTAACCGGGGGCAAAGTTCTGAGGTTTAAACAAAAGTTAAAAGTTGAGATGTAAAGAGTGAAAAAAAAAAGATATTAAAGGAAATTCTGAGCGGTAGTGCATTTCAGACCACTCCCAGAGTGTTATAAAGTAACTCTGTATTCCCCGGGTAGCATTAGGCTATTATAAAGAGATTTAAGTGCCGGGTCAGTGCAGCCAGCCACTCTCTTTATCACCCTAGGGCTACAGTTAAACTGCAGAAGAAAGGAACAAATGTGGCAACTATAGGACGGGAAGCTAAGGTTTACTGGTTGATGTTGTGATATTACTGCACGGCCAGATGTTCACCTCACCGGGTTAAAGTGTCAAGGACTGTGGAACATACCACCAGTAAGTGATAACAATCTGAACGTACTTTAGAGAGAGGTGGAGGAGTGAGGAGAGTCTTTGTGTGATGGACTCTGTAACATACATTCATTAACCCAATAATGACACGCTCACAACCTCCAGTCTAATATCAGATCGATTTTGTTGTATCAGATCGATACAACAAAAATAACTTTTCTGTTGATATGTAGCACTCTCAATTCTCTCAATTGCAGCTGAGCGGCTTTTGAGTGCTTTTATAACACAAAGGCTTATAGATTAGATCCTGATGCCTTTTTGCTGTTGTATGTAGGCTAAAAGTAAGGTGCCTAATAGTAAGGTGCCTACATCACACTGCAAGCGACAAACAACTGTGTCAAACTCAGTGTTTGCATCATAGCGCATATAACATAGGACTTAAGTTGAATAGTGTACACTTTGTGTGTTGTACAGCGGTATTGTGAACAACCATACAAGGCAAGGCAAGGCAAGGCACAATTTTTTATATAGCACATTTTCGTACCAGGGCAATTCAAAGTGCTTCACATGCAAAAATGAAAAATGAATAAAATAGGAAAGCGCATTTATACTCTAAAAGTGTACGTTAAAAAAAGAAAATAGTACAAAGTTAGAGTTTTAGATGTATATTTCAAGATATATTGATATATTACAGAGATTACCGCGAAGGTTACCGCCCTCGACTTCGTCTCGGGCGGTAAGCCGTCCACGAGCCGGGCATATCAAACTGTTTATTGCCCGGCCTCTCGGTGATTATTCCTTACTTATTAATCATACACGTTTACAAAAGAACACATTACTTGATCACAAGTGTTTTGGCTATACTTGGGAATTCTATGAAATCACAATTTATAATGTTTACAGAAAACTGTCTTAAAAGTACAGTGTAAACAACTTTATTATGTTTATATAACAGGAATAAAATATTCAGTAAGCTCTACTCTATAATAGATCAATAACCCAAAGCTTCACAGTCAGCCCTGTTACATAAACAATCATATTTCATTTGCAGTGAAAACCACCAATTTCTTTTGACGAAACAGTTCTCTTGTTCTGAACTGATGTCATGTCACCTGGGGAACGCAAAATGCACGAAAATGCAAAATACAGGCTTTACCCTTCATCTTTTAGCCTACATACAGAAAATAGGCTACGCTACATTGAGGAATAGGTAGTACAA
>NC_082396.1:3165769-3240769 GCF_031168955.1 Gadus macrocephalus | reverse complement strand
TAGATCCAATAGTTTTAAACTCCAACAGACTTCAAGTGAGTTAACGTTTTGCATCCTAGAAAGAAACATTCTTCCACATTCCACGACTGTCGCCCTAAATAGAAGCGTCTGTTAATTTGACTAAAAAGTAAACAGTGAAACCACATTATTCTTGACAGAGTAGTGTAACCACCCACACTGAGACGCCATGTGGTGGCGGTGTTCCATGTTCTCTTGCGCAACAACAACAACAATAACAACAATAACCACAACAACATCAACAACAACCACCGGGGACAGGTCTAATCCCTGCATGTGGTAAGAGAAGCTAAATTAGCTATGGAGCAGCGAGCGGGTTGGAGACATGTTGTGGGGCAGGGGAGCTCAGCACCCTGAAGGAAGCCGTAATGGACTCCATGGGGTTTGGCCGACCTGCAAGGACGCAGCCAGCACACCGGCTGCGTAATATAAACCGAGACAGGCGCGAACAGAACGTGCAGAGTGCTGTAAGTGAGGGGAGAGCTGGGGGGGGGGGGGGGGGGGGGGGGTATGAAACGGAGAGTTTAGCTTATAGAGTACACACACTGTGGAGCATTAGTTCACGAGAGCAATGGAGACTGTAGAGGTTTATGAATCACATGTAACACGTAACACAATTTTTTTTTTAACGTTGCTGTTTGTATTAAAGGTGCAATGTGTAGAATTAATTGGCGTCTGGTGGAACAGACTTATGAATGGAATATAATATTCAGAATTGTATTTAAATGTGTGTATAAACTTATGAACGCATGACAATACATTTTTTTATGATACCTCAGAATGAGCCGCAAAGGGAGCGGGTCCTCTTCCACTTGCCCGCCATTTTGCAATGCCATGGTTCTACAGAAGCCCACAATGGACAAACAGCTCTTTAGAGGATGCCTTTTTAATTTTGTTTCATGACCTTCATCTTACTTGTAGAGCTTCACAGACTAAATGACGCCCCAGTTGGTTGCAATCTGCAACCTCACTGACTGCTAGCTGCCACTAGATCCTACACTATGCACCTCCAAGCAGCTAAAATGTGTAGTAGCATAAAAGTAAGATAATACTTGTGCATTCATTGTACACTGGAACACGTTCAAAGACCCTTTATATCCTTCCTATTTACAGTATTCCAGCCAACCTCCCTGGCCTTACTATTAGCTCTGGTAGAATGCATGGCTACACTTTTGAGATTATATTGGATAAAGATATTGTTTTACAGCATCTGTCTGAGTGTGGCACACAGCACTTAGTGTTCTCTGTGAAGAAAAAAGATTACTTTGAGAAATGTGCTGTTGTTATGAACTTTCAATGGCCAATTTATTTAACATAAGATCCCTTGTCTCTTGTCTATTTTTTGTGTGGGAAATCGCTTGCAGCAGGTGCATAGTTGGTTTACAATTTACGCCTGCATAAACGTGTTGAGCAAGCCAGTCATCTCCATCCAGCTCTGCCAATCAAACCAATCCTTAGTGTTAATTGGTGTAAGTTAAGCCCCGCCCACTGTATTCGAGTGATTATTTATCATGTTGGGAGTATTACGTTGGGAGTTGTTGCGTTAATACTGCACCAGAAACCATGAAACACGACATATGAATACGTGGTATGAAATAGTACTGAAGGCAGTCAGTATGTTGAGAAACTAGTTATTTCAGCATCGATGGCATTTTTCTACACGTTCTGTTGAAAATAGTGAAGATAATGTATACTATTAATGTAAGGTTATAATATTATTTTTTACACCCTCTATAATATTGAGGGTGCAAAACAGCCACAGAAGGGATAGACATGCTCTACAGCTCTCTGAAGGATTCATTCTTTAGCTCGGAAAGGAATAGGTTTGGTTATGATATTCCTCATTTACAGTTTTCTAGCAGACATAGCATTTCAGAAATGTTGCAGAAAAGCTCATGGTCTCTGTGCAGGTCAAGGCCTCCCTATCAAGAACAGCTGTTATTCCCTTCCACTGAATCGCAGCATTGTTGCATACAAATACAGATACCAAACTCCACAGCTCGACAATCTGACCCATTTGCCTGTGATACAGTGCTCCATTTCATCTCTAAGCTAAACTAGCAGGCTCCGGAATTACCATATCGTGGTCACATTAGCACAATTGGATGAGTTTAAAGCGTGTATCAGGTTGCACACATGCTCTGCTTTGCTTCTTCGCATTCTAAATTGGTAAACAAAATAGAACTAGATCGTTGAATATTAGTTTGTCTTTGTAAAATGTAATTTAGTTTAATATCCCGCCCACTTAAAGCCTACTTCAAGTATGTATGTAAATTGTAATGAGGGTAACTGAGTACAGTCAATATCGCACAGCTAGACACTTTTTTTTCGCAAGGCGAAGCAATTATGAAGGCACACTTTAATTAAAGATAATTTTGTCATATTTTTTCCCAAGAATTTACGGCTTAGCTTGGTAAGCAAGCTTAGGCAAAACTGACAAGCTAATAGAAATACTGTACCACAACAAAGGTAATTAATAGGTAGAAAGCATTACCTCATCCAGATCAGCATACTGAGAAAACAAACAAAGAAAGACATTTCTTCCAGGTTACAAGTATGTCAAAATGTATATGGTAAATGTATATCAATATAACAATATTTAAGAGTGTATTCATGGATTCAGTTCTAAAAGAGAGTTTAATTTATGTTTTTCTGTGCATCAATAGATAGATTTAAAGGGGACTTATTATACCACCAGGTGTGAGTGTGATTAGCCTTACAAGCCGTTTCGAAAATCGGCCTAATATGACATCACTAGTGGGTGTGTCCACCTAGATCTGTGCTGGATAGATGAGCAATGTTTACTTCAGTCCACTGGGTAGGCTGGTAGATAGATCTATCCAGCACAGATCTAGGTGGACACACCCACTAGTGATGTCATATTAGGCAGATTTTCGAAACGGCTTGTAAGGCTAATCCCACTCACACCTGGTGGTATAATAAGTCCCCTTTAAGTATATTTTTATAAATGTAGGCTAGGGATGGGAACAGTAAATGGACAGTTAATATTTTGATGCTTTGATGTATTTTGAATAATGAAATGATCGTGTTTGTGTGTGTGTGTGTGTGTGTGTGTGTGTGTGCGTTTGTGCGTGTGCGTGTGCGCGCATGTGTGTGTGTGTGTGTGTGTGTGTGTGTGTGTGTGTGTGTGCATTAAATCCACACACAAAATAACATGTGACTATGTTTTAGGGTTAAATGTCAGCGTTACCACCAGTGTTGCCTTTAAAATAACCCCAATAGCCCCAATAGCTGCCCTGGAAACACTTTGTCTTTACACTTCTGTATGTATTCGGTATGTACGTGAGTTTGTGTGTGTGTGTGTGTGTGTGTGTGTGTGTGTGTGTGTGTGTGTGTGTGTGTGTGTGTGTGTGTGTGTGTGTGTGTGTGTGTGTGTGTGTGTGTGTGTGTGTGCATTAAATCCACACACAAAATAACATGTGACTATGTTTTAGGGTTAAATATCAGCGTTACCACCAGTGTTGCCTTTAAAATAACCCCAATAGCCCCAATAGCTGCCCTGGAAACACTTTGTCTTTACACTTCTGTATGTATTCGGTATGTACGTGAGTTTGTGTGTGTGTGTGTGTGTGTGTGTGTGTGTGTGTGTGTGTGTGTGTGTGTGTGTGTGTGTGTGTGTGTGTGTGTGTGTGTGTGTGTGTGTGTGTGTGTGTGTGTGTGTGTGTGTGTGTGTTGGTATGTATCTTTGTTTGTTGATATGCATTCAGGAACATTTGCAATTCATGGACAAGAGTAAAGGCTTGAGCTAGCTTTCTATCACCCAGTATCTAGAGAGCTTCTTGAGCAGTCTGTGTGTGCATGCCCAGCATAATGTATGGGCTCGTATGTATGCAGAGGGAAAACGTGAAAGAGAAACCGATGATCTAGGGGGATGTTCCTCAGCTTGTTTCCTTCCCTGTTTCCCATATCCCTTTCTCCTCCTAATCCTCTCTGTCTTTGTCGTAAAATCACCATTATAATCTTTCCTCTGCCCCGCGTTTCTCATACATCTCAACAGCTCCCCCAAAAGGTGAAAAACGGGTTGTTAATTATACTTTGGTTCTAAACCTCGAGGGGAAGTGTTTATTAAATTTCACGGTGTGGCGTAACGTGTGCCACGATTTTATTAGATTGTACCAGGTTAGATTTGACGTTCAATGAAGGAACACATCAATATGAACTAAGCCATAACACTAGAAAGTGAATATATTTTGTCTTTGTTGTTGCCTGAAATAGATTACTAATGAACAATACAGTTATCCCATGTAATTATCATTTTCATTTTTTATATTTTGTTATCTTTATAAATGTGTTATTATATAATCCTTATTATGTTTTCCATAGGCTACATAGCCTCTTTCTGTTTGTACTTTCCATCTTTCTTTATTTAACATATTTCTGCTGAATTCATCTCATTGCTATAAATCAAGCTATTTAATAAGACACAGAACTACTGATAATTAATTAAAAAATAAACTATTCATATAATTTAAGCCACTGTCATTCTTAATGAAAAATGAGACTTTGGTCTGATAGTTATTACTCCATACTATTGTTAGACAACTAACAACGTAAATCAAGTGAGTCTAGAAACAGATGGTCTTATTTACTGATTAATGATTGAAAAAAGGGCTATATGAAGCATACATTTGTACACAAATAGTAAAACATATTTTTTGATAAAAACGGCCACAATTCAATGGATATAGGATAAGAGGCAAATGGAGCTGGTGATTGTGACAGAAGTTTTATTGTTGTTCTCACACGTGTCTTTCATCGATATTTTGATTACAATTTTATATTACCATAATTAAATATATATCGTACCCCCCATCACTACTAGATGGTGCTGTTTTTACCAGCGGCAAAAGTAAACTGACGTGGCAGCGTAACACCTCACTTCCGCTATTTTGTAGTCTTGTTGACATCCTGGCTGACATCCGTGACACTACTCCGTATTCCCTGGGCGTATGTCAGCGGCGGATGATTCCGATTGTTAAACACTGTGTCTGTGAGGGTCGGTGTGTTGTGAGGTCGGGTGCATGCGGAGAAGGACGCTCGGCTTGTGAGGGTTTAGTGACGCTGCAGGGCGAGCATGGAGTCGCTGGTCCGGATGCTTCTCGGTGGGCTGCTGGTGGAGGTGTGCAGCGGGGTCTCAGCGAACCGAGGGGGATACCAAACGTTCACGGATGAGATCCCCTTCAAGATCTCTTGGCCTGGTTCCGAGTACACTCTGGTATGTACCGGATTTGCAATTATGTGTAAACGGCATAAGAACAGATCTACACTTGCACCATGTTAAGAGATGACATTTCCCCATGTCCACAAGTATTGACAGCCACGTTTCCTTTATTCCAGCCCACATCAGGTGCACTCTACAATGAAGATGACTTTGTCATTATGACCACAACGGAGAAAGAGAAATATAAGTGTCTCCTGCCTTCCCTTGCATCGGGAGATGGGGTGAGTGTTGGCATTGGGATCGTGTATTGCAACCACTTAGAGGCCATTCCTTCCATGAAGTATGCCCGATTCATGTACATACAAGTCCTATCTGATTGTATTTAATGTCGATCAATTCACCAATACTGAACCTCTGCGTACACAGCTTGGGACATTCTCTTTGTACCTGCATACCTTTGGTTTCCAGATAAGTCTCAAGCATTCAATCACTGAAGACACAGAATGTGTACCTTCACTGAGATTGGGGTTGTGATGTTGATGTTAATGTCGGCGTGATGACAAATGAGCTACTAGGTGCTACCGGCACACCACAACTATGGTCCTAAACAAAGTGATTATGGTGTTTTAGGATGATGATAAAATGTACAAGGGGCCTACACCTGGAGTCCTGCTAGAACCTCTCTTCAAGCAGAGCAGCTGCTCCTACAGAGTGAGTCACCTCTTCTGTGTCACCGTCGCTTTAATGCTTTTGTACAAAAGAAGAAAAAGAACCAACCAGCATGTCCTCTTTTCAGTTGTCTATAGTTTTGTTGATATGAATGTATGTTGCATGTAAGTTAATGCAAACTTCTTTTTAAGGGAAATTGAAACAGTATTATGTTGTGTTGTGACCCATCCTAGATTGAGTCATACTGGACTTATGAAGTCTGCCACGGGAAACATGTAAGACAGTATCATGAGGAAAAGGAGACCGGGCAGGTTAGTTTTCTTTTGTGATTAAAGAAGAATTCATGATTACTGTGGCATTTGTCTTAGGTAACATATGGAATGACTTGATAAAGAGTAGGCCGATGTGGACTGAGAATTATTTACGTCTTTCTTTTAGAAAATCAGTATTCAAGAGTACTTCTTGGGCATCATGACGGAGACGGGTGAGTTGGGTCCACATTGTGGATGTTCACTACATGTGCGTACCCATTGTTACATGCTAAAGGCTTTGATATAACTGGTTGAATCGATGCGCTTGTTTGCAGAAAAAGGCAGTGAAGCAGAAGATGTCAGCGCTGAGAACGAGAAAGAGGTGCGTCCCTGAACCACTCGTCTGTGGTTTCCTGTCCAATTTCAGTTCTGACGTGTGTTCTCAACAGATGTCTGAAACCCGTTTTCGCTCCACTGTTTCTGCGTGGTGTTGTCGCGGCTGACTAGGTGCCCACCAGGAACATCGAGGGCCAGTTCACGCCCTACTACCCCGTGGGGATGGGCAACGGCACGCCATGCGTGCTGAAGCAGAACCAGGCGCGGGCCACCTCCGTGATGTACGTGTGCCATCCCGAGGCGAAGCACGAGATCCTGTCCATCGCCGAGGTCACCACCTGCGAGTACGAGGTGGTGATCCTCACCCCGCTTCTGTGCAACCACCCCAAGTTCAGGTAGAGCTTCCCCCATGAACCCGCTGGTTTATCGGCTACAGTGTACCGCTTGGGATGCACCGACTTATCGGCCGTGCATCGGTATCGGACGATATATTGGCCGATATATTTAAGAATAAGACAAAAAAGACAACGTTCATTAGGGGCGGTGTTTATCTGTAATGTTGCATCGATTTATAAACGATTATTTTTCATTCATTTGTTCTTTAAAAGAAGATTATATTAAAGCTAGTTTCATACATTTGTAAAATTGAATGTGTGCTCATTCAAAGATAGTGTGATGAAGGCCTGAAAGACTTTGAAATGTTTTTTCTTTAACAAAGATTGTTTGTTCGCTATAACATCTGTATCGGCCCAGAATTTCCCAAACGTTGTACGCTATATGTAACAATAATTATATATATATAATAGTTGATGCTTTATCTAAAGCGTCTCACAACAATACATTGTAATTTGCACACATTCATTGTGCATGCAATCTTCACATGGGTGGGAATCGACCCCCTTAACCCTGGCAGAGTGAATCCTTTGCCTCTGCCAGTTAAGCTCGGCAGAACAACGTATGTGGTGAGCTATAAACACACACAGCCATACGCTTGTCTTTGTCTCTCTAACCCGAAACAGAGAAATATGTATATATGGCATTAATATAATTGTAATTTTAAACCTGTTACATAATAATAATAATAATAATGTAATTTGGCATTATAAATATCATCCAAAGCCTCTTACAATAGCGAGAGTGTACATTTTTGTTGTTGTTGCATGGATGCCCCAGTGGGTTTCCGGTGGTTTAACCGGTAAACAGTGTCACCGGCCAGTCATGGCGTTGGTATTAAACGTGGCCGTGTGTTCCACCTCCTGAGCCTCGCTGACACTGACCCGCCCGCGCTCCCCGTAGGTTCAAGTCGTCGCCGGTGAACGCCATCCTGTGCCAGGCGCTGGCGGGCTCCCCGCTCCGCCCCCAGCAGCTCACCAAGCTGGACACGGCCCAGCAGGAGCAGCTCAAGCCCCCCTTCTCCTCGGTGCTGGAGGCCCGCGAGGCCCGGGAGGTCCGCGGCGAGGTCCGGGAGGTCCGCGAGGTCATCGAGGTGAGGGGGCTCGTCCTTGGGCCGAAAGGAGGCCGTAGTCACATGGAAGACGTTACAACCGGAGTGGTTAATATAAATCATGTGATCATGAGGCAGGTACTTTTATCTAAAGTGAAGAAGAACAAAAACAAAGCAGAAGGACTTTGTTTCCCTTGAAACCACATGACAGAGTGCCTTAGGAATTCAAACTCGAGGATAGTAGATGAACCTGGATATGTAACTGTGGTGCATAATGCTCACCTCCAGAGATGCTATGTTTCAACACGGTTAGCTTACCGTTTAACTTGACGTTGACACGCATCGCTGCCTCGGTGCTTTTTTGTTTCTTGAAAATGATCGGCACATTCCTGCTCAAACAGTAAATATTTCTATTTTATATTTGTTTAATGACTACTTACGGCTCACTTTCTTTCGCACCAAGCGAGACCGTTGTGTGTGTGTGTGTGTGTGTGTGTGTGTGTGTGTGTGTGTGTGTGTGTGTGTGTGTGTGTGTGTGTGTGTGTGTGTGTGTGTGTGTGTGTGTGTGTGTGTGTGTGTGTGTGTGTGTGAGAGACAGAATGAGAGAGAGAGACATAAACACACACACACACTCACAAACACACACACACACACACACACACACACACAGGGAGGCTTTGAAGTGTACGACAACGTGGAATAATTCGGATATTAAATGAATGTTGGCACCTCGGTTTGTGTGTGTGTGTGTGTGCGTGTACTTCTTGGTTATCATGACGGACACATGCTAAATCCCACATATGTGCTTCACTTACCTGGCGATTAACGTGAAGACTGTGACTCTGTTCCCAGGAGGACACTTCCCCAGTGAGGGAGGAGGCCTTCTCCTCCACCCACAAGCCCATCACGGTGGGGGGCTCGTCCCAGGTCACCGTGGGGAGCACCCACATATCCCGGCTGACCGACGACCAGCTCATCAGGGAGTTCCTGAGCGGCTCGTACTGCCTGCATGGGGTGAGGCCTGCTGAACACACACGCACGCACGCACGCACGCACGCACGCACGCACACACACACACACACACACACACACACACACACACACACACACACACACACACACACACACACACACACACACACACACACACACACACACACACACACACACACACACACACACACACACACACACACACACACACACACACACGCGCGCGCGCGCGTGTCTCTGTCTTAACGGCCTTGCTTGTGTGTCCCTGTAGGGAGTGGGCTGGTGGAAGTATGAATTCTGTTACGGGAAACACGTGCATCAGTACCATGAGGTAAGTGGTCTCGCCTAGCGGTCCATCCAAGATGGCCCCTAATTCCTCCTCAGGCCTTGTATGACACGGCCAGTGTGAACAGAGGCACTTCCATTCTTCTTAGGATCCAAAGTGCAAAACACTTCTTGGGTGTAACCGGGTGGCCAGTAGTTTCTATGCGTGTCTTTCTGCCACCCGGAAGTTACTGCTAGGTCCCACGGGCATCGATAAACTTTCTAAACATCAAGGTGCATCCTGGAGAACATCCGGTTTGCACAACGGCCGATCACACCACCAGAGGCGTGTGGCGTCTCACTTTGAGTGTTTGGAATGGGACCAGCGTGCGTGGCGCTGCCTCGACTCACCTGTAGGATAACGCGTCTCCCACCAGGACAAGGAGCAGGGGAAGAACATTGTGGTGGTCGGGAGCTGGAACGCCGACGAGCATCTGGAGTGGGCCAAGAAGAACGTGGCGCGCTCCTACCAGCTGAAGGACGACGACCTGCAGAAAGTCAAGTAGGGGCTGGTTCCTCCTGCCGATGTGTGCCGATGTGTGTGGCGTCTTTATTGTGTATTGATTTGTTTGTGTGTGTGTCCTTCACCGCAGGCTTGTGTCTCACTTCTATGGCCACGGGGATTTGTGCGACATGACGGGGAAACCCAGACAGGTCGTGGTCAAGCTCAAGTGAGTTTTCTGCCCTATTGTGTTTTATTTAATTGACGATACATAACTTACACCATTGAAACAGAAGGGCTGGTCGCTTGAGAGCAAACCATCGGTGGTTTCCGTTCTTTCCGTCCCTGATGTTAAGTGGAGAACGATAATGGAAGTTCTGTGTTTGAGTCTTAACACGCCTGCTTGTTTTGTGTCAGGTGCAAAGAGTCCGAGTCCCCCCATGCTGTCACAGTGTACATGCTGGAGCCCCAGACATGCCAGTACATCCTGGGGGTAAGTCGTGAACAAATCTATACCTAAATGTAAACAAACATGGAACCATAGGTGATGTGTTACCTTGAGCTAAACTAACCTCTTTCTTGTGATTGTGAGCTTACTAACTGCTTAAGAGTTCCATGTTTAACTATTTTATGTTTTTTGTTTGTTATTCGCTTCACTTTTAATCCTTTTATTCTGGCATGTTACATTATGTAATGTACCATGTAATCTCAATGTCAATCATCTGTCTATATGTTGTGTTGCTTTTATGCTTTTGTATGTTCTATCTAACATCGACCTGCAAGGGACTACAGATGAAAAATATTTTTTTAACTAAATCTGGTGCATTTATATGTCCAATGCAATGGCCATATTGATTAATGTGCACTGTCCCTTTTATATAAATAAACAAAAAAAAAATAATATTGCAAACACATATATATATATATATATATATAAAAATAAATAATAGATGGATATGTATACAGATAGATAGATTATGTGGTTGTTGTTCCAGGGACATGATGGTGATATAGTTAAAGGATTGTAGCATCTATACAAAGCATCTCCTAAGGGGTCCTGCCCTCTCCGTGCTCCAGGTGGAGTCCCCGGTCATATGCCGGATCCTGGACACGGCGGATGAGCACGGACATCTGTCCATCTCCGCCTGAGAGCCAGACCGCCCAGACCGCTGCACCCGGGCGGGGGGCTGCTGAAAGGGGAGAGCGGGGGTCCTTCCTTAACACTGTCGGACGGTGGAGGAGGAAGGGAGACCGTGGAAATAGACACCAAGAACAGGGGGGGCCGGAACACAACCTCCGGCAGACGGGGGCTGAAACCCTGCCTCGACGTAAAACCAGGACCACCGTCCAAGCCGACCAAGAACAACCCCCCCCCGGTCGGTGTCATGGGACTTGTTATTTTAAAGCCCAGGGCAGCGGCCAGGACAACGGCTGACTTTGGCCAAACCAGAACTCAAGATGGAGACTCACAGGCAATGGACTTCATGCTGCTTCATATATTTGCTTTCCTGTGCGGGGCCAGAGAACTCGAAAGACTGATGAGGATTATGCGTTATTATCTTCAGGAATTGCAACATCTTTTGCATTTTAGTTCTTGGTGTGTGGGTAATTAGAGTTCATTACATGTTTGTCTGTGTCACTTTACGGTTGTAGATTTAAAAAGCCAATATCTGAAATTTCTTTAACTGTGAGAATGGGTGCTATGCCATCTTAGTGGGTGAGTGTGTAACTTATAAGCTAGCTTGTGCTTTGAGTGTTTGATTTAAATGTCACTTCTGGTCAATTATATTTTCTTTTCTGCAAAAAAAAAGTTCAGATCAACAACAAATTATAGAAAAATCTCCTTTTACAAAATGAATGATATTAAAGTGAAGAAAGTGAAACCCCATGTGTTAACGTTACATTCCAGTTGGCAGTCAAATTTTAAATGAAAAACAAACCTTTAAAACGTTCCACTTAAATCCCAGTTGGCAGTAATTTGACTGACTTTCTTTTAAAGTGACTTAACTGGAACCGGTATCATTTGTATGCAATTTTTTTTATATCAAAGATCTCAGATGTAGCCATCTATGTAGCATCTACATTCCCAATATTCGGGTGCGATGACCATCTAGACCACCAGGGGGTACTACGGCTTATAACCTGTGGCCCATTATATGGCATGTCAATGTCATGGATGCATACGGTCTTTGAATCAACATCAACTGACGACTAAACCGCCCAAATAATTATCAATAATAATTAAAAACAATATGTCTCAAAATATTACAAGCAAACGCTGTCATCATAAGGCAGCACCGACATGCAGAATGAAGACGTCTCCTGTAGATTAAACTGAAGCCTTAGAACACTATAGAGGTGGTCCCGTCCGGCTGTGACCATTTGCAACATTTGAGTTAGAAAAACGTATGAGCTTGACAACTACATTTTTAATGGGGATTAAATACAATGTACGGTATGAAAATATCAGGTAAATGACACTTTCAAGCAGACAGTCCAGGCTCTGTTCAAATCTCATTTGTGGGGGACGGAGCCTCAGAGAAGAACCACGACGTGTAACAAACAGATGTTTGGTAATGAGGAATTAGATAACAATGGATTTGTTATAAACACTTGTAACTTGGTAGCAGTAATAATACTGGTAATCATCAGCAACGACATCGGAGTTCACACAATGACATCCATCGATTACTGTTATCTAACTCGTCATTTACTAAAAAAGTCCCAAGATATTCAGACGCAACATCTTAAACCTAGATAATTTTTTTCCCATTCAAATGAATTCACCATGTATTAATTCGTCACGTCCGAAAAAATGCCAATACTGACACAAAAAACTATAACCGGAAAGTGAGCGGATGTGACGCTCCAAAAACAAAGACCAGCGCGTCCCGGTAAGGCCGTGTTCCGTCAGCCTTGCGGTCCGTGGTCGCCTCAGACCGAGGGTATGGGGATCTGGTGCACGGAGGTGCTCTCAAAGTCCTGCAGGGCATCCTGGGGCGTGTGGTAGTGCATGGCCACGTAGGACTTGGCGAAGGCGAAGCTTTGGGAGCTCACGGGCTGCAGGCTGTTGGGGGAGCTGGGCCCGGCCGAGGGGCTGCTGTTGTAGATGCTGTAGTAGGGGTCGATGCGCGTGTTGATGGGCGTGGACGTGCTGGGGGGCCGGAGCTTGCGTCCCGCCGCGGGCCTGGGGCTGCCCGCGCAGTCCCTGGAGTTACTGGGCCCGCACGCCTGGTCGACCAGCCGCCGCAGGGGCTTGGGCGAGAGCACGTAGGCCGAGTTGGTCTCGTGGTGGGACGACTTGTTGCGGTTGACCTCCAGGCTGCCCTTGCCCATGGCGTGCAGCCGGGTCTTCTGCTTGCAGCACAGGAAGCCCAGCGCCGCCCACTGCAGGCAGCAGAGCACGCGGCGCCGCAGCCCGGCGCTGTTCCGCGAGTACACGAAGGGGTTGATGCCCGACTTGAGGAAGATGAGCACGAAGCTGCACAGTTCGAACTGGTAGTGGGCGAAGGTGCTCTCCGGCGAGAGCATGTCCTGCGCCAGGGACACGCCCATGGGCAGGCAGCACAGCAGCACGCAGAACACGATGACCACGCAGGTGATCACCGCCTTGGAGTCCTTGGCCGTGGCCAGGTTGACCGTGGACACCAGCTGGCAGCAGGTGGCGCCCTGGGCCGCCCCGCCGGGCACCACCGGCGGTGGCGGGGCGGCGCGGTTGGCGTACGCGTGCGTCTGCACGTGCTGCAGCTTGTTGTACGTCTGGTTGCGGTAGAGCGACGGCGCGCACTGCATGCCCTCGAAGCCCGCCACCAGGAGGGTGGTGGGGGGCGCGGGGGGCTGCGGCGGCGGCGGCGGCGGGCGCGTGGCGTCCACCGTGATGACGGGACACTTGCGCACCTGCGCGTTCTTTCGCAGCGTCTGGGCGATCATCAGGTAGGACACCGACACCACGGCCACGCAGAAGGCAAAGTCCGCCATGTAGGCGTACAGCACCACGCGCGCCCGCGAGCCCGACAGGCCGAAGTGGGGCAGGCAGGGGCCGTCCTTGCGCGGGTAGGCGCGCATGGTCAGCAGGGCGGCCATGGTGAAGCTGGAGGTCCACAGCAGGGCGGTGAGGGCCAGGGTGCAGGGGAAGGAGGCCGTGCGGTTGGGCTGCTGGCCCAGCACCATGCGCAGGCGGTGCAGGGCGATCACCGCCACCGTCTCCAGGGACATGATGATGAAGCCCGAGCTGGTGAGGTGGAAGGCGAAGCAGAAGCTCTTGGAGACGCCGTCGCCGCCGCCCGCGTCCAGGAAGAGCACCAGGGCGAACATGGGGGCGGTCACGCAGCAGATGAACAGGTCGCAGAAGGACAGGTTCAGGATCATGAAGTCAAAGTTGGTGCGGAACTTGCGGAAGGCCGGGTCGAAGAAGGAGAGGAACACCACCAGGTTGCCGTAGGAGCCCAGGCAGAAGATGAGGATGAGGAGGAGCGAGCAGGAGGTCAGGGTGGCCGTGTGGACCACGGCCCATCCTGTGTGGGACTGGGGGCTCAGGGTGCCGTTGAAGCCCAGCTGCTGCAGTCCGTCCATCAGGTTCGATGGCTCGCCTGTGGCGTTCATTGTAGCAACAGCGGGTTGAAAAGGCTCACAGGCTCATTTTTCTTGAGCACGGGGAGAGTCACAAGAGGGGGACAGCGACCGACAACTCCTCCATGGCTGATATCTAATTGGCAGAATGCTAGAAAAAAGATAAAATACATAGATTTGGTATTCTATCGACTCGAGCAATAGCCACACCGCGACGTATAGAATAGTAACGTTAGTGTAAAAACGGTGGCGCAACCAGTGTACTGTAGCCGATGGGGCTGTGACGTGATTTAACCAACATTGTACACACATAGATACATTTATACCGGCCACCCTTCGAATAGTATGCAGATGCTCTGCTTTATGTATGTGCAGGAGCATGACTTTAACGATTTCCAAAAGAAGGCCTTTTCAAGCTAACAGGATCACTATTGTCCGCTCTAATTAAAAAACCTCCATCACTGGCAGGCGCTTCCGAATGGGCATATTAAAATAAAACAGAACCTACCGCATTTAAATATCGTTGCGTATCCACCATCACCTTCCTCGATCAAATTAAAATCACATTTTGAGCTGGTCGATGGTGAATCTGCGTGCCTCGACATTAGAAAAATACGTATTTTCCGTGGGGCCACAAGAAAACAATGGCAATGAAGAAAAGAGCATCTAATGGACGTTTTTTTCCTTCACACGCTCTTTGCAGCGCACAGAGCTCAGAGGAGCGCACGCGAGTGCTCCTGACGTCACGTCCTTTCTCCGGGGCCGCGGCCATCGGACGTACAGGCGGGAGCGTGAAGTCACAGCCTACGCATCACAGCCATGTACTGCATTCAAGCAGAGGCGCGCGTGCTGTCCGTCAAGCGCACCTGACGTACTTCGTCATCAAAAGCCCTAATCATCAGAACATAATTTCTTTAATTTGATTCAAGACTTATGTTGCTCTATGGGTGAAGCAGACCGGTGAGATAAATGCCAGAACCAGGCTGAACAGAAGTTGACTACTAAAGTTGGAATATTATTCTACCACTATGGTCAAGTGGACCCATACGTTTACAGAATCCTGTCGTTTTTTTATGGTTTTGTTGGTCAATAACACCTTTAACATGACATACCTGTATAGCATATTATTTCAGTTTTAATTAGTAAATTTAGTACATTACATACATTTAATACTTGATGCATAGTAGGCAACTCGATCAACGACTGTTTATGTAATTAAGATTAAAAATACAAAACTTCCAGGATTTAGTAAATCATTTTATTGCATTTTTTTATTAAATATGCAAACAGACATCTAAAAAATAAAAAATAAAATGAACACTGCAGTTTTGGCACTACACTAAACATTAGTGAGGTACTAAAAAGCGTCAATTTGAGTGACTTCATTTGTCATGAAGAAAATAAAAGCGTACCAAAATAACGTTTATCTTGCTAGGTTATAGAAAAATAACAGATTATATGGAAATGGAGGGCTGTCATTTGAATCCGGCGTTGCTGTTGTTCGGTGTGGGTTGTGTTGAAAAAAAAAACAGAAAAGCTTCATCGCAAAAAACAAAGGTCCATCCATCATTTCAACGTAACCCTTCTGAAACAATAAATAAATAAATACGCTTATGCGTATGCTTGCTGAACATGCGTTGTATCCATTTACGTGATGCATGTAATCAAATGTCAATCAAACCGCCACACAAACATTGTGTACGTGTGTCCGTGTTGCAGTCTAAGACAGAAAAAGACTGCGTGCTATGGTCACTTGTAACGACTTCCCGACTGGAAGATGGTACAATTAGTCCTGTGGGGGACAATGTGTTGGCTCAGTGGTGGTACGCTTTCTAAATCATATAGTGGGACACACACAAAACATCAAACAAACAGACAAACACACAAACAGGCAAGCAGATGCACACGCAGGCACACACATACATACATACACACACACCCACTCCCAAGCTAATCACAACCCCTCCCCCTCAATTAAAAAAACACAATAAACAAAAGCCTGTACAGTAACCTCTCGCCCTGCAGAGCAGACTTCCCTGCGATGATTCAACCTTAAATATTAAGTATAGTAGAAATGTAAATAAGAGCTAGATACATAAATACACACTTTCGTAAGCCAATCATGATTCTCCGAGGTAGAGCCTCCTGCGGTTCCGTCAGAGAGTCACTCTTCTCCTCCTCGGGTCCGAGGTCATCTTGGACCAATGAAAACTCAAGAAATCCATTTAAAAAATAAGAAAAAGGGGAGGCTCTATAGGTGGTTCCTCCTCCTTCATGAGCAGACATCATTTCTGTGGAGGGAAACCATCACGACCCACTCAGCATGATGTCCACGATGGTTGGGGTGTGTGTGTGTGTGTGTGTGTGTGTGTGTCTGTGTTAGTACTTAACTGTGTAGCAACTGCAGTAGCTGCTATCATTGCTGTAACACGGGGAATTGGTTAGCCTAGCGATTGTTGTACTTGGTTCTATCTACATCCTTACTGTACCGACAGCGATATATTGTCGCACTTCTTATGACAAATGTACTTATTGTAAGTCGCTTTGGATAAAAGCGTCTGCTAAATGCCCTAAGTGTAAGAGTGTGTGTGTGTGTGTGTGTGTGTGTGTGTGTGTGTGTGTGTGTGTGTGTGTGTGTGTGTGTGTGTGTGTGTGTGTGTGTGTGTGTGTGTGTGTGTGTGTGTGTGTGTGTGTGTGTGTGTGTCGGACCGTGTCTAGGCGTAGTAGCAGGGGGACACCAGCAGGTCGGTCAGGACCACCAGCTGGTCATCGGTGAACTGCTGCTTGTGCTCCTGCCAGTTGTCGTGGTGCGTTCGGCGGAAGTTGGACAGAGTCTTCTTCACCGTCATCTGGGGAACCCAAAAGCGCCTCAGTGTGAAAAAAACGAATGAAGTAAACCTCACGAGTGCAGACACGTGTTCGTTCAAAACATGCGTGTTCACCGATTGACAGACACTCCACATCCACTAGTTAGTTACTTGTCTAAACGGGTCACAATCGTTATTAGTATTCTACTGCGCAGGTTCCATAAGACCACCTGGACATGTGTTGGGTGGGGAGGTGTGTTGTGTGGATGTTTGTGATCATCACGGATGGGGAGGTGTGTTGTGTTGATTTTTTTGTGATCATCATGGGTGGGGTGGTGTGTTGTGTTGATGTTTGTGATCATCATGGTTGTGTTGGTGTGTGCGTGTGTGTTTGTGATCATCATGGGTGGGGTGGTGGGTTGTGTTGATGTTTGTGATCATCATGGGTGTGTTGTGTTGATGTTTGTGATCATCATGGTTGTATTGGTGTGTGCGTGTGTGTTTGTGATCATCATGGGTGTGTTGTGTTGATGTTTGTGATCATCATGGTTGTATTGGTGTGTGCGTGTGTGTTTGTGATCATCATGGGTGTGTTGGTGTGTTGTGTTGATGTTTGTGATCATCATGGTTGTATTGGTGTGTGCGTGTGTGTTTGTGATCATCATGGGTGTGTTGTGTTGATGTTTGTGATCATCATGGTTGTATTGGTGTGTGCGTGTGTGTTTGTGATCATCATGGGTGTGTTGTGTTGATGTTTGGGATCATCATGGTTGTATTGGTGTGTGCGTGTGTGTTTGTGATCATCATGGGTGTGTTGGTGTGTTGTGTTGATGTTTGGGATCATCATGGTTGTGTTGGTGCGTGCGTGTGTGTGTGTTTGTGACCATATTGGGTGTGTGCGTGCGTGCGTGTACCTCGATGGGCTGTGTGTCGTTGAGGTGGGCGCTCAGGTCCATCAGCAGCTGGGGCATCCAGGTGGGCACGTCGTAGGGGCTGGACAGGATGCAGGCGCTCAGGCCCAGGACGCCCGCGTGGCGACGCATCAGATCTGCCCCGGGACAGAGAGGAGAGGCGTTCACAACCAGAGGGAACTGGATCTATCCAGCTAGATCTATCCAGCTAGATCTATCCATCTATCTCTATCCCCTATATCTATCCATCTATCCCACTTTATCTATCCAGCTAGATCTATCCAGCTATATCTATCCAGCTATATCTATCCAGCTACATCTATCCAGCTATATCTATCCACCTTTATAGTTATGAATACTATTAATTCCAAACTTCATATTTTCAGTTTTTTTCTATATAATTATAATAATTAATCTTCAGCGGAGCAAAGGCAACAGAAACAATTTCACTAAGGATAATAGCATGTATGCATATATATATATAAAAATTCCATATGTGAATATAAATGGTTGTGACTATGCATTGCTAATATTATGTTACAATAAACGGTTCAACATTATGTTGCAATGCCACTAAGCTCTACAAGTTTCTTTAAGGAGCCCGTCTTGCCAGCGGAGGGGACGGTGTCCACGGCCGAGCCCAGGGCCCTCGTCTTCTTCTTGGGCAGGCTGGTCTGGCAGAGAGCCTCAAAGTGGGCCTGCATGGAGGCGTCCATGGACAGGAAGTTGCACTGCAGGAAGCCGCTGAGCGTGGTGGCGGCCATTTCCCGTACCTGCCAAACACAGGCTCGCGTTACGTGGGATGGCAATTATGCGTTACTTTGTTGCCACGAATAAAAAAGGGATCAGGCCAACAGTCCGGGATCTGGTTTGCAAGGCAGGGGAGTTGCTCCAGCCCCCCCCCCCCATGGGTACAACCTTAGGAGGACCTTCCCTTACACAATCTACCACACGGTCACTGATGGTGGAAGTGCACACGGCTACGGTTGGTCTTCCTACTGCTGAAGGTGGGCCGTGATCCATCAAAATGTAGACTCAGACGGGCTTGGTGCTTCGAGGAGAAGGCTGCCTTGGTGTGGGTCTGGAAGGGAGGACATTCACTTGGCCAGATGTATGCTCGTCGGCCTTAAGGCTAATCCGATCCACTAATCAAGTGGTACTCCCGGAGGCATCGCGGGGCGACGTCCCGTGTGGTACAGTGGACGCATCGGGCACCGTTAGAGTAGGAACAAAGCTACCTGTGAAACCAAGCACACTCCCCCTTCTCTTCACACACACACACACACACTTTCCTTCTCTCTCTCTCTCTAATCCTCCTTGAATCAGAACACCGTCGCCATAGCAACAGATTACTGCAGCCCGTGGTTTCCATGGCGACGGCCAGAGGGCTGGAGGAGTATGGCGGGAGAGGGGGGGGGGGCGGGGGGATGGAGAGCCAGAAGGAGCGGCGTGCTGAATCATTACAGTGGAGCTGAAAGACAGCGTCTGAGGGGGGGGGGGGGGGGGGCCTGCAAGGGCACACGAACCTGCACCCCGGTAATTATAGAGTCGCCCCGTCTTAACATCCAGTGTCTCCCCGTCTCTGATCCCCCACATACGGCACCCTTTGCTTAACGCAGACCCCTTTGTCTATCACGGCGCGGCGGTGATCCGCTGATCGGCCATAGTGGGGTAAGGCCGTGTCCTGTTATAACAGTTTAAAACTAGGATCAACGACTATTTGAGGACTAAATGCACGTGTGCTGATATTGAACGTTGCTGGTGATCATGTTTAGATGATGTTAGATTGTCAATTTTCTTTTTGTCTTATGTTTGTTTTATACTGAATCTCAATGGGATTATTCCTGGTAAAATAAAAATATATAACGCTTGTCGTGTGCGTTTCTTGTTTGGTGAAGTGTGTGTGTGTGTGTGTGCGTGCGTTGTGTGTTCACCTCCAGCTGCTCGTCCTCCAGCAGGCTGACCACCAGCGCCCGGACCTGGTCCACCGAGCCCTGGTCGCTCATGAAGGTGAACAGGTTGTAGAAGACCATGATCTGCAGGTACGTGAGCACAGTGTAGCGGGCGTGCCAGGAGCTGCTGCCGGCGATCTGAGAGCGAGCGAGAGAGACAGAGACAGAGACAGAGACAGAGAGAGAGAGAGAGAGAGAGAGCGAGAGAGAGAGAGAGAGAGAGCGAGAGAGAGAGACAGAGACAGAGAAAGAGAAAGAGCGAGAGAGACCTGCGTCAGAGGTGATGCTCGCTGGCTGTCGCTCCAATCGGAGGGCAGTAGGACGAGATGGACGTGCCTTGCCCTGGATGACTAATAACCAAACCAGCCCTCACCCCCCATGCCCTCATCAACTGTACACATATAACTGTAGAGAGCGGCAGAAGCCTAATCAGCATTCATGAGCAGAATACAAGGCACTTCATTAAAAGGCCCTTTTACCAAAACACAAAGCCTTGCGCTGTGTGGGAGGCGTTCAAGTGGCCCGCTTGCTGATGCTGCATTGTTGGCACGCACAGCTCTCATTCAGCATTAATTAATGCTCCTAATGACACTATTAGCCGTGCAGCATAGTGTACACACACACACACACACACACACACACACACACACACACACACACACACACACACACACACACACACACACACACACACACACACACACACACACACACACACACACACACACACACACACACACACTTCTGCCACTCCAGACATCACATCCGGCGGGCGTCGTCATACGGGGTACCGCAACACTTTACGACAAACAAAACGGCGGTTATGACGCTGTGCATAAACATCTGAAAACACTACGCTGAGGCCGATGGCTCATTGAACAACTTTCCAACAAGAGGTGATATCTATGCAACACACAGCAATGCAATAATTACACTAACAAGAACAATAAAAAATATCATCCATTGAACAAGGATGGTAACGTTAATTATTTAAATCGACGGGAACACACGTGACGTAGCATACTGGCTCCATACACGTTAGGACTTGCAGCGTGACTGAAGGATTGCAAAGAGGGGGGGACTACAGTGTGCCAGTGTGAAACAAGGGGCCAGCGGGCCAACGGCGGGGGGGGGGGGGGGGGGTAAGGAGAAGGGAGGTGCGCGTGGATGACTCACCCCCTGCAGCACCCGGAGCACCAGGGGGATCTGCTCGGCGTAGAGGAGGCCCTGGGACATCAGCGACAGGCAGGTCTTGGCGTCTCTCTTCAGCTCGTCGTAGCTGTCGTCGTTCTCCACGGGGGCGATCTGGAGCCCGGGGGGGGGGACGGAGAGGGTCAAAGGCGGCGTTTTAAAACTGAAAGGATTTGATAATGATTCCCATACCGCTCGTGCAGGGGGACACACGGGAGTGGGTCCGTTTGTCGAAGACATTACACAAAGGATACATAACTGAAGACCGTCAAATTAGTGACGCTGAAGAACACGCTGCTTTCAAAACTAGTCTGATGTTTTTAATGGCGCAATCCGTCGTGTTGCTTTAATGTGCTGGGAGGTCTCCTAGGTGCGTTTAGTCCCACGAGCTGCTCGATGCCCCTCTGAACCGGCACTGAGGGAACACCTGTTTACTGCAGCAGACCTGCTGCCCTCAGCGTTACCAGAGCACAGCGAGCACAGCGGAAACCTCGACCCCGGTTTGTTTACAACACCGCTTAAGAATGTGCTTCGTCTCGGCCTTTTGTGGTCAGAAATCAATGAAGGCCGCTTTAATGAGACTATAAATCTGGATTAAAGCCGGATTACCAGCTAGCATTTGTGAGCGATGCAGCTAAACCGCTACTCTGACTTTAAATGGATTAAAAACCTGACGGAGGGGGTGGGGGGTATGGGTATAGGGGGGTGGGGGGGTGGGGGGTTACCTTGAAGAGCAAGGGGAGAAGCTGCAGCTGCTCTGGGACAGCGGTGGAGAAGGAGCGACCCGCGCTGGCAATCAGCCACTTGAGCACTGCGATACACACAGGAATGAATGAATGAATGAATGAATGAATGAATACATTTGAGTGGTCGTAACCAAAGGGGAGGGGCAGAAGCTTCAGCTTATATCAAGCTCCCCCTTTTCACATTTTTAAGAGTTACAAACAAATGTCATACATACAGTGTGTTTGCATATACACTTACCATACACATACATACATCATCATCATCACCATTATCAACGTTCTCATCGAGTGATACTACTCAATGTCTGTGCATTAGTACAGACGTTGATCGCTTGGATATCTTTTTAAGTTCCCTATGTTCTGTATTATTCACTAAACAAGCAATAAACCATTCTATAGTATGACCAGCACAACATTGGAAGCAGTCAACATATACACTGCTCTTTCCGTTAGGCCAGGCCTATGTGATGAGATGAATTGATGCATGGTTTGATATTATAACATCTTTAATTAACTAACACTATCTCTACTTCCTAACCCTGGGGGGGTTCCTCACCTGTCTTGAGCAGCTTGATGGCCTGCGTGCGCTCGTCAGGCTCGCCCACCTCGTTCTCCTCCATGACGTGGTTCTGGATCTCCTCGTCGCCCTCCATCAGAGGCTTGAGGCGCGCCACCACCCGCCGGGTGAAGTCGGCGATGCGCGGCGAGCTGGTGGGCTGCGTGTAGGGCAGGTTGACGTCGATCATGAAGATGTACGTCAGCACGCTGGAGGGAAGGAGGACAAAGTGAATACAGCGATATACACAATTCAAATATCAAATTTCAAATTATTTTGGAAATTCAATAATTCACATTCAAAATGGCAGAACGTTCTTCAATCAAATTTCAGGTAGATTAAAGTAATTTTATCAAAACTGAATTTTTTTTATTTACACTTGATTTTGTGCTTTTAATAAAATCTAATGATTTTGAAATTCAAACTGAATATTTAATTTAAATTAATTCTAAATTCAGTCCCGTTATTTTAAAATTTATATTTTTTTAACATTGTCCTTAACTCATTTGTAACAATTGTAACACACAAATCAACCCAGATGAAGGCTAGAGTGGGCCGTTACCTGCCGATGCGCTCGCGGACGTTCTTGTACACCTGGGTGAGCTTGGGCTCCAGGTACTGCAGCAGCCGGTGCAGCAGCTCTGGGACCCGCCACTCCTGCTGGGCCAGGCCTCCCTGCAGCACGTACAGACGGCTGGGGGGGGGGGGGGGGGGGGGAGAGACTGTCCATTAGACCCGGACAAACACACCCAACACCTGACTGGGGTGGTGCTGGGTAGGGCTGGGCGATTAATCCAATTTCGATCTCTATTTCGATTTTAACTCAACAAAATTAACATAATCGAGTTTTCGATTCATTTTTTTTTTTTTTTTTTTATGTTTTATAGAAAGTACAGAACAGGTGGATACATATCTGTACATTATTTTAGATTTGAACATTTTCTTTTGGACCATTTAAAAGTTATTTTAACACAAAGTGTTTTCAAGAGAGACATCCTGAATAAATGCATCATGTTTTAAAACCCAAAAAATAATCGTTTGAATAATCGTGATTTCAATATTGACCTAAATAATCGTGATTATGATTCTTTCCATAATCGATCAGCCCTAGTGGTGGTGCCGGTGATGGTGATGGTGCCAGACTACTCACCAGGCGTCCACAAAGGACCCCCCCTCTCCGTTCACGGGGGACTCCATCAGCATCTCAAACAGCCAGTGCAGCTTGCGTGGATCTCTGCTCTCCTGTGGACGACACGGAGAACATGATCAGGGTTGATGGCGCTGGATGAGGGATGATATTGACATGGTGGTGGTGGGGGGGGGGCTTACACATGCGGTGGCGATGCAGGTTCCCCAGTCTGCGTACGTCTCGATGGTGATGTTGGTCAGGGCCGTGCGAAGCAGTGGACACAGCACCTCCCAGAGGCCCTCCACCTGGGGGGGGGAGCAGAGCGACGCTTAGTCAACGACTGGATGTACAGCCATGACCTCTCACTGTTGATACATCTTAAAATGTACTTTTTTATTTTTATTTATTTGATTTGAAAATATGCAAGAAACATGTTGTCAAATGACAGAAACAAGGCTCAATTTTTATTTTTTCTTAACACGTTTGAAAAGGAGTGGAAAGAAGTATACACTAATTTAATCCCACCCCTTACTTTAAACTTTAAAGTAAGGGGTGGGATTAAACGAGTGCATACTTCTGGCTTGGCTTTAAAGCATGGCTTTAAAGTTTAAAGCTATGCAGCGAGACGTGGGTGCACAGTGGCTTGATTCCAGAACGACATTATAGGCGATGGATAATACATGAGAATAATACACTGAGAGGCATCCAGGGGGGTACCTTGACGTAGCTCCAGTGCTTGCAGCCCCGGATGAGGCCGGAGATGATCTCGGCCACGCAGCGCTGCTTGCTCTCGTGGGAGTCGGCCACCAGCCGCTGCAGGTGGGGCCGCAGCACCGGCACGAAGGCGTCGCTGAAGTTCCTGAACAGGCCCTGAGGGAGACGACAGCCGGGGGTCAGGAGAGGGGTGGGGTGTGGGGGGGGCTCGGCGGCTAGACCCCCCGAGGTTGACCGTGTGGAGGATGTGGCTTGTGACGACTTAGGTTCGGTTCCCGTCACCGATGGGCTGGCGGCGCGTGTTATTCCTAAAGATGCACCGAGTGCAATCTTCTTGGACGATTACGCTTTGTGATTCTTTTTAATGATGACTTTCTGATTTCGATTTTCTCTTAATGGACAGCCTCTGTCTCAACATTTTTGTAACTTTTCTTTCATGGAAAATGATACGACTTAAAACAAATCTCAAAATAAAAATGCACATTTTATACAAATAATAGATCTATACAACACTCTTAAATGAATGTAGTCATTCCAGGTAATCCATGGAGCCAAGCCCAATGTAATAACGATTTAGCCATAGATAGTGCCATCTTGCGGTGAAACAAATGACTTTACCCTTGAAACTGGAGAGAATGGGCTTCACCCTGCATGTTTTTAATTTGTTCAAGGTCCACACAAAAAAAGAAGCGTAGTCTTACAAAGTGGGGTCTCACCTTAAAGAGGCAGAACCTGCGGGGGCTGAACTTGTCCTTGCCCTTGCGGTCCTCCAGAGAGAGGAACTCTATCAGCTGGGCGATGAACACCGGGTCTGAGAAGTGGTCAAAGATGATCTGCTCCCGCTGTCATGAGAGAGAGAGAACAGAGAGACGTGACCGTCAGTGAAGGTGGGGGGATGTTTTATGTTGAAAAAGACGGCAATATTAAGCATGCATGTGGGATTCATCATCTAGCACACGCCTCCAACCTCGTTCATCTCCTCTCTGGTCAGGTTCTGCTTTGGCTGTTCCTCAGGTGGGGCGTACGACATTAGCTTTCTATACAATGGGTAAACAAAGATAATGTTAGAATGACACACACACTTACTTATGGCAGTCCATCGATTTCGATGAGGACGTTGCCCCAAATTAAATGTATGGACATTTATCGCGCACGCACACACACACACACACACACACACACACACACACACACACACACAGTCACACACACACACACACACAGTCACACACAGTCACACACACACACAGTCACACACACACACAGTCACACACACACACACACACACACACACACAGTCACACACACCTGGGCCAGCTGTAGTAGCCCCAGTGCGTCTTCTCCACGAACACACAGCTCTCCCAGTCCTGCTGGGTCTGTGGCAGGCTGTCGCTGTGGTACTGGAGCCACTGGTTGTCCGGTCGGTCCCCAGCGGCCAGACCGCTCGGCAGCTTCCCCCCGCCTGGGGTAGGGAGGAGGGCAGAGGGGACGTCAGACACGCCCCAGAGCCGACGGCGGTCATTCGTTAAGTGTGACTCCTGCTTACAGAGCTCCAGGGGGTTGACCGGCACTTTTTTATGGGGTCTCTTCAGTTGCTTCATGATCCCTGCCACGGCCGATATCGCCACCTGGTGGAGGGAAAGGGAACAGCTCAAAACGTCTAGAGAAATAGGATGAAGGGGACCTACAGAATGTCTGAAGAATAGTGTGTGGTCTGGGGCGGTTAACTAGGTAGATAGGAGTCTAGTTTACAACTACTTTTATATTCTGCTCGATTTTTATATCTGGTAAGTAGGTCACTGTGAATTATTGCTTAAAATATTATTGTTTTTTGAGTTACTTACATTTTATATCTTACTGTTTTATAGGATACAGAAAAGTTATATCAATAAATTTGTAGCAGCTTAAACGAGTAGTTTGAAACTTTTCAAACTGTTAAATATGTGAAAGCTCGGTTAGAACTGCCACTCCCTCTCGCTGTACTCTGAGCAATGACGATAAAAAGGAATCCTATTCTCCACTATAAAGGACGCATTGCATCACAGCAGGTGTGGTGCCCTTCGCCACGGTTTCGTCTCGTCATGTGTGCACCATGCATCTAGCCTGGCTACGGCCAGACCAAGCTCCATCGTAGATTGAGCTTGGTCCGGGGAGGCTGTTGTTATTTTCTTCAGCACAGGAGGCGTGATCAACGGGCCTAGGTCAACTGACTCTGTACGCGATTGGCTGCTTGCCGTCGCTTCCCTGTCGTCGTTGTGTTAAACCAGCCAATAGCGCGCCAGGGGGAAAGGCCCAGCTTGGTGATTGGCTCCCGCGAAAACGTATCGGAATCAGAAAGAAATGTATCGCTCTTCCCCAGACCCTTCGGGGGCGGGGGGGGCGCCCAGTCTACCGTGCATCACCTTGCGGACCAGCAGGGAGTCGTGGTTGAGGCTCTTGACGAAGAAGAGCACGGCGGGAGCGGGCAGCGGCAGGTCGTCCCTCAGGAGCAGCGAGAGGAAGCCGATGGCGATGTGCTCAAACTTCCACGGCCTGGTGGAGAGCCACAAGCTGTGTTAGCGCACGCAAGCTCCAGACACATCCTGTCGTGTGGGTAGCATCGCACAGGAATTAATTCCACTCACATGTCTCTGTTGCTGATGCCGTCCAGCAGATCAGCGACAAGCCTTTCATATTTCCTAGAAAAAGAGAAATAGTTGCCGGATGTCTTTTTTCGGAGAGTACACGTCATGCAGACAGGGGTAGGCATTGTACTCATGAGGGCATGGCTACGACCAAACCATTACAATTAAGCACTCGCCTGCGCCGTTTAAGCGCAGATTAACTCCAAGGAACAGATACCGATGGATGACTTCAAGGATGGAGCCCGGAGGGGCGGTGGTCTAACGATGTCCTCACCCCTCTGAGTCAGTGTTCTTGTTCTGCTGCGTCTTCCGTCCCACGGCCAACTCCTCCTCCGTGGGTACCGGCTGGGGAGGGACAGGCTTCCCGGCCACCATCAGTCTACTAGCCACCGCGATGCACGCCTCGGGAACCTAAGGCGAGACAGCAACACGTCACAATTTCACATTAGAAATATTCCCTCACTTCTGTTTACATTTCCTCAATTGATTCCATGAGACATCTTGGTTCTAAAGACAGACTTGAGAATAGGACCGCAAGTCGGGGGCTTGACTAGGATCGTCTTTATTGTCCCCGAGGTGCAATTTGGTTTGCAAACGGTAGTAAACACAGCCAATACGTGTCATAAAATAAAAACAATAAAGAAAAATATGGAATGAGATATAAAGGGTTCATCAGCCCTAGTTAAAGTGTGTGGCCCTCCTATGGAAAGTGGACTGCATGGCACTGGGGAATTTGGGGTCTCTCTATCTTGCACGCTTACCGAGAAGTCGATGCCGATGGTCTCGTACTGCCGGTGGATCTTGTCTGCCAGGTCGTCAAACAGGCGCACGATGGAGGGCTTCTCCAGGGACATGGCGGAGCTGAGCCCCGAGTGCACGATGGCCGGCCACGTCAGGGTGATGCAGTCCCAGTCGTGCAGGTTGGCGAGGCACACGCCGCTGTGGTTCCCCAGGAGACAGTACAAGGCGCCCTGCGGACAGAGGCACGCGCGCGGGGGTCAGTTGAACAGCCGAGATGGGAACACATCCGTTACCTAGCTGTAGGCTTCCTTTGCCGAGAATGAATTTGCCATCAGTTGCACACAAGATAGTTATTATAGTATAATGATTAGTGATCAAACAATATATCGGCCGGCCGATATTTGCGTTTTTTACGTGTAACGGCATCCGCCGATACTGAAGAAAATCGGTATCGGCGGTAGGGCTTTGACTTTTTGCCAAAAAATCATATTCGAAGTTTGTTAGTTTATTAATATTGATATTTTAATATGTTTGAATATTTATTAATAATATTTTTCCCATTAAATGCCTTCAGTAAGACCTGGATAGGGCTTCGCGAGGTTTGTTTACCGGCGTTGCTATGGTTACCGGTCTTGCGATTATTTTTTTGATACTCAAATTATATTCGAATAACGAAGTTCGGAGTCAAAGCCCTAATCGGCGGCGTATCGGTCATCGGCTAAGGCTGATGAAAAAAATCGGTATCAGTCCTAAAAAATCGATATGGGTCTATCCCTAATAATGATGTCTGACCCGCACAAGTCATTAAGAAAAGAAAGGGCCAATAAGAGAAGTGGCAGGGATGTAAACTGAGGCGAGAGCATTGATTGATAGAAATAATCCCACGTCTCAACAGACCCTACGTAGTTTGAACCGAGTCTGACCGCGGATTCGATTGTTATTACTTGGCATTTCTCTCATTCCTCCTCGGCGGTACATACTTTGAATTGCTGCTGCGTGACGTCTCTGCGGTTGGGTTTGAGGAACTCCAGCACGTGGGGGATGAGGTCTCGGCAGCAGAAGTTGTAGGTTCCCAGAGCGGTGAAGAAAACCCCCTGGGCCCGACTCCGCACCTGGCAGGAGGAACGGCCGGCAGCCCAAGGTCAACACGTCAGTCAGAGCCGGCAGGGGCTTGGCACTAAGTGCTAACCGCCTGTAGAGTCGCAGAGTGTGTTACGAAAACACACAGCCGCGTTGACGCCTCACCTGGCTGTACGTGCTGGTGGAAAGTCTCAGCAGATCCTTCATGAGGTCCTGGTGAACGCTCCTGTACTGGCAGCCTTCCATCGTCAGCTTACGTAGCTGCAAAGTGACGGCCGAGAGAATACAATGTTTACGTATGTGGGGGGGAAGGGGGGGGGAGCATGACTCATTTGTGGCGTTACCCGTCGCCCCACGGGGAGCTTATGTACCTCGTGTTGGAGCATGACTCGGTCTATGAGCAAGGCCCTGATGTGCTGCTTCCTGCCGTGAAGCTGAGAAGGAAAAATGGTACATCATTAAATTGACACGCTTCGTTATTTTGCGGTTGCACGCAGACGTCTGGATGCCTCGAAGAAACTCGCTCACTCTGTTCTCCATCGATTTCTTCACGAGGTTGAACCTCTTCCAGCGGGAGTCAAACTCGTGCTTGTGGGAGCCTTTGAAGTGCAACAGGTCACTGATGATCTGTGCAAAGACGCAGATGTAAGACAGGTCACCGTACAGCAGCATGGGAATCGTTTCATGTTCACGGCCCCTTCTCTTTACAAAGGATGTCTACAGCCCGCTCTTCAATCCTGCCTTACCTTGATTATGGAGAACAGGGACTTGGTGTCGTCCTCAGAGTGCTCCAGGATGTAGTCTGAAACAAACAGGGGAAGAGCCGTTGTTTACTTGGATGAGAGACATGATATCTAGGGGGTGTGACGATTCACTCAGCTCACGATTCGATACGATACACGATATAGGGGTGTGACGATTCACTCAGCTCACGATTCGATACGATACACGATATCGGGTTCACGAGTCGATATTATAACGATGTTTTGAACAAAACTTGAATGAAGAAAATGTATGTTGTTTATTTTAGAGACACAAAATATGAAAAACAATGCCATTTGCCCTTTGTTTCCATTTCTTGTGAAATTGTGTTATAGTAACATGGTATAGACTAATCCTCATGTCATAAATGGCAATAAACAAAAAGGTTTTTCTTAGTCTATACTATTTTTAAGTGCAAACTTATATCCATAAATAAAGTATGAAAAAAACATTCAACTTACGAAGCAGCTGTCTCATCACACTACAGATGGCGTCCCTGTAGTTCTCCCTGGACACATCTGCAGACAGGGAGCAACATGGTTAGTCCACAGGACATGGCTGCTACCACTACACTATGTGGAACACGACCTTGCCTTTATCCTGCCCGGTTCCCCTTGAGGCACTTACCGTACTCCCTTCCGATGTAGAGGCGAGTCTCCTCCAGATTCACCATACTCTGAACCCTAGAGATGAGAGGAGGTGGCGCAAAGTCATGCGTGACCGTCACAAGTGGTTGAACTGAGAATAGAAGGTCCTTTGGTCAAGAAATATTAAAAGCGAGGAAGGTTCCCCAACGCTAGGAATAGAGAACGTAAAAACAGGAATGAAGGGGAAGCTCATTTGTTTGAGCTGTTAAAATGCGTTAATGCACGAGACCACTTCGAATGGTTCGCCAGATAATCTCCCTCTTGCCTCTCCACACTAAACACTAATCGTGGCATAATTCGTTGCTGGCGCTTGACTCCTCTTCGGTGAATAGTGTTGCGTGTACACATTTGTATTGCAGCCGCTCACAGTTCAGAGACTGGCTCTCCTTTCAGGGGAGGCATCAGGCTCCCAGCTCCCAAGAGGCAGTGCTGAACGATGGCCAAACTCTGCAGGACGTCCTCCCTGGAACCCACAAAGTTAACCACCCGTTAAAACTGCATACATCAGCACAGATAACAACGTTCATAATTCATAACAGCAGATATTAACAAGGTGGTTGATTCACTACCGGCTCATCTCCAGCTCTCCCTGCGAGAACCTCTGGAGGCGCTGCAGTTCCGGCTGGAGGATGAGGTCCAGGATGTAGAAGGCGAACGAGGTCTCCTCCACGCAGGGCACGTGCCACTGGATGTCAAGGTTCCACAGGTCCCCGGGCCGGCCCCAGTCCTGCACGCCGGGCGACGACGCAAAAAGCACAAAGAGACACCGATCAGCGCTGGGTCTCACTGCGTGTGGTGTGACCCGACTGAGAGTTATGCCTGGTGAGGAGTCAAATCTCGTTCGGTCTTTTTATTATTATTAGGTACAATACCCCGGAGAGAATATAGCACCACTAGAGTCAAGTTGTACGACCATGGTCACAGCAATTTGGATTGACCCGTTCACTTGGCAGACTCTCTTTCTTTATGGAAGCGGAGGCTGCTTTATGAATGGCTGATTAAACACAACCCATTGTAGGTCTGCACTACAGCCATCTATTCTGAGAACCAGCCAGAAAGGAACCTCGTCTTGTCCACTATGCAGAAAAGAGGTTAACCACCTTAGAAACCCACTACAACGGAAACGTTTTGGATTTCGACAATAAAGACAAACATAAGCCCTTTTTGTGTCTGAGCGGACACTTTTAGTACTTTGCGGTGGACTTGCCTTTGTGTCGCATGGGGTGTGGTTTGCATCATTTGTTGCTTTCCTAACAGATCCGTTGCTATACTGGAGAGCTTTGTATAATACTCTGCCCTGTTTGGTATACACAAGAATGTGATACAATGCATTCCACTTGCATCAAATAAATACTGGGTGCAAGCGCTCTACAAGAATTCTGCTTGCGATTTAAATAAGGAAGTAAAAAAATATATATCGATACTACATCCCTATAATGCTGTATAATACGGAAATACCACATTTAAGTTTCAAATGTTGACAGTTTCAGAGTAGCACATTTGAAAGACAAAGGGCCACCAAGCCTGTAAAGAATCTAAAGAACCGCAATTAGTAAGGGTGCACGTTCAATAAGAGTACTTTTTACATTAAGTTTTCTTTAGCTATGAATAACATGCAACCCCTTATCCGACTCTGTGCGCGTGCATGCGCGTGCATGCGCGTGCATCACCTTGATGGGCAGCCGGTCCCTGGAGTGCTGGTGGAAGCCACCGGGCATGCTGCAGTACTCGGTGGGGTAGATGAGTGCGGTGGAGCGCAGGATATGGTGGAGCATGTTGCAGGCCAGGGTGTAGCCCTGCTTGCACTTGAGGCGAAGAGTGAGCTGCAGGATCTGCACCAGCTGTGTCCGGTAGGGCAGGACCTTGTCCCCGTCCACACGGGTCACCTGGGGGGGGGTGGAGAGATGGCCATCGTGAGCGTCCAGCAAACTCAGATCTTGTCAAATGGTTATTGCTTGTTCCGTCTACATTTTAATATGGATACTTCTGCTAATAATTCGGCACTACATGTATTTAATATTGTATTAGTACTACAGTATTGCATTTTTATAACCCTATGATATAATATATTAGTATTATATCAATAATGTATGTGGTTCTGATACGAGTTATGGAATAGAATAGAATTCTTTATTGTCATTGCACAGGATACAAAGAAATTGGATGGTAGTCCTCTTGGTGCTTTATAAAAATAGATATAGTTATGCATAAAATATAAAACAATACTATAATAATATGCTGTTGTGATTTATGTTTTCTTTCAGGTTTTGTCTGCACTAGTAGATGGGTTGGGGGCTGCAGAGGGCAAGCATTCCCCGGCAGTGGACTTGTCCTTGCATGTGCCCAATGAACCAAGTCTCCCGGCCTCCAACGTACCTCGGAGAGCAGCTGGAGATTCCACAGCAGCTCCTTGTCCAGCTCCTCCTCGTTCAACACCTCCTCATCTGGGGAAGCGATGCAGTGTGCAGAGAATGACTAACCAGGAAGCTCCCCAGGTCGTGCTGCATTGGTCTAGTGTGCGCGGTTTCAGATGTGTTTTAATGCATGCGTTGGAAAACGACTGATCCAAGGGGCGAAAAACCTTCTGCAAATGCAAGGCTGGACGCCATTCGCAACGTTGCTTTATTGGAACTGATGTACTGTGAGCTGCTGCTTGACCAGTGTGAATGAGGCGTGACACTAATACCGTTCGCGTGTCTCTGGTGAATATGACTCGTCCACTTACTGACAGCTATCTGGTTTATGGCGTTGCAGCAGTGCGGCACGAAGCGCTTCAAGGCCTCCACGGGGTTACACTGCGAACAGGAGAAGCAGAGGCGTGAGAACCGCGGCAACGCAAGGAGACACTAGCTGTCCGTCTGCCTGTGTGTGTGTGTGCGTGTAAGTGTGTGTGCGCGTTACCTTGGAGGCCGCCCTGCACATGTCCGCCACCATCCTCCCAGCCACACGGGTCTCAAAGATGTTGGTGGTGGCAAAGTTGAACACCTTTTTCAGCGCCACCTGCACAAATCAAACCAGACACGTGTCAATATACTAGAATGTATCAATCAGGGTTTCCCCCAGCAGTGTATGGTTAAGGCGACCGCCTTAACAACAATAGGGCCCCGCCTTGACTACCAATGTATAAAAAAATATATATCTATATAAAAAATATTTTTTTTATTTATTTTCATATATTTGTTTTTATTATTATGCAATCACAAGTAGAAGTTCAAAACTCTCGTAGGGAAAGAAAACATACTTCCATCAACTACAAAAAAATAAAGCTAAATAATGCATCGTAATACTGAAATTGCAGTCCATTTTCTGGGGGAAACACTGATCATACACTAGATAGGTGTGTGTTACAGACAGAGAGCGAGACAGAGACCCAGACAGAGAGAGAGCGCAGGAGAGAGAGAGCGCAGGAGAGAGAGAGCGATGGAGATGAGGAGGAGCGGAAGCACAGAAAGAGACAGAAATAGAGAAGGGAAGGTAGGCTGGAAGGCGAGACTCGCCTTGAAGATCTCCAAGGAGCACTGGGTGAGGATGGTGCTGAAGGTGGAGGAGAGGCCCAGCTCCACCAGGCTCTCCAGGTGAGTCATCTTCTCCGTCTCCGTCTCCTCGCGAGTCTGCTCCAGAGTGCTGCTGTCTATCAGCGCAAAACACCTTGAAGAACGCACACACACACACACACACACACACACACACACACACACGTTACTTACTGCCCCAGCTCCTGATAATAAATCAATCAATCCTTTATTTAACCATGTAAGAAAACTCATTGAGATTAAAAACTCTTTGACAAGAAAGACCAGGCCACGAAGGCAGCACTATGATAAACCACACTCAGCATCAGTTATTATAAAATACAAGATTAGGGACTATTAACACCATGTAACACACATAAACATTGAAAGGGGACAATGGAATGCAATGGATTGTACAAAGAAACTGTTAATGCTTTGCTAAACCAAGTAGTTAACACGTTGGTTTTTCATCAACCCTACAGAACCCAAAAATATCCAAGCAGCAAGAAATAGATTAAAATACCTATCCATGAACTGAAGGACAAAGTCTTCAAATTCCGCTGAAGCTGAGCACAGCTTTCGCTCCACCTGAAATGCCGAAGGAGATTCCAGATGTAACAATGCAATCCGGCTCCGGGGCCATGACTACCGCCACGGTCAACAAAGACACAACACATTTGCTAAGAGTGACTCACCTCCGTCAGGTCTGTCCGCTCATGCAGGGCAGAGGAGCAGTCGACCAAAGGCACCAGCGTCACAAACGTAGCGATGAATTGGAAGGTTATCTGCAGGGTTAGGGGTGATGACGTTCAGAGATTAACAGGCTGTCCTGGCTTCACTAAAACCAGAGTTCCCGTTGTCCGGTAATTACCGGTCTTTGACCGGAAGAAAATGAGGAGGACCGAAAATTCTAAAATGTCTCCGGTCAGAATGACCGATTGGAAATAAGGCCCCGTCCACACGGAGCCGAAACGGGCGAAAACGATCCGGTTTCGTTTTATGCGGAATATTCAAGGCGCTGGTTCTCCACAGAAAAAAGTGGAGGGCATCAACCCTGTGCGCATACAGCCTGCGCGCTGTATACAAACATTCAGTCACGAGGAGATTCAACCTTTTAAGAATGTGTTCATTTGAATTGTGTTTAAATATGCTACAGTGGTCATTTGTTTAGCCAATTCATGTAAAACAACGATGGTTTTGATTGTAGCGTAGCCTGTGTGATAAAATAAATAAGTTGTTACATTTCGTGCACTCGCTCAAATTGATCGCTATAGACTACCGTAGGTTTATGAACTAAACGCCGGCAAGCTTTGCGGAGTACCGGTATTTAACAACCATGGCAAATCAAAATATGATCACACACTTCTTCTTCTTTATATAGCCTGCCTATCAATTTTAAGTGCAATAAACACAGACAATATCCGACATTTTTTTTTCCAATTTGACCGGTAAAATGAAACCTTCCCGGTCACATGACCGGCACCAATTTCTTCTAGCGGAAGCACTGACTAAACATCAGTTTCCTGTATCATTTCTCAAAATGACGTCCGTGTATGGGCTCTACCCGGAGCACCGGAGCTCTGTGAGCAGGGGGGGGGGGGGGGGGAAAACGGGCGGGACACCCACCATGCACTTGCTGAAGTCGTTGGGGTCGACCCCAGGCAGGGCTCGGACCAGCAGGGGCAGCATGTGAGTGGGCCCCTCGGGGAAACGCTGGCCCCCAGACACAAGGCTCCGGGCCACGCCGATCATGCAGCTGAGGGTGGCAGTCAGCTGGTGGGGCTCCGTCAGGGTCTCCATGGCGGGGTAGGTCCTGTCAATCAAAGACCACGTTCATCATCATCATCATCATCATCATCAACATCATCATTCTCCTCATCCTCCTAAGAAGGAGGAGGTAAGGATGATAAGACGGACATTGTACCGTCTGTCCTGTGAGTTTCATTAGGAGTAAAAACTTATTGAAAATACATTATCGTAAATCTTCCGAGGTAACAAATGGATGACACTTCTAAGGATGTCCAATGTTGAAATAAATTAGCAAAACGGTCAACGTATTTATCTGATGGTTGACACATTAATCTATACAATCTGCAAACTGGGAGCAAGGGAAGGTTGGGGACGCATGTGGAAGAGGCCTTTAGGAAATGGAAAATCAAAAGGAATGACGTCGTGGTCACACCGTCCAAGTTGTTGGATAAATAACATTGCCCGGAAAACCAAAGTGAGACAACCATTCATATCTTCAGTGTTTGTCGTTGTCTGTTGTAGTTCTTTCAATTGTCTTTTTCCTCTCCCTGACTGTACGCAACCAATGAGAGCTCATCAGATTTCACCGTTTTCCACACATGTAATCGAGGCTAATGTAATCCTATTCCTCCTCTTGTAATCAAGAGGCATAAGAGTTCACCATTCCCAAAACACAACAGGTCTGAAGCGCCACTTTAAAAACAAAGCGTCACCAGCCCAACTCACTCAGTCTTCAGAAATGTAAAAGTACAATGGAATCAAGGGGCCTTAGGGTTTAAATAAAAACAACCACACCAACACTAAGTCATACACACTCTTCAGACTTCCCAAACACTTAGTAAAAACACCCCAACTCAAAATAAACAAGAAAAGAAAAGTACAATGGAATCAAATGGAATCGTCCAAAGAAACACGTCAATAACCACCACCGTGTGCTACAGCGCCACCCCCCCCCCCCATCACCACTCACTTCTCCAGCACCGGGGGGATGACCAGCTCGGGCCTCATGAGGGCCAGGTTCTGCAGGGCCTGGGCCGCGTCGAGGCTGCCCGTCTTGCTGAACATGGCCAGTAGCACCGGCTGCATCATGCTCTGCACAAAGTCTGTGATGTTCTCCTCCGTGAGCTTGTGGCTCTCAGGCACCGGCGTGAGCCAGGTGGCCTTGCGGTAGCGCTCGCGGTGCAGACGCCGCACCACGGCGGCGGGAAGCCTCTGGAGGAGCTTCATCAGCTTCATCTGGAGGAGAGGAGCGTACGGAGGAACGCATTGTGAGACATAGGGAAGAGAGTGCCAGGGTGCGGCCGCCTGGCCTTTAGAAGAGACAGGACGCACTGAGCTGTAACGGAGGGTAGCAGAGAACCATGTGGAGGACACACACACACACACACTAGGAATGCGCGATATAAACGATATACGATATAAACGATAAAAAATGACCTACGATAGAGATTTTAGTTATATTGCTCTATCGCGATAATGTATGTTTGACGCGATCTATCCATGACTCGCGAAATATAAAGAGCCACGAGCTGTAACCGTCTGCAACGCATCGTCCGCGACCCGCGAATTTTAAAAAGAGCCACGAGCTGCAACCAGCTGCATCGCATCATCCGCGACACGCGAAATTTAAAGAGCCACGAGCTGCAACATGCTGCAACGCATCGTCCGCGACCCGCGGAATTTAAAGAGCCACGAGCTGCAACCGGCTGCAACGCATCGTCCGCGACCCGCGGAATTTAAAGAGCCATGAGCTCCAACCGGCTTCAACGCATCATCGTCATCTAAGTAAATATGGCTGAAAGCGAAACGGAGGAGCTGGTGATTGCTCTCATTTCATGTTCATTTCAAAATTATATGCGTTCATTTTCCACTTATTGTTTTATGTTTTAATAGCAAGTATCTGTGCACACACTTGGAAGATTTTTCTTTATTTAAAATAGCCATGCCTAATACTGGACGTATTTCCCTAATTCACAGTATCCGTTTCTTTATTAACAAGACACCACCAATTTTTATTTCATTAAGGGAAGTATACGTCATTACACAGAAGATTTTTTTTCTTTTTTAAAGTCTCTGCAGCTACAACATTATGTTGTATGATTAGTTTTGCACAATAAATGTTCTCAAAACGACATACATTTAGCAGTTTAGCTTTCCTTAGAGTCTATGTAACCTGTTCTGAAATGGTTCTATTATGATTTATATATCGTGATATATATCGTTATCGCAATAGGTTGCATGTATATCGCAATATGAATTTTAGGCCATATCGCCCATCCCTAACACACACACACACGCACACACACGCACACGCTTAAAGATTATACTGAATGACTGTCTATCTTTCATCAAGGAAATGGAGACTCTTGTTTTGCTGGGGTCTGGGTTTTGATTGCATGCCAGGGGTTTGTGTTTTGATTTACGTGTAACCTACACTTTAGTATCTGTGTTCTCTGGGACCCGCTATCCATTCGAGTGGATAAATCTTGTATTAAGCAGCATGAGTAATGCGAGTCACTGTCAACTGATTTGTGATTCCATTTCATTTGTCGGAGGTTGATTGTCTTTTTGGGAAGCATGCTTACAATGAAGGAATGGTGGCATTCCTGTATTTATTCTAGCATGAAAATCTATAAAGGGCGAGTAATTGATATACTATTTTTTTTTTTTTTTTGGGGGGTGGGGGGGGGGTTCCTTCAATAAGAGATTATTCGCACACAGAACAGATTGCAAAACACTGTTTACATGAAAGGAGAATACTGCTGAGGGAAATATTATCGCTTAGGTTTCCCGGCACTAGTGCAGAGAGTAAACACTGAACTTCCCCCTGGAAAAGATTACATGTCTTGTCTATGAACACGGATCCCAGAGTGGATGGAGGGGGCGAGTGGGCCCTGAAAAAAGAAAGGCATGTAGCATGATCCTAATGCCCTTTAATAGCACCCCCACGGTGCTGTAAACACACTCATGTCATTTCCTATCACTCCAGGTTTTCTGGAAGCTACAGAATCTTTCTGGAAAAACTCCAGAAGATTTTTCTATGATTCATTTCTTTCTATAGTGAAATGGTTTCTTCCATTGTCCACGAACACATAGGAAGAAGTGAAAAACACCTCACCAGCCAGCGGCCATGATTGGAGGGGTGGAAGAAGGAGGTGATGCTGTTGAAAAGGCCACTGAGCTGGGCCTGGGCTTGCTGGCTCGGTCCTCCCTGGATGTTATGAACAGCAGATGTTATGAACCAGGCACGATAAGCCTATATGATAAGAAGAGGCCGCTGTGAAAGCCATTCACTGACCAGTAGGGATGAAACCCAGAGGACTACGTGGCTGATGTCGTAGGCGTTGGCTGCGTATCGCTGGACCAGCATCTGACTGCTCCCCACAGGGAGGTTCAGACTCCTCAGGATTCGGGTGAAAATCTATAATGGGAGACGAAGCAACATTAAACACACGCTTTTGTAATTGCTGGAAACGACGGTTCTCATATCTAAAAGAGGGTGTGTTGTCATACATCTTTGAGTTTTGGTGAAGTGCAATAAGTCAGTCCCTCCAGAAAAATGCGCCGTTTTTTTGTGATTGTTGCGGCCAAAAATCCTTGATTATGCTGCACGTTTTCTTAAAAAATGCGATGAAATATGCGGCATATTTATGCAATGAAATCGCGGAAACTTGCAAAAATTGCGGGATCTTGCGAAAAATGCAGCTTTTCGTTCACGCCGCGTAGTTATGTCACTTCATAACATTCCCATGGCAATAGGGGGAAATGGCTGCTCTTGTGTGAAGTAAACGCTAAAATATATGTGACTTTTTTGCAACGAAAATGCGGGGATTATAAAGTCATGAAAGCCCGGCATATTTTGCTCGGAAATGTATGTGGTGAAAGTGCGGCATATTTGAAAAAAATGCGGACTTTGGCTGATTATGCGTTGAATTATGCGATCGCATAATCACGTTTTTCTGGAGGGACTGATAAGTGAACGCTCTGCAACACATGTAATACCGGTATATTAAGAAATAGTTCAGGTCTCAAAAAATTTGACTACAGAGTTGCATACACATGACGCAATGCATCCACCTGTGACCATTAATCATGTCAACAGACGGCAGATAGTTGGTTTCTCTGGCAGCAAGGTTATAAACCCCATCAGCCCGTGATTAGCACGCGGTGCCACAAACACCCAAATAAACAAGGTTGCGTATGACAGCAAAGATTTGCACGGAGGGGAGTGAATGCGGCGCTAACCTTTGGGATGTAAGGGTCCCAGTCGATGTAGCCGATGTTGTCGTTGGCCAGGCGGGCAAAGAGATTGACCAGATGCTGCAAAGCGAAGGAAAGGTAGAACTCACACACCGGGAACATGGTTAACCTTGTAGAGCATGCACTAGAGGTCTTCAAGGGCACAAGATGATCCAAAATTATCGTTTCCCGGGTGTTTACCGGCGAATTAGATTAGAGATTTGAAAACGAATTAACCGATTTTTTTTTGGATCCGATCATTTTGATCTCGGATCCTAGGGTTCGGGTAGACCCGTGGTCCTCTAGCCTGCCCCACTCCATTCATTCACTGCTATGAACAAGTAGGAGAACGCATGTACTCACCACCTCCCAGCTGGGGAGATTTTGCACAGAGGCCCACAAGCCGGTCAGCTCATCGAACCACAACCTGTCAGAACAAGAATCTCTCAGTAAAAAGGCTCCACACCCGTGTGCTAGATCCCCATACGCGTCCATTGTGGATGCTGTTGAAGTGGGACTGTGTCTCCTCACTTGAAGCCCTTGTGGTGGAGGTGTGGGGGCAGGGTGGTCGGCAGGAAGAGGTCAAAGTAGCTGATGGCTCTCTGCATGGTGACGTCGAAGGGGCAGAGCAGCGGCCTCCACTCCTCCAACATCTCCTGGGTGGCCGACTCTGGGAAATATCTAGAAAGGGAGACGTAGATGCGCATGAGCACTGGCTTCTTTCCCTTTTGTTATAACGTGGATAGTTCCGGTCCTTCATTCTGACTGCCTCAAAGCTGTTGTGAAATACTCAAGACGCCACCTGTGAGCGCATAACAACTGACTTCTAGTATTAATGTGCCACCAACATAACCAAGTATGCTAGCCTGGTTTAATTCTTTGCATCTTGCCCAACGATGCCCCAGAGCTGAACTAAAACCACCGCAAACCGTCTCGTGGCTCATTGCTTCATTTTACATGACGTCAATGCAGGATCTCCATCTGATAAAGAAATTACCGAGACATACACCCAATATTGGAGATGTATGGCAGCTGTTGCAGGAGGACGTCTGTTTATGGACCCTTGTGTACTAACAGACACCAAAGTGTTACGTGCTGTACTGCCGCATTGTCCGGAGGCTATCAAGGGCAGTGGGAACAAAGGCCATATGTGTAAAGGGAAGCGTGTGAAGGTTAGACTAGCCAAGAGTTTTCCCAGTATCGTTTCTTGAATAAATCCTGCGGCACAAGAAAGCTCAGCCTCACTCGTGGCTGATTTTACGGGTTCATCATGTGCTCCTGTAAAACCCAGGGCGCCCATTCAACACGCCGCCTCTGTGGACGACTTGAGGGCCTTTTGTTGCCCGCTGCCAACGCAGCGCACGTCCCAGAGCCCCGTCCACACACAGCGGCACTGCAGCCTGCCGTACAATCACTCTCCCCTCTCGTAGTGACAGGAAACTGTCACACGACCGAATTAGACGAGATAATAGGATTAAGTGCAAGCTGAGAGACGCTGCCCTGGCACTTGAGACATGCTCCGCCACGGATATGCACACACGACGGCGGCCGCCACAACGGAGGACCTGCTGATGGGGGCGAAGGCGCGTTTTGTGTGGCGTGAACGTCCAGAGTGAGACAAGATATAAAGGCTGCTTCACTGACTGTAGTGTATGAAGTGTAGTGCAATACATGCTAAATAGGAGGGCAAAAGTGTAGTGCATTTTTTGATGATTCCAGGCTTCATAAGGGGAATACTTTGGCAAGTTCTGGTCAACTTAATACATAAAGAGAATAACAAACAACTATTGATTAAGGGATTAAAAACAGCCTTGACTACAGGGACAGACAGGCCCAGGGAGGTGAACCTGTGATATTCCAATATAGTTTCTAACTACCGTATTTTCCGGACTATACGTCGCTCCCGAGTATAAGTCGCATCAGTCAAAAAATGCTCCATGACGAGGAAAAAAACATATATACGTCGCATCGGTGTATAAGTCGCATTTATTTTTAAACATTTAAACAAGAACGTTTAGTCTGGAGAGACTGAATGAAATTGCAATAGCAATATAGGTGTGTCGGTCCCTCGTAGTTCTGAGAGTATACCGAATTCAGTGACACCGGGATTCCACCGGACGCGTATGCGCCGCAGTCAGATGCCTTCACAAGTCCAGCGGAGGGCTCCAGTTTTCGCCGGCCAAGTCATGCGCTGTGATATGTGTGACAGCTATGTTGCACAAAATTGCAGCTAAGGCTGGGGTAGCTTTGGTTGAACCGGAGGACATTGAGGACGAGAATATAATTTATTCGGTGGTGCAGTAGGCTTGCAGCGTTCGGTTGTAGGCCTAATGAATGACGGTGCCCTCTTGCGGCCGAGGATTATGTACGCACAATTTTGGCATATAAGTCGCTTCGAAATATAAGTTGCAGGGCAAGCCAAACTACAAAAAAACCGCGACTTATAGTCCGGAAAATACGGTATATTAAATACTTGCAACTCACAGCAAAGCGACTGACAGCGATTGACAGTAAATGCTTCACTTTCAGGTGATATTTGTTAAGTTAACAGGCAACATTTTTAAATAACCTTCATGACAGGACACTGTTAATATTGGTGTTAATATTATTGCATTCTACAGTATATTGGATAGGACAGAAGTGACGCAACATGGGATCTTGTTTATATAATGCTACAATGTGATTGGACAACACCAAATAGCCGTACTTGGCCATGACGTCCCCCCCCACTCCCCCAGGGTATGATAAGCTCCTCCCTACGGTTTGCTGTGTGTAGTCCATTGTAAGCGATGACTTTGCATAACCAAAATCCTACAAGTCAATCACTCCAATATTTTTCCAGGAAATTGTCCACACAGAACCACAACCATGTGACCATTCAAATAGAAATCAAACAATGAAATTATGAAACATTCTAAGTAAGCAAGATGTACTCACGGTCTGCAGCTCTTGACTAGCGTTTTCAGAACATTTTCCACAGAGCTGGAAAGAAAAGAGAGAAAGAGAAACACGGTGAGATGCCAACACCAAAATACCACGTTAAATCAACATGAACAGTTCTGGAGAAACAATGACCACACCAATGCAATTAGACTGAGTCTGACTGCATGCACACATCAATTCCTTCCACAGCTCATCAGTGTACAGTGAAACACCGTAGATAAAAACACGAACATAAGGGACAGGTGTGTAGTAAGTAAACAGTGAAACAATGAAGCTACAACACTAAGGATTTATGTCACAAAATATCCCAAAAAATTGGATTGCTGTCACAGATTGTTAACAACCATTTCCCCTAACTCATGGAGCAATAGCATGGATCTATGCTGTTTGTCGACACTTGATTGACTTACAGCAATAAGCAGCTGTTTGGAATGTGTATCTGCTTCTGTTTATCTGCCAGAACTGATTAAGCTTTGATATGTCTGTGAACTCTTAAACTGTTTATCCTCAACCATTGGCTGGCAAAGGTACAATTCTGGTCACATGACATGGCTGAAAGCTCTAGACACATCACCCTAAATAACCCCCCCTATAACTACTACAATGCCTGGCTACAACCTCCCCACCCCTCAACCACAACAACAGTTTCACCTCATCCATGCATTTCCAGAGGAGCTTCAATGAAAGGTAGTCAGATCCAGGGTGACCTCTACAATATTCCCATACAAACATTTCGCATATAGGTTTGGCTTGATGTTTTACTGTAATGTGGTCCATAAAACAAGCCTACCAGCCAGAATACAGCTAACCTCAAGTTCAAATCAGTGCTGAAATGAGTGTGAGCCATCCTATTGCGAAAACGCACAGAGGCTAGGGCTACCAAGAGATGAATCCCAACATAATACACTATGACCAAGAGCAAACCCTCACTTTCACCTTACTCGGTTCCTACGAGTTAAACAACTGTGTCAGGAACCTCACCGTTATCCTTGGAAGTTTATAATTGGGCTCTAAACTATCTTTAGAAGCAGGGTGTTCAGCAATCACTATCATACAAGCAGGTGAGCCAAAAACCTAGTGAACAGGCGTGAAAGCACTGTGGGTGTGTGAGTGGTTCCGGTGTATTTCTTTACCTCTCACTAGCTTTGTTATGATTTGCTTTGAACAGAAATGTATGTTCAAGATAAATAAATTAAAATAAATTAACATTAAAATGGATATGGTTGAGATGGGCGGTGGGGTAGGAAGAAAGCATTTCAGTTAGCTGCAGTGCGACAGTCTCCAATATGAGTGGAATGTTAACATTGACATGGTATTGATTGTGCTCCCGTTACACTACCAAATTAAAAACGGTGGGGCCTGGTGCATTTGGTGCTTGTTTCGTTCTTTCTTTCTTTTTTTCTCATGCATCATTAAAAACAGGTGCCCGTAAAAAGGATGATTTCAAAAGTAACAAAAAATAACACAAAGAGAAGGATTGTCCTTACCACCTCTGAAACAATTTTATCATTATGAGTTTAGAGGAAGAGCGTGGCCGTGGAGAACTGAATATGAGAGGAGACAAAGGCATAAAGAACACGTTCAGCACATTCAACATGCTAATCATTTGAAATAGATATAACATGTAGCACAAGGCTAATCACCATCTTGTGCCTGGGTTAAAAGACATGTGTGGCGTCTACGGGCGTCGTGTGACTTAAGGCCTGGCTATGAGTCAGTGCAGCTTGTTGTTCTGCAACCGTCGCATGCCCCTCAGGGCACGGCAATGACAAACTACCAATGTTTCCATAGCACCATAGAAGAGCACCTCGCACTGCGGGCTGGGAAATGGAGTGAGGGAAGGTGGCCCATTCCGTCACCCATAGTGTTACCATAGTGAGGCGTCATTTGAGGAACATCCAGAGTGTGTTGTGTTAGTGAGGAGTGAGAGTTTTCTTCCATTGCAGTAAATGAAGAAAAAAAATACATTGCATTTATATGATAATCTGAGATATATAATTAACTGAAATTGAAGGGAGCAGTCATAACTACCTTCCTTGGGGAGATATGTTAAGCCGCTGCTAATTTCAGTGCCATTAATCAAATTTGAGGGATTAATAAAGGCAATTTGAACAGGTGGGAAATGGTCTGCAATGCTGTGGTGAATAATGAAAGGAAAATCAGGTTATATAAACTCCTTTTCAAAGAGGTCTATGGCGTTCCAGTCCTTTCTCTTTGGTACAGTGTAGTTTCCCGAGCTGAACAAGCACGGAGTCCCTAAAGCGACATGGACCAAACACATTTTGGAAAAAAAAAACATACTTCGGTTATCCAGAATTAGGTTTTGCTTTCCCCAGATAGCTTGACGCAACACGTTTCCCAAGACTTCGCAATAAGCCATGCGAGATATCACAAGACTTGAGTAAAAAAAGAAAAAAGTTAAATGTTGAAAATAACTGATGGATATTAAACAAATGGATAGCCATCTGCCATCTGAAGCCGGAAGCGAAAGGCACAGTCAGCAGTCCAAGTCGCCATGGGTCTAGCGCTAAGCGGTTGATTCGGACCTGGATCCGTCTCTTTTCCCCCTCACGATATCATTGCTGCGGCTTTTCAATTTTGATCCAACACCACGGGATCCAGAGTACAGTCCCATTAGTTCCCCGCATCTTAAGACCGCTTTATTACAGAGCATGAATACCCTATATCTTTCTTACTTTAACCCGACAAGAACAATACACGGTGGCTCAATCATCAGTTCTTGACATAAAGTTGTGTTGATTAACGTTCTTCTGTTGCATACAATCACGCCATTTCCCTGCATATAGAAAAGGACTTTTAAGATAGAGTTTAATTAGCATGTCCAAATATTTTTTAAATAATTTTTTAGACTATATCGCCACTTGCCTGTCAAGGCGGTTATTAATATGATGGTCTTTTTTGGTCTGACATTCTGACGTTGTCTTGTAATAATAAAAATTCTCTTTTCCATGATAGACGTCATGCGATTCAAGTATGTTAGGCCTCTGTATCATGTTTTATTCCGTTATTCTAATGCACATACAACAATGATAAACCTGCAAATGTTAGATAGAGAATTGTAGGTGTATTGAGGCTCTCTGAACGACAATTCGAGTCAACTTCTAGGGTACAGCCCTACTCTGGGTAGCAGAACTTTTTTCCTCCATCATGTTTAAATGTCACTTTAGAGGAACTGTTAACAGTTTGAGTAATCAGCGGAGAACATAGTTTTATCAAATCCATTTTGACACACCAACTAAAGTGGCTTTACAGATAAGGTAAGTGAAACTGTACCTCGGTTTTTTTCAAGTGGGGATAAGCCACTGGGACAATGGAATACCATTTTAGTTTGTCCAATTTAATTGGTAAAACAGTTGACAGACCACTCAGATAATTTCTCGCCATTAACATTTCTGGATTGCTGGGAATAGCCCATCAAATTGGTAACACTTCAGCACCAATACTCAACCAATATCAGAAAGAGTCCCCCTCCCAAAAGACTGGGGCTTACTTGGGGAACCAGTTGAGGCCCAGGTGCTCCGTCTTGGAGTAGAGGATGCGCTCCTGCAGTTCGTACAGTGGCCTCCAGGGCAGCTCCAAGTCCTCCCTTGAGAGTAGCTCTCTTTTTCTGTTGGAGTGATCATTTGGTCAGTCAGCAAAATCTTCAGACAGTTAAATCTGACAGGCTGGACAACTACCGTCAATCTTGAGTGACAAAAATACCACAATTGTGCAGCGAATTCTGGCCATAATAATCATGGAGAACAAAGTGTATTGTCATGATTATTATTATTAAAACATCATTGCATGTAGATTCTATTTAAAAACTTTTAAAAAGACCAAAGTCTAAAATTGTATTGAAAGTAATTAAGATAAGACCACAGCGTAACCATGCTAGGAGAGTGAGGGAACGTACGTTTTGACGATGCTGTGGAAAGTAATTCTTACTTGAGGAGGTTGATGAGGAGACGCGCAAGGCCTTGCATCATGCTGATCTCCAGCTTGGGGATAGTGACTAGCTCGTAGAGCAGCTTGATGAAGAGAACATGGTCCTCTTTGCTGAACTTCCGTCCATACAGACGCATGTACCTACACAGCAAGGGTCATAGATTTGAAGGATTAATGGCTGAGTTCATGCAATGAACAATTAAATTAATACACCATAACAAGTTCCTCCTGGTCAACACCTGAGGAAAAACGAGGACAACATGGAAACATCGTTGTTTTTACATTAATCAATGGGTAACTTTGGAAGGTGTTCAGCATTGAATACGATTCAAGCATCCTATTGGAATGTATTTTGTTAGTTATATCAGATTGTTTCATCCACTATATAAACTATAATGTCCCTCACTCAATAGTGAGTGACCTTTCCACATGCTTTTGTTTACAATCCTTGGAAGGATCATGAACAGACCTCCCCTTTCGATTTCCATTTCAAGCAGACCATGACTCACTCTAAAGTGGGCTTTGGCCAACAAGAGGACTGGGAGGGATTCAGGACATGTATGAACCTATGGCATTACAATTTTGTGAACAGAGCAACGACATGGTCATTCAACTTATCTCTTTCTGTGTGCATTTGAAGATATGTTATTGTATGCAATAAACATTTGAGATATAAATAGGCAACAGTCAAAATAATTTAAAAAAAAAAAGTTTATTAAAAAAAAAAAAAAAAACATTATTATTGTATTATACAGGGTATGGGAAACGACAGAAGTGAAAGCAACACTGGACCCTGTTTACATAATGCTACATTGTGATTGGGCATCATCAAATAGCCATACTTGGATGTTATTCCCCCCCCTGAGGGTATCATAAGCTCTTCCGTATTGTTTAGTGTGTGTTAAGAGGTCTTGTGTGCTATGACTTTGCATAACCTGAATCCTACAACTCACACGTCAAAGTTAAACAAGTGGACGTGGCTGAACGAAAAAAAACACGATACGACCAATCAGCCTAAACAGAGATTACACACACATGTCTGTATCATATCATTGTCTTTATCCTTTAAGCGTTAGATCAAATAGGTCTCAGACATACTTGAGGTGGATCAACACTTACGTGGAGAGTCTCCTTGTCCAAAACAGAACCCCCGGCCATAGCTCCCTCAGCTGCACGGCTCGGGACAGGTTCCCTTTGATCTTAGCCAGAATGTCATTGGACTCAGAGTCGAGTTTATCCGCATAGGGCAGGAGCTTGTTATAAACGATGTCCTTCTGGGGAACGAATCCTAAAGTGTCCGACGCGACTTGTTTCATGTTACGACTCATACAACTTAAAGCTAACCCACTAGCGTTAGCTAATAGAGTCCCGTTTTCTCTTGGCTACCGCTGCACGGAGCTATGCTATGCTATGTTGCTAATGTAAAGGGTAACTCAGAGCTCCCGACTAGCCACGACCATTTAACAACTAATCAACACGGCTAGCATGAACTCAGAGCTCAAACCACAAGTTATCTCCAGACAGCTGAATTACACCGGGCTGTTATGATCCTCATTCATGATACTGGATACGCTAGAATGTGGAAGCTAGCGGAAAATAAGTCAACAATGGAAAGGCGTTGGCACTGAAAATACAATCATATGCTGGCTCTTTGAAGCCTGGCCCCAATATCTAACTGTTTGGCTAAAGGTAGCTCGCTAAAAAGAAACACACAGTCATCTAAATCCCGAGGACTGTCACTGCTGAGGGATTTTCCAACTACTGCAAAGTGCATCCGACACCCGATATCCGACGTCTGCTAGTCACCAGGCTCGTCATATCCGCTAGACGCGAAAACTACAACTCAAGTCATATCCGCTATTTTCTCCACAGTTCGCCCCCTTTCTGAACGACTCAGGAAGATAATTTCCAATTCATTTCACGCCGCTGACGTTTCCGAAAATCCGTGTGTATGTATTATTAATAGTGGAACTAAGCGAACCCACTACGATATGACCATAAAACGTTTGATACAAGACTATGTACATCGTTATTTTGATGATGGAACTACACACTGGTCTCAGATGTTAGGGAGGTAGTTGGCACCATCTCGTGGTAAATAGCAGAATTACACTTCAGATACAGACTACGTTGTGATGTGGTATCTATGCAACCTCTTGTATCATGGGCAGAGCAGAGGGTACCTCCCACAACATTGGATATGCTTCTTTTACCTTTATCCTGGCACATTTGAAAGTAGTCAGTTAAATGTATATCTGCGGTGCGGACACAACACTTTATTAATAACCCTCAAATTGATAGCAGATAAATTGACTTGCTTGCGACCAGTTGTCATCTGACCGGCAGATAGCGTGCTGCCCAACTCACTATGTGTCACCCCACATCGATGCAAAGAGCTGCTCTGTTTCAACCTGAAAGACCTTAAGGAGGTCTGTCAAATCCACACAGTGCTGCTGCTTTAGTACACTTATTATTATTTTTTTAATTCTCTAATTCATCTACGCTAACGCGCGCGCGCGCGCGTGCGTGTGTGTGTGTGTGTGTGTGTGTGTGTGTGTGTGTGTGTGTGTGTGTGTGTGTGTGTGCGTGCGTCCGTGTGTGTGTGTGCTCGTGGAATAGTATTCTTCTTCAGTGACACTTTCTTTGGGTTCTTTGGGTCAGCAGCTCTTTTAGGAATGATGAAGTCGTCCTTATCGAAATGAGCACTGCAGACACGGTGATCCTTTATCAGCATCTCGATCGGCGTCTAATGTCCATATTCAAAACAATAACTGGTCTACCAGAAATCGGTCATTCTACCGTCCATGGAATGTTTCTGGGGTGTAACTTTAAAAACACAAACACGGACCATTTCTCTCTCTCTTGACTTCAAGCTGTAGATGGGTCTTCTCCGGTGCTTGAGCTGTCCTTCACTCTATGTGTAAATCACGTGTGCAGTGCGTCTTCTGTCAACAACGTTCCATGCTTGATTGTAGCGAACAATTATTTTGTAACTGTAACTTACAGCGGCATATGTGCCCCCCCGAGTTTGCTAAAAAAAAAAAATAAAAAAAAAATCCCGAATAGAAACGGTCTAAAGAAAGCTGAAATATATGCACTATTAGTTTGATCAAACTTTGTGTTGATATATGTATGATTGCATGTAACTGTAGTTACCTGTTCAGAACCAAAAGGTGGCGCTGTTGCGCCATGTCTGTGACTATATAATGGAATGTTTACTCCAATTTCCATCTCTAGCTCTTGGAGAGCGTGTGTCCGTTCACGGTTTACAATAAACTACGGCTAAAGAGAGAAGTTATCTGTCACGTATTGGAATTATTATTCCACCGAGAGAGTGTGACTCTGCTAACACTATTATTCTTATTCAAAGTGTTATATTTTGACATTATGAATAAATATTGCACCTAAAATAGTCATGCCTGTCTACGCTTCAATCTCATGCATATTGCAGAAAATATGCAACAGCGCCCCCTGGGGTCACACTTTTCGGTGGGTCGCAGAATGCGGTGTAACTCCGGCGCATTAGTCACGATCTGCGTCAATCACGTGTGCAGTGCGTCTTCTGTCAACAACGTGCCATGCTTGATTGTAGCAAACAAATATTTTGTAACTGTAACTTACATATACAAGTCCTTTAATTTACATGTCAACACTTGCTATATATTATTTATAAATATAAATTACATAAATTATAAATTCCAAAACTTTCCTCCTTGAACTGAACTCCGGCGCATTCGGTAATCGACTTGTGTGGACTTCCTGTAAACACGTAATGCTTGTAAAACAGTCTTTTTAAATAAACTCCGGGTTTGCAAACTAAGGGCGTATTCACACCTGCCTTGTTTGGTTCGAACCAAACCAAAGAAATCGCAGGTGCAGACCTTTTGGGCTGGTGTGAATACAAACCATCGAACTCTGGAGCGGACCAAACAGCCGGAGAGGTTCGCTTCCAAACTAACCCTGGTGCGGTTCGCTTAAGATGTGAAAGCGACCGCGCTCGGTCCGACCCAGTTCTAAAAATAATATGCCTCTTTGGACGCAACAGGCTCCCATTCATGCTTGTTTATTTATATTGTTTGATTAGGGCGGTAAATTCAAAGATCAGACCGGCATCACATTATCAGACCCGTAAAAAATGAGCTGTGGCTCAACCTGTAGCGAAGAGGAGACGAAATGTCTTTTGGATATTTGGGCAGACGCCAACATAAAAAGTATGTTGGAGAACAGTTATAAAAATTCCGACGCATTTAATACATTCAGTACATGGATGGGGGAGAAGGCGTTTGAACCGTAATAAAATCAACGTTGTCGTGCCAACCGCCTCTGGTCCTCCAAAAGTAAGAGGGCAGCACGCTGAATCTCCATAACCTCCATAGTTTGTTTTCTTTGTTTACTTTTTTTTTATGCGTTAACCTGCGTTACCCCGCCCCCAACCGTCTTGTCCAATGATTGAACGATCTATGCACACACGTGTGTTGTGAACAAATTCTCGGACTGCACCAAACCAAAGAATAAACATTGCGTTTTGGTCCGGACCATAGAGATTGAACTAAGGACAAGTTGTTGGTGCCTCATTTTATGTGTAGGGACCCTAGTCATGCTACTGCAGAGGTTTGGGGCTATTTTTAGCAATATTAGTGGTTCAAAAATGCAGATTTGGAAGCGAAACGCACTGCCCCAAGCCAATAACATGGAAGCCAAACATTGCGCCGGGCAAACTCTAATACTCGATTTTCAATGAAAAAGGTATCTGGAAGGCTTATTTGATGGTTTTCCATGCCAAAACAAAGACCCTGTGTTCAATTTTCGCCGGAATTACACTTTAAAGAAATATAGACCATGGATTATGTTATCTAAATGGATTCTTTACACATTCTACATGACAGGAACTGTTTATGAAGTTATGGTTATAAAAGGTGTTGAGGAGAAAAAAGACAGTGAATAACATTATAGGACATGTAATGTATTAATTTATAATGAGTTATGATTCTTTCTCTTCAATGATTCATCATTTTGGGTCAACAAAAATATACAAATACTGCATGTTATATCGGCCCTACAATAAGATACAGGCACTGCATGTTATAGAGGCCCTACAATGACTGATATATAGGCCCTACAATAGCGTATACTGCATGTTATATAGGCCCTATAATAATGTTATATAGACCCTACAATAACATAAACAGAATTTTATATAGGCCCTACATAAACATAATGTTACATAGTCCCTACAATAACATATAGGCCTACTGCATAATACAGGCCCTACAATAACATTTACTGCATGATATATAGGCCCTACAGCTACAGCGACTGCATCGCTACTGCACGTTTGTGTGTGGTCAGACATGTTCCTGTTACCACTGTGGGTTTGTTTTTTGGCTGAGCTCAGAGTGAACCCTTCGTGTGGGAGGATGAAATGACGGTCATGACCGGTTAGCAGGTTGGTGACAATGATTGATTGGATGTTTGGATCGTTCGTCGATATTGGTATTGACGTGCTGTTACCGTGGCAACTCCCGCCAATCCTACGCCAATGGCAAGCCACCACCTCATGTTTGACAGGAGCTTCAAACACGCCCTCGGGGTTCAGACGTTAAGGTCTGCTACCTCATTTCAAACTCACCTCATTTCAACTTCCCTCTTCTACAAATGTTTCATCCCTCGCATTGGAACTTTTTGTACTTTATACTGTCTGGGGCGGATCACGTCAAGAAAAATATAAGGTAGACCTTGTTTACTACGGTATATATTTTCTTCAGGTTTTAGTCTATGTTTTTTATCCCTCGCATTTGTACTTTTATTACTTTATACTGTCTGGGGCGGAACACCACAAGAAAAAGATAAGGTAGACCTTGTTTACTACGGTATATATTTTCTTTAGGTTTTAGTCTATTTGCGTTCGCACCAAACGCTAGTGATGGATTCAATGATTCCTTTCCTTGATTCAGTTCGCGTCGGTCAGTTCGCCAAGAAGAGTCGTTCGGAATCGGAAGTTTCCGGTTCCATGATTCGAGCCGGTGAATCGAATCATGGAATGCACGTTTCTCAGCTGAGTCAGTCAGACTCAGGTCCAATCGCGTTCTCATTATCGTGGAAGTCGGTCATCAATCAACATTACAACTTTAACCAAATGAAGCGGGATGGGGGGGGGGGGGGGGGGGGGAGATGTAGTTGATTATTGGATGTTATGTTTATCATATCAGCAAGATAATAAACTTGATTTAGCAATGATGGTGGGGGTCCCGGGTGGAGAACGAACCATGAAAGAACGAGACAGATTTTGCAAGTGAAGGTGCATAGAATAATACGCAAGTGAAGGTGCATAGAATAATACACGGAGTCGGGCTGTGTCTCTTAGTAACATGTATTAACGAGCTGGCACATAAACGACTGACGCGTGTAGACTACCCGAGTGCATACACACACAAGCCCACCAGAGGGAGCTGTCGGCTTGCATAACACTACCCTACAACAACAGATTTATGAGACATTCAAATATTTGATTAATCTGGCATGATACAGAAAGTACAAAGACAGCATGCATTTACCATTTCACTGATATTGAATTGTACTATCGTTGCTCACTAAGACTCTTCCCTCTTCACCACTCACAGTCAGTGAACAAACAACGCGAGTCCGCGACTAGTGAGTGGGAGGAGTCGAGTCTGAGAACTAACGAGAGAGAAGAATCAGTTTGGTTCGTTCTTGTTAAAGATTTGTTCATTCGAACTGATTCATTCAACCGGCCAACCGTTCCCTGCAGTGCAGTCCAGGGTGAACCGTAGCATGTAGGAGACAGTGATTGTTGCCGTTTGCGATTCCCGGAGCTCTATATATAATATGTAATATAATATAATTGTATCTATAATATCACGGCCAAAAGCTCTCGTAGGGATTGGGCTTCGCAGGGTTTGTTTACCGGCATTGCCATGGTTACCGGTCTTGTGTGTTCCAACGGTTTATTAGGTATCTAATAAATCGTCTAATCAATACTTGCCTCCTCCGTGGTCAATGCAATATTATGAATAGACTGCGTCGGGTTCTCCGACGTCTCTCCCTCTTCCACAACAGGTAAAGACATGCAATGGTGGTTATCTCGGCCATGGTTGAGAATGAATTGGCATGAAGCACCGTTGGTGGGCAAAAGATGTGGCAAGACTAAATCGCCAAAACTTGCACAGCGACAGATTATGATTTGTCTGTCAGGGTGTGTGTGTTTCCCTGGTTTTCCCTCCTGTGTTGATTACTGTTCCCTCCCCTAATGTGTCTCAGCTGTTGCTCGTTGTGTTTGTTATTTAAGCCCTCGTCTTTCCTTTGTTCCTTGTGCTGTCATTGTGGTTTGTCGTGGTTTGCTGTGGTTAGTGTTGGTGGTTAGTCTTGCGTGTTCCGTGTTCCCTGTCGTCTTCCGAGTTCCCTGTAGTCTCCCGAGTTCCGAGTTGTCTCCCGAGTTCCCTGATTCCTGTGCCTTAGCCTTTAGGCTTGAATAAAGTGCCGTTTCCTGAAACCGTCTGCGTTTGGGTCCTACCTGCCTGCATGCACCCCCAGTTCCTTAACAGAATGACAGCACCACTATGGGACCCAGCGGACGCTCAATTTGACCGTAAGTTGGAGGATTTTCTAGTCAAGTTAAATAAGGCAATAGATCGCTGGGAGGGTTTGGGGGACCACCTGGTTCCTCCTGGTCCTCCAGCTCCCGCACCGACTCCGGTCCCCGAGCCCTGTCCTGTTCCTGAGCCCACTCCTAGCCTTCCAGAGGGGGACCGGCCTCTTCGCCTGCTTGAGGTGGTCCGCCCTCCGCTCCTGCCTGAGGGGGCCCGCCCTCCAGACCGTCCAGGGGAGGCACGCCCTCCGCTCCTGCCTGTGGGGGCCCTCCTCCACTCCTTCCCGAGGGGGGTTCCCCTTCAAGGCCTTCCACCAGAGGGGACCCGCCCTCTACCCTGTCCACCGGAGGGGACCCGCCCCCTACCTGGCCTGCCACCAGAGGGGACCCGCCCTCTGCCTGGCCCTCCTCCTGAGGGGACCCGCCCTCTGCCTGGCCCTCCTCCTGAGGGGACCCGCCCTCTGCCTGGCCCGCCTCCTGAGGGGACCCGCCCTCTACCTGGCCCGCCTCCTGAGGGGACCCGCCCTCTACCTGGCCTGCCTCCTGAGGGGACCCGCCCTCTACCTGGCCTGCCTCCTGAGGGGACCCGCCCTCTACCTGGCCTGCCTCCTGAGGGGACCCGCCCTCTACCTGGCCTGCCTCCTGAGGGGACCCGCCCTCTACCTGGCCTGCCTCCTGAGGGGACCCGCCCTCTACCTGGCCTGCCTCCTGAGGGGACCCGCCCTCTACCTGGCCTTCCTCTTGAGGGGACCCGCCCTCTACCTCGCCTTCGCCGGCCTCCTGAAGGGTTCCGCCTTCACCGCTGCCGGCCTTCTGAGGGGGTTCTGCGCCACTGCAGGTCTCCTGAGGGACTGAGCCCTCATCGTCCTTGCCGCCGGCCTCCGGAAGGGTTCCGCCTCCACTCTGCCTCTGCTTGCCCCCCAGGCCGTCCGCCTGAGGCTCCCTGCCATGCCCTGGGGCAGTTTTCTGGCCGCCCGCTGGACGTCCCTCGGCTCTGCCCCAGTCCATTTATTTTTTTTTGATTCCCCCCTCCTGGCGCCCCTCCACCCACCCGTTTTGGGTTTGACTTTCTTTGTTTTTTTTGCTTGTCGTGGGTCGCCTGGGAGTCGACCCTTAAGGGGGGGGTACTGTCAGGGTGTGTGTGTTTCCCTGGTTTTCCCTCCTGTGTTGATTACTGTTCCCTCCCCTAATGTGTCTCAGCTGTTGCTCGTTGTGTTTGTTATTTAAGCCCTCGTCTTTCCTTTGTTCCTTGTGCTGTCATTGTGGTTTGTCGTGGTTTGCTGTGGTTAGTGTTGGTGGTTAGTCTTGCGTGTTCCGTGTTCCCTGTCGTCTTCCGAGTTCCCTGTAGTCTCCCGAGTTCCGAGTTGTCTCCCGAGTTCCCTGATTCCTGTGCCTTAGCCTTTAGGCTTGAATAAAGTGCCGTTTCCTGAAACCGTCTGCGTTTGGGTCCTACCTGCCTGCATGCACCCCCAGTTCCTTAACATTGTCGAGCGAAAAAAATTGGGGGACAACGCGAACGGGCGACCACCAATGTGTCTTTTGGTCAGGCCTGTCGCAATAAGCAATAAAGCAATCTAACCAAAAGACACATTGGGCCAAGTTGTTTGATTTCTAACTTCTCTTCCAATTTTAACCTCTCAAATTTTTTTTTTAAAAAGAAACTCAACACTGTTTATCACAGGTGCAACACCGCTCGCTATATCTGCATTTGATATAGAAACGATGAAAGATACGTGCGGAATAATTTGAGTTAAAACAACAACAGTTCTAGAATATGTCCATGGGGCAGAGTACTTTACGAACATATAGGCGTCTTTTAGGGCGGATTGCAATTCTTGTTGCAGCCGGCAGGGTTTTGCGATAAACAAATGGACAAACGTGGTCGCTGAGCTATCCTGCCCCACATTGCATGACACGTTAAACTCAACTCGAATCACCACCATCATCCAAAATTTGATGTCAACAGACCAAAAATAGTCGGAAAGCCTACAGAAACTATAGATGGTTAATGTGAAATTCACATTATTAAAACTAGACTTGGAGCCATGTACATGTGTTGATATGCCGGTCAGCGCGATGTCTAACGGTTTAATTTAACGGTTTTAAATGACAAAATGCACGACTTTCCGTTGCTTGTCGAGGTGAGAAATGGTCTCTTCCCTTATTTTATCGCAATTTATATAGTCTATAGACAGAACGTCTTACCTGGTAGAGTTTGTGTTGACGTGCGGTGTGCGCACGTGCTTGTGTGTGTTGTGTGCGCGTTTTCGTGCACATGTGCATGCTTGCGGTGTTTATATGCATTCGCGCTTGGCACATGCACACTTGAGTAACTTGAGTAACTGGTGCGACAGGCCTGCTATTATAGTAAGATATAATGACTAATATAACGGTTCAGTGTTACACTTGACAACATTTTCCAGACACAAATACAACTTTAATTGAATGGTTCACTATTGTGCTTCTCTGAGCAATGTGGTAAACTAAACCTTGTGTCCGATACTGAAGTGATTAGTTTGTCTTGATGCTAGTCCCAATGAATATAAGGATGTGAACGAAATCCTGAAAGACCTAATATTAAAATCACAAGTTCAATATTTGTGTGTAGTCTGGTTTATAAATCCTCCTAGTAACATGATGCTGGACTGTACCACTTTCACAGGGGGGTTCCTGCTGCTATGGACTCAATACCTATGGTTTAAATCACAGCGAGAGCCGTAGAGGGAGAGAAAGAGACTCCCAATGCTGAAATAATCTGTGTTATATTATTGATAATAAGAGCATGCCATATAGATTACACATATCTATCTCCATATAACCATATCTCCATTTTACCCTTCCCCCAACCGCTTCACACACCCACCCAACAAAGGGGAATCAAACCGTCCCAAGAATCAAAGTTCAAATAAGTCCAGAACTATAGTACAATTTGTCAGCCACTGTTCAGTGGGAGAAGTGGCACCTTTGGTCTGCTGCCAAGGCTTTGAATTTTGGGACAAAAGGTGTGATGGCCAGACGAAGACACTGATGCAAATGTTCATTGGTGATTCGGCTGCGGTATTGGTTCTTCACCATGTTTATAGGAGCCACATCCAATGTGTATGCTCCATGTGGTTTGACTCCCGGGTGACCTGGTTGACGCGCTGTGTTGATGTTTCCCAATGTTTGTTCTATGCAGCTGCGTGAAGCAATGAAGGATCCGTGCGATCGTCTCCAGTTTGCAACTTGTTTATTACCGCACCATGACACCAATTGCATGTGAATACGGAATATATTCAGATAGATCCTCAGTGACATAACAACAACTGTAAATATATGGTACTTCTAGCGCATTTCTTTTCCGGCTTCGGCATACTGTATGGTTATGAAGGCGTTGTGGTTGGTTGTGGTCTTAGTGAAGCAGCCTTTCAAGTTGGAGTAGGCCGGAATTGCGCAACAATTGGGGGATGGGGACCCCCCCCCGAATATTGACGGGTATTTCGCTCACTGCTGGTAACAAATAAATTAGAAAGCACACCGTGTGAAGTTTCTTTTATCGTTTTGGCAAGTAGCCGTGTAATAAGCGGGATAATGTATAGAACGTCGCCGGTCACGGCCTCTGGTCTCTTTGTTTTTCTCTGTCTGAGCTTGTACTCATCAGAGCTCTCTGTCTCTAACCCATATTATAATGAAGTCATTATTCTTCATTTCTGAGAGGAGTCATGGAACAGCAGTCTATAGGAGGCTAGTCTGAGAGGAGTGTGAACTGGGAGTGGATTTGGTCCTACTGGTTGGTTCCCAGCGTAATTTCCTTGTCACGGCCTCACCCAGAGTCTAATCAGTCTCACTCGGGTCAGGTGAGGCTGCCTCAACCATCACAACCGGCCACTAACCCATTTTTACAAAACTAAAAGGCTCTCTTACAAACTCAGACTGAAAAGTGATCAAAAAGCATTCAAAAGGCAAATAAAGTGTTCACTGAGTTGTGTGTGTTTGTGTCCAGGTCGCCAGTCTGCTATGGAAGAGGAGAGAAAGGAGGGGGGTCCGCCCTCTAAGACCACTCTGTCTGGGGAACATGGTTGTCAGAGCAAAGCTAAGAGGTAAGAAGAGGATCTCTCACTGTCTGGGACAGTTGTCCATCTCAGAGCTCAGCGGTGATATATCATGACTCCATCATTACTCTGAGTAACAGCTGTGTGTGTGTTGTGTTGAAGCCCGGAGCAGCAGGAGAGAGCAGACTCCCCTGCATCCAGCTGTGACTCCATGGAGACTGAACACTCTATGGATCCACCTGTTACGTTTAAAGATGGAGACGTCCAACCTTCTAAGAAAAGGTGAGGATTCAGCCAATACTCAGGGCTATTCAACATGTGGCCCTGATGATCACCTTTATCATCTGCATCTGCGTTGCATGGCTTCTTGGTCCAACTCAGAAACCCTTCACAGACCGCATGCTAGCTGTCCTTGGAGATGTAGATGCCGATGATAAGGTGAAGGAGAACAGTCTATAAGAACAGTACCAATGTCTGATCACATGATCACCTCGTGCTGGATTGATTTATAGCTGAGGCCATTTATTTTGACTGTTGCTTTGAATAGTATGAATAAAATGAATCATAAGACTACCAGCATATTCAAAGAACAGAGTACATGAGGAATATTGCAGTTCTGTGTAGAAATGTATTCTGACTGCCCCTCCCTCCCACTTATATTTATATTTCAGTAATCTTGACTCATAAGAAGGCAGTTGAGTAGCCCCTGTGTTATATTGTACAGATGATAGTCACTGTTTGTTCATTGTTTATTGTCTTAATGTATTATGCACCTTATTCACCAAGACAAATTCCTTGTTGGTGTATAACCCTTCTTGGCAATAAAATCCTTCTGATTCTGATTCCGATAAATTATCAAATGAAACGACATCCTCCTATGCCAACTTCCCTTTGGTGTTTGTTTTTCTAGAAGGAGGCAGGGGAGAGCAGACTCCCCTGGACCCAGCTCCCCTGTCTCCATGAAGAGTGACCGATCTATGAGTCCACCTGTTCAGTTTAAAGAAGGAAATCAGTCCATTGACAAGAGGTGAGGAATTATAAGATGCTTAAAATACAGATTCTATCAAACGTCTATAAATCCTGGTTCTCGTTTTTCTAGAAGAGTCAAGCAGGAGAGGGCAGACTCCCCTGTACCCAGCTGTGTCTCCATGAAGAGTGACTTGTCTATGGAACAACCTCCTGAATTTAAAGATGGATGTCCATCCAGAGAGGAGAGGTAGGAGTTTCAAAAAGACGATCAAACAGACCAGGGGTCTCATTTATAAAACTGTGCGTGGGATCGTTACTAAAAATGTGCGTACGCCCAGAAGCCAAGTTTTGCGTGCGCCAAAAAATATTCGGATTTATAAAACACTGCGTACGCACACCTGTACGCAATCGTTGCTTTATAAATCACATACTGACTACAATTGTGCGCAGCTGAATCAGCTTCACGTTCCGCCCTCTACACGCCCCTTTTTAACCATAAATGGTCAATGCAAATGACCTCATGAATGCGATCTGCATATAAAACAGACTCAGGTGCCGGTATTATGTCTTGTTGGAACTTGGAAACAATGGCAGGACAGAGAAAAACCAAAAAAAGAAACTTCACGGAGGTTGAGGTGGAGACACTTGTGGGTGAGGTGGAGGCCCGAAAAGAAATTTTGTTCGGCGGTCACGGAATCGGGATCACCAATATTAAAAAAAAGAATGAGTGGCAACATGTTGCTGCGGCAGTGAACGCTGTCAGTGGTACGGAGCGGACAGTACCCGAATTGAAAAAGAAGTGGTCCGACATAAAGGTACATTTTTATTTCCTCACGCACAGCACGTTTATAATTAATTGCTCAAATGTAACTGGTCGTATAGTGAAGATCGTTAATTACAGGTGGGTGCAAAGCAGAGGCTGTCCTCGCAACGCCAGAGCGTGACTGCAACTGGAGGGGGACCCAGTACTCCTGACCTAACCCCGATTGACAGGCAAGTTGCATCCATCATTGGCACCGCAAGCGTGAGTGGCATCGTGTCCGAAAGGGAAGGGGACACTGACAACACAGAAGAACAAGGTAAAGCTGATTTCTGTTTTTTATAGATTTATTATCGATCATGTAGGCCTAGTGCAAGCTATTTTGCTTGTGCGTCCTCCAGAGTCAGCGGTCGGTGGGGAGGAGGAAGATGATGCCGGCGAGGGGCCCTCGGCCGCAGGTCATCCGGCTGCCCCAACCCCCAGCACCAAGCGTCAGTCCGCTGGTCGGGTCCTCACAGACGAAGTTCTGCAGCTACACAGGGAAACAATAGATGCAGTCAACAACTTGACTGAGGAGATGAGGCAGATTCGACATGTCATCACCGAAATTGCCACAACATTAAAAGATGCTTTGAAAAAATGAACCTTGAGTCGTCTTCATCTCATAAACGCCGCATGACATCCGCACGTACTCTTGCACCCTGTTGAAATCCGACTTGCCTCGGAGGGGGCTGGGCCTCCGGGTCAAGCTCGGGGGGAGGGAGGTCGGGGGGAGAGGGATGCCGTTCCTCTGGGACAAATTGTGCAGCACGCCGCAAGCCCTTATAATGCGGCACACTTTGGCAGGCTGGTATAAAAGCCTCCCCCCCGACGCATCCAGAGCGCGCCACCGGCACTTCAGGAGGCCGATGGCGCGCTCCACCACTGAACGAGCACGGCCATGGACCTCATTATAACGTTGTTCCTCGGCGCTTTGCGCGTTCAAAACTGGGGTGAGGAGCCAGCGTCTCAGGGGGTATCCACTGTCCCCTGCAATGCAGAAAATCATTAGTTATGTCAAGAACCACAATGTTACATTCCTCTTTAAAAAAAACTCACCTAGAAGCCAGCCATCCCGCCCCGCGCCTGCCTGTAGTCTGTTCCCTACACTACTGTGCGTCAGAATAAATGAATCATGTGTTGCACCAGGCCAACGTGCCACTATGTTTGTGAAGTTCATATGGGCATCACATACAACTTGAACATTAATAGTGTGCACGTGCTTGCGGTTGACGTAAGCAAACTCATGTTCAGATGGAGCCCTTATAGCAATATGAGTGCAGTCAATTGCGCCGATTACGTTTGGGAAATCGGACATTGCTGCAAATTGCCTTTTAATCTCGGCCTGTTCTTCCACTGTGTAGGGAAACCTTATGTATCGACTGCCCATATGTATGATGCCATTCAAAACGCTGGGCATTAGGGCACTGAGGGATGGCTGTGATATACCGGATCTACAGGGTGGAAAACAAACAAAATTAGCACAATTATGCTTAAATGTGAAAGCAGGTTGTAAGATGCAGCTATATGAATCACTTAACTGTCTGCCAATTCCCGTTGGAAACAGCCGGTTGCCAGGAACCCCAAAGTGGTGAGGACCTGTGTCTGCACCGGGATTGCGTGGTTCCTACGTGTTGCCCTTTCCAATGCTGGACCCAGTTCAGCACATAGATCCAAGAGCATAGCTCTAGGGAATCTAAAACGGCTCATTAGCCAGTCATCATCATGGGCCAATAAGTCGTTATGGTCCCTGAAGACCCTCTCCCTCCGAATCATGCCATTTGCATGGTCCTCCAGCAGTGCCAGCAGTCCCAGCAGTGCCATGGTGCAGAATTACGCACTGGGCTCACCGCTGTATTTATAGGGTTACGGTAATAAGACTGACCGAGAACAGCTTGGTTAATCAGTTTGTAATCACCCACGTAAAATGTTCTTGAATATAACCCCTTTTGAATGCCTGATTTGTCCTGAAAAGCATCAAGAGGAACGGACTATAATATAACGATTGTGATGAGCGTGTGGCTTGATTTTCCACACTTGGGATTTAATTGACATTTGATTTTGATTCTGTGTTTACCGTGTCACATAAAAATATTATGTTATTGACACATGTTGGACAGATGCTTTATTCCATGGAGTCGCGCCGTCCTCTCCTCCTCCTGCGATCCGGGAGTGGACAGTATGGAGTGACGGGATTAAATAGGCCCATAGAGAATTTTAATTTTAATTTAGATTCTAAGGAGCTGTTTCTGGAGTTATAACTGAGAAATAACGCAGTTGGCTAAAATTATTCTGATTAGGCCCTACTATGATTTAACACATGATACGGGTTGAAATTCAACTTAGGAAGGGGGATGATAAAACATAATCGTTCTACTCCCTCTGCATTTCTTCAGTCTGACTTCAGTTCACCACCACACCGTCTGTGTCGCCAATTCTCCTTTTCCTCCAAACCATGCGTACGCATGGGTCAGAGTTTGCTTAGGGCTGCGCACATTTTCCCGCCAAGTTGGTTTTTTATAGATCACAACCTTGGCGTGAAAAGTCACGTACGCAACTTTCAGCCCCGTTTTGTGCGTACGCAACGGTTATAAATGAGACCCCAGTTGGTTGCTTTCAGACTCTACCGATGTTTACAAGTTAGGAAAATTGTCATGTAGTCTGTGCGTGTGTGTTGGTGTGTTTGTGTGTGTTCTCTCCAAAGACAATCCCAGGAGAGGTCAAAGGTTACCAGTTCTCAGCAGCATCCAACAGAGCTGATCAAGGTGTGAAAATGTCCAACAAGACATTTGACTTTAGCTCTACATGAAAATTAGAAAGCATAATTAGACCTCTTTAGACCAGCGGGACGTGAATCCAGGACAGATGCTTCTGATGTCCCAGGTTAGTCAGAGGAAAGTTGTCCTTTCTGTTCCAGAGGGTTGAGGAGAACGCACACGCTTTCCTGGACGAGGAGCTGAAGAAGCTCTGGAGGGATCACTTCCCAGATTACCCACAATGCTCAGAGAGTCAGTGCGAGGAGGAGGAGGAGGTGGATGGTAAGAAAGAGGAGCAGAGGAGGCGCGCCATAGAGGGAGTGGTGGACATCACAAAGCTCTGCCTGATGGAGATGAACCAGGAGGAACTGGCCGACACACTGGGGGACAGTAAGAGAAATCCTTAAGTTGAAGCCCAGTATAAAACTAACTTTTCAATGTGGAGATATCTTTCCTCTTGGGGGTTAAATTGTTGGATCCAGATATGTAGGGTTATTGTGAGGCTGTTTGGTTAATGATTTGATCCAGATATGTGGGGGTATCAGGTTAAATGGCTTGATCCAGTTATGTAGGGTTATTGGCGGTGTATCAGGTTAAATGGTTTGATCCAGATGTATAGGTTTATTGTGGGTCTATCAGGTTACTTCTATACTAAGGCACTATCTATGTTACATCAGCATAGCAAGTCACATTCCACTGATGCAGAAAAAAATGATAGCATTACATAGCCCGTTCCAACACATCTAGAGTAGAATATATTATAACTGTCATCATACCAATTATATTGCTGTGAAAATAAAATAATCAAAGTAGGTCCTGAAGTTTTGTATTCATAAAGCAGACCTAGAAAAGACAAGCTTCTTTGACCACAAGACATTAAGCCACGAAATATCATGAAGTTCAGCACTTAACAAAATATATTGACATGTGTCCTCTGATATCACCATCCAATAAGTGTTAACCACTAACTCTCTTCTGTTGTTTACTCATTTAGAAACTGCAGTGTGCCAACGTAAAATTAAGTCTCATCTGAAGAAGAAGTTCAGGTCTTTATTGGATGGAATCGCTACAGCAGGACAGCAAACAGATCTGAATGACTTCACAGAGATCTTCGTCAGAGAGAGAGGGACTCGAGAGGTCAACAAGGAACATGAGGTCAGACTGATTGAAACAGCTTCAAGGAAACCAGCCAAGGAGGAAATACCAATCAAATGTGAAGACATCTTTAAACCCTTAGCAGGCCAAGATCAACCAATAAGAACAATAATGACAACTGGAGTCGCCGGCATTGGTAAAACCGTCTTAACACAAAAGTTCACTCTGGACTGGGCTGAAGGCAAAGCCAACCACGACATATACTTCACATTTCTCTTCCCTTTCAGAGAGCTGAATTTACTTAAAGGGAAAGAGTTGAGCTTGGTGGAACTTCTTCATCACTTCTTTATTGAGACCAAAGAGGCAGGAATCTGCAGATTCAACCATTTCCAAGTTGTCTTCATCTTGGATGGTCTGGATGAGTGTCGTCTTCCTGTGGACTTCCAGAACAACCAGATCTGGACTGATGTCACAAAGCCGACCTCAGTGGACGTGCTGCTGACAAACCTCATCAGGGGCGACCTGCTTCCCTCCGCTCGTATCTGGATAACAACACGCCCTGCGGCAGCCAATCAGATCCCTTCTGAGTTTGTTAACATGTTTACAGAGGTGAGAGGGTTCACCGACCAACAGCAGGAGGAGTACTTCAGGAAGAGATTCAAAGAGGAGACGCTGGCCAGCACAATTATCTCCCATGTGAAGAAATCACGAAGCCTCCACATCATGTGTCACATCCCAGTCTTATGTTGGATCACTGCTACGGTTCTGGAGGACCACTTCAAAACATCCAAGATCAGGAAAGAGATGCCCAACACTATGACGCAGATGTACAGCCACTTCCTGAGGGTTCAGTCCATACAGGCAGACAGGAAGAATCATGGCAGAGCTGCAACAGATCTGCAGTGGAGTTCAGAGATCAGGGAGATCATTGTTTCTCTGGGAAAACTGGCGTTTTACCAGCTGGAGAAGGGAAACCTCATCTTCTACGAGGCAGACCTGGCAGAGTGTGACATCAATATTGGAGCAGCCTCAGTGTACTCAGGAGTGTTCCCCGAGAACTTTAAGGAGGAGTGTGGGCTGTACCAGGACAAGGTGTTCAGCTTTGCCCATCTGAGCATCCAGGAGTTTCTGGCTGCCCTTTATGTCTTTCAGTCCTTCATCAACACTGGTGAGAATCTGCTTTCAGAAGAACAACAACCCGACTGGTATGATAAACATCACCTCCTCTACCAGAAGGCGGTGGACAAGGCCTTACAGAATGAGAATGGACACTTTGACTTGTTCCTTCACTTCCTCCTGGGCCTCTCTCTGGAGACCAATCAGATTGTCCTACAAGGTCTTATTGGAAAGACAGGAAATACATCACGGACCAATGAGAAAACAGTGCTTTACATCACAGAGAAGTTAAATGGAAATCTCTCTCTAGAGAGAAGCATCAATCTGTTCCATTGTCTAAATGAGCTGAACTACCGTTATCTAGTGGAGGAGATCCAACAGTTCCTGACATCAGGAAGTCTCTATAATTGTTTAGATCGTGATCAGTGGTCAGTTCTGGCCTTCATCTTACTCTCATCAGAAGAGGAGCTGGACATATTTGACCTGAAGAAATACTCTAAAGAGACTGCTAAAGAGAAAGGTCTGCTGATGCTGATGCCAGTGGTCAAAGCCTCCAAAAAAACTCTGTAAGTTCACTAATAACATGTATTACAATACAGACAACACAATATATATAATACTAGGATATAAAGTTATGAACCAAAATATATCTTTAGGTGTACTAATAACATGTACTATACAAACAACATAATATGCATAATACTAGAACATAAAAAAAAACATTAACAAAACATAGAGACACTACAAAACCACTTTCGATATTCAAAACTTTCTAACATGTACCCATTTATTTTGTGTGAAGGCTTAATGGCTGTCATCTGTCAGAGAGATGCTGCGAAGCTCTGGCCTCAGTTCTCAGCTCCCACTCCTCTAGTCTGAGAGAGCTGGACCTGAGTTCCAATGATCTGCAGGATTCAAGAGTGAAGCTGCTCTCTGCTGGACTGGGGAGTCCACACTGTACACTGGAAACCCTCAGGTCAGTTTTCAATTACAGTCTCTTTTTAAAGCTGTGCCTCCTTTGATTCATATTGACGTCCAACACCGGATCAGTTAAAGATGTAATTAATGAACATTACCACGTTTGGATAATAGTTTGGGATCCAATGTATTTATATTGCCTTCTGTCGTGGCAATTCCTCTATCAGATATTGCGTCTAAGACAGATGAGATATTTAGATGCAAAAAGCACACAATACTTGTGGACAATTGCTGGTCATAATGATAGTACGAACCAAGATACATCACAACATGCATCAACAAACAATAAAACAGGCATACAACACAATAATCTGAGGCCTCAAATGGGAGTTCGCCCTGCGTCTCTCTAAAGGTTTGCAAGGAGAAGTCCACTGCGTGGCTAAAGTCAGGATTTCTTATACACTAAAGCTAAGGCCACACTGCACGCGTTTTTCGGGTTAAAAAACGTGCATAACGTGCCTAATTTGACGCTTGATCATTGTGTGTCACAAAAATGGTTCAACGCGCCCAACGCGCCTGTGGCTGCGCTGGATTTAGGAGTCCGAGGTAGGAAACCCAAACGCCGCCATGTTTTGGTGCATGATAGAGCATAGATCAGGTTAGATTAAATAATCTCGGATATAAATAACAATAATCGGGTTAAATAACTTCACATGGTGTGTCTGGTGTGTTTCCAGCATTCGTAGTGTTGATCAGCAGAGAAATAGTCTGCCAAAGACGTTGAGGTTGCTTAGCAACCAAAGACGCTGTCCATGCAAGTGAATGGAGCATTCCCTCTTCGTCATACCTATCAAACCAAACATCCTTCACATTCACAGAGCGAACATTATGAAAGTAAAATGCACATTTCTCGCAAAAAATGTTAACATGAACGCTTTTAATGGCGTAACTATGTTACTATTTCCACCCAGAATAAAGAAAGATGTCCGCCATATGTTTCTGTGCAAGCGTCACTCGTTACTCTCTGCCAGTGACGTCGGGTCAAGCTCCACGCTGGTTTGCTATCGCGGCTAAGCGTCACGCGTAGGCGCGTCAAAAGTTCAATTTTTTGAACTTTGCGCGTTGGTGCGTTGGGCGCGTTGGTGCGTTTACGTGCGTATGGCGCGTCTAACGCGCCGCTTTAACTCGTCTACGCGCCTACACCAATGGTTCCCTATGCAAAAATGCAGATTTTCAACGCCAACGCGCGTGCAGTGTGGCCTTACCTTTAGATTGGGTTCTTGAGGGCAGCTGTCCCCCAATAAATCAAAAGCCTTCGTTAACCAGTTGGTAATCTATTGATTGAAGCTCCTCAGGATGTCATAGAAGGAGGTTGTGGCCGTGCCTTATCACATGGAACCACTTGCTTCTCGATGCTCCCCAGGGGGTCAAGGAAACAGGCCCAAACCAACGAAAGGCAACACGGGAACGGAATGTGAAAACAGATTGCATCACATGAAACACAAAGGTTTACATTTTAGACGACCATGAAGAAGAGCAGGGTGGCAAGACCGTACACGGAATAGTAAACAAAACCTAAGTTCATTAAGAAAAACGTGACATGTGGATTTTCCATCACACCTCAGCCGATGTGTCTGGTGATTCACGTACAAAGTTCTATACCGTGTGTCAAGGGGTGAGGAGTTATGTCATTTAATCTGTCGCTGTAGTGCCCCCCATGATCCTATTTGGATTAATTTAAGCCTGGTTAATCTTGAGCTATTTTTCTAAAAGTATACCGCGTTTGTTGATGATTGCCCTAAATCCAGCCCGCCTTTAGACACCTAAAGATGATTGATTGTTTGGGCTAATTTGGCAATCCGGTGGCCATGTTTTTCCAGGTTAGTGTCCCTTTTGAACATTTGTTCACCGTGAGAGGAGAATTATTATTATTATTTTTTTATGACAGTAGATCAAAGGGTTCGGGAAATATGAACATCCAAAGTTTGCATTTTCAGTTGATTGCAACAGCACCCCCTATCACCCAATCTGGCTAATCTTCAGAGCAAATAATCTTGACCCAATGCGCCTTTGACTACAGAAAGTTGGATGAGGATTGGTTGAACGTAACCCTGCCTTTTTGTTCCTTCAATTTGACCAATTTAGGGCTCTGTGTAGTTATATGGTGTAGGTTATTTTCTTAGTTTGTAATGACGGCAGACCGTGTATGTTTTATTACAATCTTATTCTATGCATAACATGTACTCAGACATTAAGGTGAAGTCTAGAGTTGTTCTTTAACATTTAATAACATTTTAAGACTGACTTTTGATACATTAATTATGTCAAGTAGTAATGGTTTTTAATCTTCTTAATAGATTTCAACACAGTTCCGAACATGTTCTGTTTATTTTCTGTGAAGGCTGAATGGCTGTCAACTGTCAGAGGGATGCTGTGAAGCTCTGGCCTCAGTTCTCAGCTCAAACTCCTCTAGACTGAGAGAGCTGGACCTGAGTACCAATGATCTGCAGGATTCAGGAGTGAAGCTGCTCTGTGCTGGACTGGGGAGTCCACACTGTACACTGGAAACTCTCAGGTCAGTTTTACTCAACGGTCATACAGTTACACCACAAGGTTCAATATCAGAAACTGTTTAACTGATTTACATCCAGAAAGGAAACAATAAATATATTGTTTTCATAAGATTAACTCCAAATATTTATATTTGTGTTGCCATGACAGTTTCGGTACACATTATACTTTTAGTTTGTTAATGATGCTATAAGGTGTATGTTGTATAACATTCTTATTCTGAGGGTTTAGAGTTGTTTAGTAAAGTTTAATATCTAACAATTCATAAAACAATATTTTTAAGTGAAGTATAAGGATGATTTTTGTTTGATAATTTAACATCTGTGTGACATCTATCTCTTGATATATTAAGATCCAGATTATTCATATTATTTATGATTTCATGCCTGTAAAAAGACTGGTTACAATTCCCGTAACATTTAATCACAGTTCCTTACATGTTGTGTTTGTTGTTTGTGAAGGCTGACTGACTGTCATCTGTCAGAGAGATGTTGTGAAGCTCTGGCTTCAGTTCTCAGCTCCAACTCCTCTAGTCTGAGAGAGCTGGACCTGAGTACCAATGATCTGCAGGATTCAGGAGTGAAGCTGCTCTCTGCTGGACTAGAGGGTCCACACTGTACACTGGAAACTCTCAGGTCAGTTGCACTCAATGTGCATACAGTTAGTAAATCAGAATGTATTCTGATTCACATGGATGTGAATCAGAATACATTCAGATTCACATCCATAAACAAATACATCTCCCTTTAATACAGAATATTCATAAGAATAACTCATCCATGTGTGTGTGTGTGTGTGTGTGTGTGTGTGTGTGTGTGTGTGTGTGTGTGTGTGTGTGTGTGTGTGTGTGTGTGTGTGTGTGTGTGTGTGTGTGTGTGTGTGTGTGCAGGTTGTCTGGTTGCCTGATCACACAGAAAGGCTGTGATTCTCTGGCCTCAGCTCTGAGCTCTAACCCCTCCCATCTGAGAGAGCTGGACCTGAGCTACAATCACCCAGGAGACTCAGGAGTTAGGCTGCTCTCTGCTGGACTGGAGGATCCACGCTGGAGACTGGACACTCTCAGGTATGGAGAGGACAGCTCACCACTTAGGGACGATGTCTCCTACAAGGATTCAAACCGCTGCTAGATTAAGCGGTTTGAAAAGGCAGCTGTAACTCATGTTGTGTAGAAAGATGACACAGCAGATGATGAAGGTGAATGTTTCAACATGCTGCTCTCACTTTGTTCCCCCCCCAGTGTGAAGCACGGTGGATTCCGGAGGCTGAAATCAGGTCTAAAGAAGTGTAAGTGTCCGTTAAGTTTGATTCATCATAACACACTAACTATTGAGATGGAAAATCCATCCACACAGCAGTAGGTGATGTCCTTTTATTCAAATCCTACTGGGAATGAAGATGATGGCTGACATAATTTATCTTCAGCAATCTGTTGATGAATCCTCAACCAACTAGTGATACTACAAATGATACACAAACTGATCTAGTATTGTGTGTTATGGGGGTAAAGGAAGCATGATCATGGTGGAATTACAATATAAAATGCCTTTATCTTTTTTCTATACTTCATTGGTTAAGGTCGGTTTTAGTTTAGTTGTAGTCCAGTGAGTGTTAAACCGGGCTGACCAGACAAAGCTGGCCCACATCATCAGCCTCACTGCATCAGACTCACTGTATTTGACTCACTGCATCAGGCTCACTGCATAAGACTCACTGCATCAGACTCATTGCATCAGGCTCACTGTAGGAGATGATAGAGCTTATGGCTGTTGGACTGAGGCCTTTCTTTCCACATGCTCACGGTTGTGACATCATCATTATACCGCTGTGGGATTAGAGACACAACACCCCAGCACGTTCATGGCAATCAGTGGAGACGCCAATCAAGTTCTCCAAACCCAGATTTATACATCTTTATCTAGCCACTCTTTTCTTCTCATACATCTGTTCTGGGTTACATTGGAGTGATTAAGTGTTATCTTATTTCTTTGTGTTTAGAAGCCTAATCATGTTGTGTTCTCCCGTCAGATGCCTGTGAAATCACACTGGACCCAATCACAGCACACCAAGACTTCTCTCTCTCTGAGGACAACAGAAAGGTGACACGGGGTAAACGGGGCCAGTTCCGGGGCCAGTATCCTTATCATCCCGAGAGGTTTTTGCCCCTTTTCCAGGTGTTGTGTAGAGAGGGTCTGACTGGCCGCTGTTACTGGGAGGTAGAGTGGAATCATCATGTTTGGATAGCAGTTACATACAGAGGAATCCAAAGGAAAGAATGGGTTAATGAAGCATTTCTTGGAAAAAACGACAAGTCCTGGAGTATTGAGTGTAATAATGGTGGTTACACTGCCTGGCACAACGATGGAAAAACAGACGTACCTCTCCCCCCCACTGGCTCCAACAGAGTAGGAGTGTATCTGGACCGGCCTGCTGGCACTCTGTCCTTCTACAGTGTGTCCCCAGGTGGAGGAGGGTCCTCAGACACACTGACACACCTCCACACCTTCCAGTCCACCTTCACCAAGGAGGACCTCCTCCCTGGGTTTAGGTTAGAGTGGCGGGAATCCTCAGTGTCTCTTTGTCAGATTTAGCAACACACACACACACACACACACACACACACACACACACACACACACACACACACACACACACACAAACATAATAAAATAAATGGTAACGATTGCCTCCACAAACTATTATTGCTTCGCTAAGGTGAACCTTTCATCAGGAGGTTATTTTGGAATTGTTTTGTTAAAGGATCATGTATAATAGGGGCGACAGTGGTGGGAGAGCCGGTTGACTTGTAACCGGTAGGTTGCTTGTTCGATCCCCGGCTCCTCCTAGACGAGCCTTGAGGTGTCTTGCAAGACGCCTCAACCCTGACGGCTCCTAACAAGCTGGCTGTCGCCCTGCGTGGTCGACTCCGCCGTTGGTGTGTGAATGTGTGCGTGGACTGCTGTAAGTCGCTTTGGATAAAAGCGTATGCTAACCGCCCAAGATGTGCATGTAAATGTAACACGCAAGCCTAGATTGGGGTTGAATTATGTAGACCCTGGGTTTTTAAAGTGTCAGAGATTGAGCCCCCCCTCAGAGAACCACATTTACAGAATCTTTGTGTTTTAAAGATGTTTTTGTTCTTTTACACATTTGAAACATTTTAAACATCTTTGTGCGTTTTTAAAGACATAAACAAACAATGGAACAATGAGTGTGCGTCTTTGATTTTTTTTTTTCATGTTGCGCCCCTCTTGAAGAACTCTGGCGCCCCCTACCGGAGGCGCGTACCACTGTTTGAAAGCACCCTGATATAGGCTTTATATAATGTATTTACTCTATATTACATTCAAACACATTGAAAGTGTGGCTAATGAAGAGAATTCTGAATTCTGACAAAACGATAGGGACCACTCCACACTTTATTTTGAGGGAGCTCAGCATCAAAGTTATTTCACCACACACTTTAATGAATAATAATTAGATCAGACAAATAAGAAAAATAAATAGAAAAAAGGCATTATAATTATTATCATCAGATATGGGAGATACATACATTTATGAGGCATATAGTTTGTGTAGATAGCGTGTGTTGCCAGAACGGATTGGCAATTTCCAGCCCAACTATAGATAAACCGCCCAATCAACCAAAAACCTGCCCAAAACGTAAATTGCCAGAAAACCGATTAATCACATACTTCTGCAATGGAAAATACACGAATACACACCTAAACGCAACCTCATTATTAACTATGACGTCATGAACATCTCATCTATCTTTTGTCTATGTTTTGTTGATTAATGATCCATTACTTCTCTGTAAGTTTGTATCCTTGTCCATGTAATGTCAATGTCAATCATCTGTCTAACTATATGCTGTGTTGCTTTTATGCTTTTGTATGTTCTATCTAACATCAACCTGCCAGGGACTACAGATGAAAAATAGTTTTTTAACTGAATCTGGTGCATTTATGTGTCCGATGTAATGGCCATGTTGATTAATGCACACTGTACCTTTTGAATAAATAAATAAATAACTCATCCCATTGAAGATCCATCTTCTGCTGCAGTGTGTTCTTTACACAGACCTTATGAGGTTTGTGTGTGTGAGAGATAGATGAAGATTGTTTAAGCATTGTTTTTAGCATTAAGCTTCTCGGGAGTACACCCGGATATGTAGCAAGCACCTAGCCTCTAGCCATATACAATAAACGGGGGTCCCCACAGAAAAACCTCATTTCCAATCGATTAATCATTTTAGAACTAGTGTACCAAGTAATAACGTCACCGTTTAAGATTGACATTGTGTTTTTGATGTCGACTGATTTATGAATAAATCGATAGAGGATGTTATGTGTCTAGACTTGTCCTATACTTTATATTTTATTACGTTTACCCTGATAGAAGAGAATGAATATACAAATAATTAATTAATCGCGACTTTCTGCAAATAGTTCAAGGAAAGATCTAATTTCCTTGAGGGGTGTTTACTTGTGTCAGCCTGAAGAGGTCAGAGGTGAAAATATATATATATAAATATATTTTACTGAGTTAAATTTCCAATACGGGGGGGGTAGAATGAGTGACCTCGATTAACATTAGAAACCTCCTGGAATGTGATAAGTGTGAGAGAGAGAGAGAGAGAGAGAGAGAGAGAGAGAGAGAGAGAGAGAGAGAGAGAGAGAGAGAGAGAGGGGGGGGGGGGGGAGGGAGAGAGAGCGAGACTATACAAATTCTTTGTATCGTTTTTTTTTTGGATACCAATTCCAGAAACATTGTTTGAATCGAAAGGAAAGAATGTATTGCTGGTTATTAAGCCCACAAATAAAATGCAGACTTCCCATTGAAGAAAGACTGGGGGCAGGTAATTTCAACATCAACATAAATGGAGCCTCTTTTTTTTTCCACATGTGAATTGGGATCTAAGTGGCCTACATATTCCCGTTGGCCAAATCTGATCTAAGTGATTCTCACTGTTGGCGACAACCTGATTGAAATCAATACGACAGGAACGCATGGATCGAAAGAGCGCTTGTTGTAGTACAACTTCGGAAAACTGTAGTTCCACGCTAGAGACGCTAGAGATCAGCAATACTCCCCGTCGCGCAATGACTTTGGTTAGGAAAGTGGAGTCTAATTCATTTTAAACAGCGCTGTCTTTTCCTATGTTCTAAATGAAGCACCGTTTCATCTCTCGTTGATCCAATGACGTTTTCCACAAAGGTTAAGTAAAGGGGGCATAGAGGTTAGATGATTTGACTATTCGTAGAGGCCCCAGGTATGAGTGTGATTTGCTGTTAAAAGCCATTTTGAAATCTTCTGACATCAAGTGGGCGTGTCCACCTAGATGTGAGCTGGATAGATCAGTACCAGCCTACCCAGTGGATTGTAGCAAACGTTGCTCATCTATCCATCATACATCTTCTAGGTGGACCCGCCCCCAGTGTGAAGATATTGTTACGTTTTGGCAAAGAGCCGTGTAATAAGCGGGATACTGTATAGAACGTTGCAGATTATTATCAAAAATAATACCTTTCAGGGCGAAGCAAGACACCTCCACTTTGCGTCGGGGTCCGGTTTGCCCTGTCGGGGCTTATTTTCCCAATAATGACCGGCGTTCTGTGCAATATTATCCCTTACATATTGCATATAAGTCCAGACCAAGATAAAGGTTGTACACGAGAGACATACGAACGTACGCTTACCACTTTTGTAAATGCCATACAGTACATTCGGATTGCATGATAGGAATAGATCTGTTCCGATTAAAATTCTAATCGGATAAGTGTCCATGTACTGTACACGTGGCTACTAGTGAGAATCACTTGGGTCGGACCTGGCCAACAGAAATATTTTAGGCCACTTGAATCCCAATTCACATGTGGGAAAAAAAAAAGAGGCTCAACTTGATGTTGGAATCAACTGCCCCCAGTAGTCTTTCATAAATGTGAAGTCTGCATTTTATTTCCGTAGGCCTACGGTGTATATTGTGTGCCCAGCAATAAATTAATTAATTAAGATTCAAACAATATTTTTCTGGAATTGGTATCCATGGTTATAAAATTCACTTCTACTGCTTTACTGCGTTTCTCATGCGTCTTTTCGTAGAGTCGGTAAACTTCGTCGGCAAACTTCGTCGGCGGCCTGTTGCTTTAAATATTGTCGCCGTGAAGGATTATGGGATACCACTATTTTTAAACAGTTGGCCCCCTTTCTGAACGACTCTGGAAACTAATTTCCAATTAATTTCACGGCGCCCCATTCTGACGTTTCAGAAAATCCGTGTAGGCCTGCAAAGATTATTAAGACTAAGCGAACCCACTGCGATATGACCATAAAACGTTTGATACAAGACTTTGTACATCGTTATTTTGATGATGGAACTACGCATCGACGGGTCTCAGATGCTAGGTAGGTAGTTGGCACCATCTCCTGGTAAAAAGCAGAATTACACTTCAGATACAGACTACGTTGTGATGTGGTATCTAGGCAACCTCTTGTATCATGAGCAGAGGGTACCTCCCACAACATTGGATATGCTTCTTTTACCTTTATCCTAGCATATTTGAAACGTAGTCAGTTGAACATATCTCTGCGGGGCGAACACTTTATTATTGACCCTAAGAAAAATGATCGCAGAGAAATTTACTTTTACGTGCGACCAGT
>NC_082396.1:3155769-3160769 GCF_031168955.1 Gadus macrocephalus | reverse complement strand
ACTTTTCCTTTCATTCGCTTTCTTTATAGTCGTTTTAGGGTCTGTTCTTCTTTAATCATCTCCCAGCACCAGCCAAATGCACGGTTGGTTAACTCATGGTTAGCTATGCTGGTAAAAGGTTCAATGTATATTATAGCTGGTAGGATTAATGTTCCATGTTTCACATTGTTTATCGGTGCTTAATGGGTAATTTTGACCATTAAGTCAATTTTGACAATTGACTTAATTAGGTGTCAACTTCTCATCATACTTAAGAAAAATTCATTCTGCAGAGGGTTTCTTTGTCAGGACATTTTATGCGGTTGGTTCCACTTAATATCTGTTTCAATGCTTCTTTGAGAATGAGGCTCGTTTAAGACCCTGGCAGCATTATGCATATTTATAATAAAATAAGCCACAACAAGAAACAACCGCACACACATTCCTTTTTCCAAATGGAAGTTGGCACGCATGTTGTTCTAGAACATTAGACGATTTTAATTATACTACCTCCTAATTGTCTACTATTGAAGACCTGCTTCCTGTAATTTTCGCATCTTATAAGGCGCACAGGTACTATTATAACTTTTTATAACTGCAATTAGCAGTTTATAGTTTGACGAGGCTGTCACAATATACGGCTTTTATTAGGTCTGTCTGCGGTTTTCAAGGTGAAACTTTCCAACCATGTTGTGTTGCAAGTGTAAACAACGCACACTTGTCCTGCCCTTCATTTTATACCCCAAAGTTACCTTTCTACAAGGGCTTGTCCGGGTCCATCTTGGAAGCATCACTGTCTGTATTTGCTGCATTATTTGGCCTTGTGTTATTTTGGTTTTGCTGTAAGCTGCGAACTGCCATTCTAGGTTATATTCTCTCTTTACCAGATGTTGTGTTTGGTGAGTTCCCTCTTTACGCCTACGGTGGCTCTGTTGGAGGTAAGGCCTACCGACGCCGTGCTGGGCCTGTGTCAGAGCCCGGAGAAGGCCTTGGGAAGCTGGAGTGAAGGCCTATCGGTGATTCAAAGGTAACCACCAGCCCCTGTGAATAAAAACCTCTCAGTTATAATGATAGATGCCCTGGTTGCTTTATTGGAGGATGTCGATGTTTATTAATCCCAGATGGAAAACTCTGGTATCACAGGCAGAAAGTACAGGGCATACTGAGGACAAAGGACAAAAATAAATTGAAATAACTGCCAAACATAAATACTGCGAAAATCGAGTCGTTTCCGATTACATTCACATTCTTGAATCTCAATGGGTCAAACAGATGTTGATTGCTCGGTGGTGCATTATAACGGTCAATATTTATTAATAAAGGCACTTTTTTTTATTGTGCATCAATAACATTTAAACATGCAAATAGAGTGTACTTTGTTTTACCCGCATTTACCTTTATACAATCACCTTGATTTACCATTTCACAGTGGGGCGTAAATCGGACAATTCCTCCACCATGTAATTGCACCATGACTGGCCCGGAATAAAAGTGTCGATTATAAGCCAAAGTCATTAAGGCGTGCAAAAACCAGCACGTTTGCTGTCTTTCACTGTGGCTGGCCCCCACAACCCACTGGGTTTACTGAAGTCCCCTGTGTGCGGTCGCAGGGGGGGAGCATGCCCCCCCCCCCCACACACACACACACACACACACACACACACACACACACACACACACACACAGACACACACACAGCTCAGACGTTTCCATATTAACGTGGCTTGTTACCATCACACACGCTGCTTAGCGTTCTCACGAGTCAGTGAGATAGTTCTGCTGTGTGAAGGACATGGGACTAATAATCCATAACGATGGAAAATGCTGCTCTCCTCTGTGTTTCCAGTCGCTCTCTCCTAACTGCCCCCCCCCAACCCCCCCCCCCCCCCCCCCCCCACTGTCAGCTCTCCTGCTCTGTCGGGATCGCCTCTGAACGCTGACTTGAAGAGGAAGGAGCCAAATCGTCCCGAAAGAAAAGGTCAGCATCCCAGTCCCTGTTTAAACTCTCCCCCCCTCCCCCCACACACACACACACACACACACACACACACACACACACACACACACACACACACACACAGGTACACACACACACACACACACACACTCAGGTACACACACACACACACACACACACACACACACACACACCCACACACACAGGTACACACACACACACACACACACACTCAGGTACACACACACACACACACTCAGGTACACACACACACACACACACACACACACACACACCCACATGCATAGATACACACACGGACACACGCATCCCGGTGGTGTGTCCGTCCATAAAATACAAGTATACTGCTGCATTTTCATGAGGCTGGGCTTTTAAAAAGTATGACCCATTTTACCCTGTTTAGTTTGGCCGGCAGGGGGGCTCCGTTAAATCACGTGTTTATAGAAGGCTTTAACGGACGGGCCGCGTGGAGCTCACAGAGAACCGCATTATTATCCGTAAATATATAGGACGGAAAAGATTGCTTCCTTCTCATTGTGGGGGGGCCTAGTGATGTCTTTCACTGCATAGGATTCCATTTGCACGCCCCCCCCCCCCCTCCCCACCCGCCATTTTCTGCTTCGGAATTTGCTGCATTTTTAAATGAAAGTCGCCGAATAGGGCAAAACCGAAACAGAGTGGTAATTGGGCAGATAGTTCTTGGTCTACTTAATACTGACCTTTTTGTTCAAGAACGTGTACCAGGCAAAGTTGCGGTTTTTGGCCAACTCTCGTTTGGCCTGTTTTTGTGTTTCATTACGCTCTGGCAAACAAAACAACAAGAAAAACACGGCCCTGTTGGAGTCGGTGGCACAGCTTCTGCGTGGCAGACGTGTAAGTGCTGAGGAAAGCACTATTGCCGCCTCACTAGTGGGAGTGTGTCTGCGAGGCGTCGGGCAGTGCCAGGGGATGCGAGGGATCCCCAGGACTGTCTGGAGAGACGGCTGGGTGACCCAGAAATCCCAGACAGGAGCAGACTGTCCCTCGGTTCTTTGAAGTCAACGACTGCAGGCGCACCGTCTATGGCCTACACACAAGACCCAGATCCCAGGGGTTGAGGTATCCGAGTCGTGGCACGGTCAAACAGAACTGAAGACCGTCGTTTTTGTTGTGCAAGAATCAGGGGGGCTGAATCATCATGACAGACTACAATCAGTTTATTATAAATCTGTTTATTCCAGGGCTGTGTATGAATTATTTGTATTTTTCTGTAGTTCAAAATGAAAAGAAAACAGTTGTCTACCACTGCCTTGAGCGAAATGTTTTCTCCCTAAATTCAATAGTTTGATTCAGAGGATGTCAGGCAGAACTGCATTTTAACACTATTTATGAGAGGAGAGTTGCTGAGTTTGTGCATGTGTGCGTGCTTGTGTGTGTGTGCGTGCGTTTGTTACAGTGTTTGTGTGTGTGTGTTTGTGTGTGTGTGTGTTTGTTTCTGTGTGTGTGTGTGTGTGTGTGTGTGTGTGTGTGTGTGTGTGTGTGTGTGTGTGTGTGTGTGTGTGTGTGTGTGTGTGTGTGTGCGCAAAGATGATTGTGGGCGCGTGTGTTTGCACATGCTTGAATTGCGAAAATTCCGACCAAGTTAGTCGTCATATTGATGTATAATAAAAATTACTTTATTGTACTGCCCTTCAAGGGTAATGTTTTCATAACAGGGCTTTTACAGTGCCTGTTTCAGAGTTTTCCTGAAACAGTGTCGAACCACTTGGTCTCCGTCTTTGACATGATCGTGATTTTACGCGAGGAACTGCATAAAGTATCAGTTTCGGGGACTGCAGGACAAGAGGAGTTTGTGAATATAAAACTCCAACTGGGGCTCCAGTTTTGTCGTCATACATTAACCGTGAATCACAAACCGTTGTAAAAGTGTTGGAAGAACTCTCCACTGGTTTTTATCCAATTCTGGTTTATTACCTTTTTTTTTCAGTTAGCTAACATTATTTTGCTGTGAACGTTTTAGCATAGCTGATTCCTTCCTGTCTTCAGGTGCCATCTTAAGTATACCTAACTCTAAGCCATCTTTATTAAAGCCAAAAGCTCTCTTGAGATGCATTTTACAGCCTAGATTATATCTTATGACCATATAAAATATCTTCTGGGGCTGTGCATCTTGGATAGTTTATAAAAATGTTTATGCAAGGGGATGATTTAGGAATTCTCTCAGCAGGAGGTCTGAGTTTGGCCGTCTTCGGTTCACTGAATGCGATCAAAGTGAGTGGTCTTCAATTAGGAACGATGGACCAGAAGTTGTGTTCAGCTGGTTGTGCACTTAACTTTGCATTTGTAACTTTACTTTGCAACTACTTTGCACCTTCTCAAATCATTGTACACACATGGAAAGTATTTATCCGTTCCCCAATAGGGATTCCAATTGATTGATATTGATTCTTATGTTGTTGTTTTTACCCTGCTGTTCATTCAGTAGGGAGCCACTGTGAGAAGGACTGTCACACGGACCTGCTGAGCGCTGGCTTGAGTTACCGCTCAGGGATCGTGTAGACCTTTCCTTGCGATGCCTGTGTTCAACAGAGAAATTGTTTTTGGAAAGCCACACGCATTTTAATGGCTGTGGAAAAAGTGAGCTCATTGTCGTAGAACAAAAAAAGATCTAACCCACGGACAGCGGCGAACGGCAGATCAGCCGAGGGCTATTTAAAACACTGTTTAAAGTATTTAAAGTCTCTTTGTTGTCTGTGCCGAAATCCTTGGCCTGAACATCAATCGATGAATCGTCTTTATCGTCTAAATACCGAGGAAGGCTCCGCAGTCGCAACAGAATTCTCAGTATTATCCTGCTCATTAAACTCAATATCAGCGCGCCTTTAACCTCTCCTCACGATGTATTTTTCATTTCATGTTTTAGCCAACTATTGAGCCTCACCCGTTTGGTCGTTCTTGCTGAAAGGCCGTGCCTCCTGTCTTACTCACTGGTTTCTCTACTCACCAAGGAGGTGTGAAGGAACAGCCCCTGGTGTTCCAGACCAGGGTCAAGTCCTCAGGATAC
>NC_082396.1:3145769-3150769 GCF_031168955.1 Gadus macrocephalus | reverse complement strand
ACAAATAATCGTTGCTTCCTGTTGATGAATCGAACCTTCTGTGTACTTTAAGGGCGGGGACATGCTGTCCCATCCCATTAGCGCTGCCCAGTTTTACTACCTGGACAAGTTCCTGCTGCTGGCCTGTGGGGACTCCCTGCTCCTCTACCTCTATCACGTGGACAACACCCACGACGACATCAAGAGGTAGGTACTGGGGGGAGACCCTCCAGGGGTACAGTCTACCAAAGGACGTGAACCTCTCGGCTGGCGGCCTGATGGGCGCCCCTTTATTCAGTCTGGTGTAGACGGCAGCGTCTGGGCCGGGGGGGGGGGGTAACGTCACCACAGCACCACACGGGCCCCCCCCCCCCCCCGCTGCACTTCAACTTGTCAGTTCTGCTCCGGTGGATGAAACGTGACACGCGCTCAAAACACCCCTCTTCTGTTCCCGCTGGCGCGGAAGCCCGCCGATGACAAACAGATAGAAGTCCCAGAAAAGGATAACAGTGTTGGGCGAGTAAAGACAGAAATTGTTGCGGTGGCGGCGGCAGCACTGGCGGCGGTCTGCACAGCTGACAACAACGGGACCCTCAGTCCGGGGGCCGTTGTTTTTTTGGAAATGTGCAACCCATGTTTGTGTGGGGTCTCCTCGCGGGTGTTCAAGTTTCCCCTCCCCGCCCACACACACCAAAAGACAACGCACGGCTGATGGTGAGACTCCAGACCGCCCGGCGTCCATGACCGGGGCGACAGAGAGAAGAGCTCAAACAGAATCATACCATAAACCATTGTTGTGTATACAGAAGGTCTGTCTGGTTTATGCGGTGCATGTCTACGACCCTAACTCCTCAGTACAAATGCCTTCCGCTAAATCCTCCATTCTTTCTGTTGTGTTATAAACATTTTAGATACAAGCAGAGGAGCGTCATCAAGCTAGCCGCGCGCTTCAGAACAACCACGGCCACCGACATCACCGCCCTGTCCGCAATCAACGACTTCTACTCCCGTATCCTTTGCTCCCTGTAATAACTACCCCTGCTTTAATGTGACGTGATTATTCGCTCTGTTTTCTCAACATTCCTAAAGCTCACTCTGAACCTCGCAGCAGTGGAAAAGCCGGTCAGCCGAGTCAAACGCATATGAGAGAGGGAGAGAGAGAGAGAGAGAGAGAGAGAGAGCAGGGGGGGAGAGAGAGAGAGACATAGAGATATAGAGACAGACAGAGTGAGAGAGAGAGAGGTGGAGAGAGAGAGGGAAAGGGGGGAGTGAAAGAGAGAGAAAGAGTGGCAGAGCAAGAGAGAGAGAGGTGGAGAGAGAGAGAGCGAGAGGGGGGAGAGAGGGAAGAGAGAGAGAGCGAGAGGGGGGGGAGTGAGAGAGAGAGAGAAAGAGAGGGAGAGCGAGGGAGGGAGAGAGAGAAAGAGACAGACAGAGACTGGGACAGAGAGAGAGAGAGAGGTGGAGAGGGAGAGGGAGACAGAGAATGTGACAGAGAGAGAGAGGGAGACAGAGACAGAGTTGCGTCCCGCCTCACTTGGGTGAGTTGGCGGCTCATCGTTCCGCTGCGTGGGTGACTGGCAGACTGCAAAGCAAAAGAGAGACAGGCTCTTGAATCAACATCAGGGACTTGAGCAGGCGTTCCTGTCAACAACAGCAATGAAGGGGTCCATCCTCTGAATTGGCCCTCATACGTTGCAGTGTCTCAGAGGTGCCATGGCTGACCCACACCTGTAAATCACAAGAGCTCCCTTTTGACATGTGCAATGTCTCCACTTAGCTTCTTGTTAAAGGTTTACAATACAATTTATTTTCTAGTGAAATCCACCGAACCCTAAAGTCCAATAAGAGCTCTGTTTGGATAAGTAGGATCCTTTTATTACTGTGCACCACTGTGCAATGGCCAGGGTGGAAAAGTACATGAAAGTATCCCTTACCAACATACTGGAACTCCCACATAAACACACACACAGTCACTTTTAACTTTCTGCTGCAGAACCTGCACACATTCCATCCTGCTCTGCTGACGAGCACACATGTGTGTTTTTCTTTCTTTTTTTTCCTATAATCATTTTTATAATAATAATACATTCACAGCCAAACCTCTTTGTCTTTGATAAGGGGAGTGAAATCCTTTTTGAGGCTTGTAACGAGGACATGTACACTGAAATGCAGCATCTCTGTGCTACATGCTACATGCACCACATTAAGGCCCAATCCCATTTCTACCCCTTACCCCTTACCCTTACCCCTCCCCCTTGTATTGAAGGGGTAAGGGGAAGGGGTAAGGGGTAGAAATGGGATTGGGCCTAACTTAAAAGTGCGAACTTGTTATTCTCCCCAAACAAAAATGCTTGCCCAACCGATTTTTTATTCACACAAACAAAGATTCTACATCTAATTTATTTTGGATCTGAAACTCATTACAACTGTTCTGGAGATGATTTAAATGAGGCCACATCCCTTAGCGCCCCTCCCAGACCTGGTCTTGCAGTCCGGAGCGGACCGATCCCTCCAAGTGATGGACATGAACCAGGGCAGTGTGGCGTCCGAGTGGCCTGACGCCCACAGCAGAGCCATCCACTGTATCGCACAGAACAAGGTCAGCTCGCCAAAGACGCGCTTACATGCTAAGTGCTAACATGCTAACGTGAGGATGAGGGGTTAGGGGTTAGGGTTAGATGGAGAACTGATTCCTGTTCTGCATCTGCCTCTCGGTGCTTTTTACACACTGTGTATGTTGGATCGCCAAGATGAATGAAACCATAACAATGGTAGTATAACAATGTCTCCAGAAGGCCCGTCCCTGGTTCCAGCAGTCCAACTGTGTGCTACAGCAGAGCTTCAGGGGGGGAAGGCACAGAGCCTCGACTGGGAAGCAGAGACGGCCTTGTTTCCTTTTTCGTCACGGAGATGATCTCTCAAAGACATCTCAATTGCGCGTGTGGATGAAGCTTTCAGAGTTTCTACAGTGACCGCTCTGCACAGTATTGAGTTGATACTCTTTAAGATGCTCTTTTTAACTGTTTTCTGCTGCTGTTTTCGCCAATAGCGCACTTAGCAACAAGTGCGCCCTTTGCACTTGGTTGAAACCCGTTCCCCCAGATCTGAGCTGGTCTGCCATCAGACTGTAGATATTAGTCTAAAGTATGATTTGTGGCCTGACTGCGTTATTGCATCACAGATCATCGTGTGGTCAGTGCTTCTGAATAAACCACATTTTGAAAACTATATTTAATTACACACACGTGTACTAGAAGGGCTGGTCAGGGATTCTCTCTGGTTGGTCTAACATGCACAATTTTGGGTTTACTTAGTTTACACAATGTTGTTGTGTGCACAACAACAATATAGTGTTTCTTTGTCCCTATTTCATTGATTGACGTCAGTGGCTGTGTGGATTTCAGTCCGTGGCACACAGGCGATTTTGTAGAGCCCCTCAAGTGATGATCACACTTCTTTGAATGCATTTTGCAGCTGACAACGCCATGCATTCATTTGACAAATGACACGCTATGCAAATCCTTATGTTTTTATATTGAGAAATGTCATGGCAACCTGGTTCCTCCTGTCACTGTGGGTGATGTCATCCGACTGGCAAACAGACAGCGCATAGGGCGAAGGACCTACACCCTGTGGAGGAGGAGCCGGCTTAGGGTTGGCTTTGCGTTGGGGTGTGAAACCCGTCTTCCATTCTACTCTCGAAGGACCCGCTCTCTCTCTCTCTCTCTCTCTCTCTCTCTCTCCCTCTCCCTCTCCCTCTCCCTCTCGCTCTCGCTCTCTCTCTCTCTCTCTCTCTCTCTCTCTCTGTCTCTCACGTAGAGCGAGCCTCGCATAAGGAATCCATGAGTGTTGCATAAGACCCAAAAATCTCTTCTGGCGGCCGTGAAAGTGTTGCTTTCCGCGGTTGCGAGTGAACAAGGCCATGGTAACATTGAGCTAAGGGTTTCCATGACAGCAAGAAAAAAAAAAAAACAGGGGGCTCCGTCGCCCTGAATCGTAGCGTCCCACTCAAGTGTCTAGATGTGGATGCCTGGTCGCCGCGGGATTAGGCTTGACATGAGGAGATGGTCAGGGGAGATTTCAGGTTGGACCCCGGCCATGCTCCGAGTAATCACACATTCCTCATCGCCGGCTCTTTCGCGAGGGTTTGTGTGGTCTCTGTCGCTGCCTCTAGTTGGTGTCGGGTCTACACGTGGGCCTAATTAAGAGTCTAACAACCGGACAGCGCTGGGACGTCCCAGGCAGTGCAGCGAACCCCTCCAGAATCCTCGCGGAGGAGCGCTCCGGCGTGGCACGATATGGAAATCTCATGTTTGCAGTAAAATGCGTACATGGCCGGTAGAGGGGAAAAAAAGGGGATGTCTGTTATTTATTTCTCCGCTTGGCTGTCAGATGGATTTCACATGGCGGGCTGCGGTGTTGATCATCACGGCAAGGACACGGCTGGCGGTCCAAGTTACTGTCGAAGCCCTCTCCGGCTTAGTCAAACAAAGGAGAGCAGCACATCCATACTACTTTATTTTACTTTTAAAAGTGCTTTTTGACGGAGGGCAAACCTTCCCCGTCACCACCGTCACGGCAGCTCAGCTCACTTCGAAGTGGATTTTCTCGATCCCTTTGAATGGATTCTGAGAATCCACAGGGTGGCTGAGAAAATAGTTTTAATTCTTCGGCCGCTCGGCTTTGGCGAGATCTCTGGAATAAAATAATACAGCCGCTAAAAACGTTCCGACTCAACCTGACGCAGTGCGGGTCTAACCACGGCAGAGCATGACGTCCAGAGATACACCTTCTGCGGGTTGCTGGTTTGAACCCCACGACCCTCACCCCCCACCACCACCGCCAATCCCCTCCTCTCGAGGGAGAGCGATGAGTAGCCCGTCGCCAGCTCCGATCTCGCTCACGCAGCCGAGTGTGTGTAGCAACGTCATCAGCTACATGCCTGGATTACCCTGGACACACAGCACCTGGTGTCCGGGATTAAACGCCTTAGCCCCTGTGCAGTCGACCGGCCGGGATCC
>NC_082396.1:3106457-3143169 GCF_031168955.1 Gadus macrocephalus | reverse complement strand
TGTCATCTGCTACCTTAATGCACCATTTCCTTATCAAAATACCCAGTAACCACTCCAACACTAGCCCCACTGTGCAAGCGACCAATACAACCCTGGCTCCTTCCTCAGCCCCTGGCCTGAACCACGTGGGCCTTCCCAGCCTTGACATTTGGCCTTCCCCGGGTGTTTCGTCGGCACAAACGGCATGGCAGTTTAACCTGAGCTTGTGCGGAGGGAGACCATGGACAGAGTACTGGACAGACTTAGACGCGGTGCTCGGTTTCCCGTACCGCAGATGCGGCGCGATAAACGATAGACCCCTTTTTTTACAGGCACAGGTGGTTCGAATCTGCATTAGAGAAGAAAAAGGGGAATTCAACAAACACGCTTCGAGCCAGTACCTATTGGAAGAGTTCAGCCGCCCTGGCCGAGGCTATCGCATGGCAGCAACTGGGGACACTATTTGTTACTGGAAATTGATAGGCTTATAGGCTAATGCCACATATTAGATCTGCACGCTTGCCAATGGGGGCTTTACAAAATGAGATTTCCCCCAAATTCTCATAAATAAATCATTTCAATTCCCCGTTTGAGGTTTTGTAGAAAGGCTGGAAATGTATTTAAAGTAGCTCCGATTTCTCAGGAGGGGGAGCCTCAAGACCCCACATGTGGACCCCTCTGAGTGCTCCAGCTAGACCGTTAAGTAAAGGTGATATTTTTAGTTGTAGTAATTGGTTCACTTTGGGATTTACAGCACATGTGTTGTTTTGTGTATAATCCATTTTCATATTTTTCAAACATCCATACCATATTTTCCAAACATCCAAACCTTCTGGCGTCCATTTTCTATTTGACACCTTTGTGTTTTGCACAAGGCATCCTTTAGAGACCACAGACAATAAAGCATTGTCCTTGCACTTTGCCGTTGCCTTTCATCGCCGGGTTGAAACAGACTTGAGGGTGGGGGGGGAATGTGCTAAATGTGCACATAACACAGTTTATGTCCTGGCAAGGACTTCAAGCATAGCTTTGGACATCGTTATGACATCTATATCCTCTGGAACTTCTGAAGGCAACCCAGGCTTTAGTAGGCCTTTAACAGGCACACCTGTCGGTAATGAATTTGTTGCTCATAGCAGTGGCTTCTCGCTGCACAATGAGACTTATAAAACTGAAGGTCCATTTGGGAACACAGTTTATAGGAATTGACTTTTCTTTCTTTTCATTATTTTTTTCTTTTCATGAAACTTCACGCAGTCGATTAGGACTGAACTGCAGATCCAAGCCACCCGGATGGCTTCATATACCTTCTTTCATCAGTTTAAGGATACATAAAAACATAGATCACATGTCTATATATAGATATGAACATATATATACAAAGTCTTTCTCACCACTACAGAAGATGAAGAATTGCACACAATAATGGTGTTGATATGCAAACTTGTACTGCGACTTGAATTTTCATAACCTGATAACATAAATACAAAACCAGGTTGTTTCCCCTCTTCCTGTCAAGACAGGAAGACAGTTTCTACGCGGTAAATTGAGCTGTAGCAGCAATGGATCGATGCTGTCCATTGGATTCAAACAGTGGACAGCATCGATCCATTCATAAAAACATACATGATATTATGTGGCCGGATAAAATGACATAACACGGGCAGCGGGCAGCGCCCTACTCCAAGGCGCATGTCCACCACCAGGCCGCCGTTACATCACTGGCACAGGCTAGGCTGTATAATTTTACTAGACTTTTGTGTCGTGGAATGGCAACATGAACTTTCAATGTAATACTTTTCCATATTCTACCATGTATTGCGAACATAGATCGCTGACCTCATCGAGGGTCTCATGTCCAGATGTCATAGTGCAGCCGCCTGGTATTTTACTTCCCAGGGCTTTGCCTCGATGCATTTCATATAGTTGACTCGCGCCCCCCCCCCCCCCACCCCCCCCCCCCTCTTAACCCCCCTTGCCGCTATGCCTGGAAGCCCTGCCTGCGCACAGCCATCTCGAGAAATGTACATTTCCTGGTGGTCTGTGCCCACGATCCTCCATTGAAACAGATGATTGGTATGACTTAGCTTTCAGAATCCACTCTCAGCGCATGATTACCAGCATGCCGCAATGGAGTTGAAAAGGGTCACGAAAAAAATGCTGGAGTGAGTGATTCATAGGAATAAATCATCTGGTTTCACCACCAAGGAATTATATTTCTTCCTGTTGATATCTCGTAATGTTGTCCATACAACTAGGAACAAATCCCAACCACTTATCTGATTGGATTAAAGTTCAACTCCAGTCAAAACCGGCCTAATGTTCGAACCATAGCAAACATTTGTGTAGGGCAGGTTGTTATTGTCAACCTATCCGACATAGTCTCCAAAACATGTAATTTAAATTTGTCATGTTTATTCTGGTCTGTAATTATAGACAATGAATGTTGCTTTGTGGCAGCCTTTCCATTTCCTTCGCAACTTATCAATCCCAGCAGCAGCAGCATCTCATTCGGGCTTCCATTACAAACTGTTGAATCATGTACTTTGTTTGACTGGGGAAAAGTGTGTCACGTAAGGGACTTCAAAATAAAAGCATGCTTGATCAATTTAGTTTTTCCCATCGTTTGACTCAGACCATGTTCGGCACGTTGTAAATCCAACATGGATCTTGGCCTCCTTGATAAAGTAAAGCATTTGATGATATTCTTGCTCAGGAAAAACATGGGTGTTTTGAGTTTTTCGTTTAGTGCTTTAAGGGTGACTGCTGGCCTTTTACAGGTTTACTCGTGTGACAATAAGTCTCGGGTGGAGAGCCAACTTCCTCCACTAGCTTATGGCTTCATCATCACTCCTTAGCCATCCATCATGTCTTCGTAAAGACTTTCCAAAGTCACAAAGCTTTACTGTCCGCTGGCCCCTCACAGCGCAAAGAATGCGTGAGGCATAAAATGTATAGTCACTGACTCACGCAACAGATGCCCTGCTGAAATACTGCCGGACCATTAGACCGTTAAATAAGCTATCTCACCCTGACCGTGCAATGCAAAGGATACATGGATTTTCCACGGCCAATTATTCAAATGCTCTTTAAACAAATGATAAATACGTCCTCTTGAGGTGTTTGAAGGGACCACTAACATGAAGGTTGAATCAGAACATTTAATCATAGTATATCATCGTAAAGGGCTGATTATGGTCCCACGTTCACACAACGCAAGGAGGTTACGGACCCCTTACGTCCTTGCGGACCCTCCTTGTGTCCACCGCAAGGACCTGACGTGGGGCTCAAATTTTTTTAACCTTCCGTCAAAGGCGACACCGCAGCAAGGCTGTGATTGGTCCGCTTACCAAAACCTGACGCAGAACCATAAAGGTTCACGACTGCTTTGCGTGAACCTCAAACCATGATCAGCCCTTTAGTCTCTTAACCTTATGATGGTGGTCTTAATGTCAGCCTCTGCTTAATTTGACACTTAATGAATGCAGCTCTATGTGCAGACGTATGTGTCACACAAATCCAAATGATTCAGCAAATCGATAAGGGGGTGGGGGGGGGGGGGGGGGGGGGGGGTCGTTGTACAATCTCAAGGCGGTCGGGTCAAAGGAATGGAAAGCTCCTTTGGAGGAGTGATGAGCGTGTTGCTGAAGCTGCCCCTCATTCGCCACAGCTCATCATGAAGAGGATGAGTCGGCTTCTCACAGGAGGGCCTTGACCTTCCTCCTCCTCCTCTTCCTCTCAAGCACCCCATCAAGGTCCCGGCTCAGAGCCCCACAGCAGTGCTGGCCTTCCTCCCCAGCTTTAAGCCCACAGCCCCCCTCCCCCTCCCAGGCCCCGATCAGAGTCTTCCTCAGGATGGTTATAGGGGGCAACGACCGGAGAGGGATTCAGTCGCGCTCAGCAAAGACATTGTTTTTTTTTTGTTTTTGAGGCAACGTTTCGGAAATGATGAATTCAGATCCTCCAGTAGTGTGCTCGGTACGCGCCTGTGCCGAGAACCCCCTTAAGTAGCATTGGGTGAACCCTAATGGGAGTGGAAAGCCTGAGAGCAGCAGAAGCTCTATCACACTCACCTCCCGCTCGACGCGAGGAGGACAGCGCCCCAGCCTGACTCAAAGATCTCTGTTTGGACCGGGACCTTTTGTTTTTTCCGACGAAACATCCACATTGATGCACAACTGCCTAATTGCTTTTTCCGTGCCGTCCTCTATGCTCGCCTTTCAAAGCCTTTCGGTAGCAGCGCCTCCCTCTTCACTCCCTGCCCCCAGCCCCCCCTCATGCTACGTGTGTTCGGTGAGAGCAGCGGAATAACATATGATCGTCGCTGCCGCGGCCGCCGCTGTCGGTTATTAATTGCGGGAACTCGGGGCAGCCAATGGAGGCGACCTGGCTGTTGGACGCGCTCCAGGGCTTCTTGGAATCCTGATAATGTGCACGGTAGTGGAGCGAGCCAGTCTTTATTTGTTGCTGCCCTGAGATTTCCTTCGGCCAAAACACATTTTGTACTTGTCTCCACTCTCCATATTTCACTAAACAATCATGGAAAAAGAAACGTGCACGGTCTAAAAATGCACCCTGGACCATTTGACACCAAACTATGTCCCAGGACCGATCTTTGATGAGTGTATCCGATGGAGGAAACGCACTGCAACGTTATCCTGTTATAGATTGGGGTTATTATCACAGCATGCTTTAGGTGTGCACGTGTGTGTAAGCACGTACTATTGAAATATGTATTCACAGTAATGGTCTCTTTAAGTCAGGTCAAGGGAGTCCGTCTTATTTGCATCGCCCTTTAATAAAGTTGTTCTAAAAGGTTCACAGGCCATATTTTCCAACACCCCTTATTTCTAATGCCCTCTAAATTGCATGGAGTAAAGAGTAGGTCTGTGCTAGGTAGTGTAATAGGTAGTGTGGTAGGAAGAGAGCTAGGTATTGAGCTATTAAGTGAGCTAGGTAGTGTGTAGGTAGTGTGGTAGGGAGTGAGCCTGGCAGTGGTCTAGGTATCGCGCTAGGTAGTGAGCCGGAAAGCGCGCTAGAGAGCATGCGCCCGACCTCTCCAGGAGGTATAATGAGGAACAGCTGCAGGAATCTGATGAGTCGTCGTCTGGTAGCAGACATCCCCGTCTGGACTTATCTGTGCTCATGTCAATGGGGGTGAGGGGGGGGGGGGGGGGGGGAGAAAGAGAGTGAGAGAGGAGAGAGAGAGAGAGAGAGAGAGAGAGAGAGAGAGAGAGAGAGAGAGAGAGAGAGAGGAGAGAGAGAGGTCCAAACCCAGTCCAATTCAACCTGTGACTGATAAAGTATTATTAAACTACAGAGCGCTGAAGTGCCTCTCCAGATCTAACATATTGTTCGGTTTATGTAGCCTTTGATTGAGTGCCATTCATGTGTACATTAGTGTGTTTGACTGCTGTCTTTATCTCCAGGCCTACATATATGACCTCCGCAGCAACAGGTTCCTCCACAAGCTCCACAGAGACTCTGACACCGTTCTGCGTGTGGCCTTCAACCCCGCCACACCTGAGGTGAGGACTGTCCCACACTCTATGCGCATGCTACCCACACTGCACTCGGCATCTTTCTGCATGAGCCTCTTGTAAATATAGACTCTCTCCCTATCTCTGTATATATCTACATCCAACTATATCTGTCTGGCTCCATCCATTCTATCTATTCCAAATCTATCGATCTCTATCCGTCTTTATCTGCGTCACACTTTATCTATGTATTCATATCCATATCAAGCTACACCAACCTGTGTCTATCTCTTTATATCCATCTCTATCTATCTATATCTAGCTTAAGGGTTATGTACTTTAAAGTACCTAGTCAGCCTTTTGAAGCACTAAATGGAAAGTGTGAAGCGTTTACTTTAACACATACACAGATCTTTATTGCAATTGAGCAGTTTTCATAAAGGTATTTATTTTCCATTAGTTTTGACTTGGTGTGGTTTGGTTAAATTAATTCGTAAAACTCTTATCTGGTGTCCAAATGTTGGCAATACAGCCGACACTTAAGCCCAGATAAAGAAACTATTCGCTTTTTGTTTTGGAATTCAATGAATCTCACATGAATCTCCAAAAGCACATTTGGCTTTTGATGGCCTCAGTAAAATAAATTCTGGCTAGCGAACGTCATCTCCGTCGGGCATTGTTGACATGCCGGACCTTGTAGCTAGTCTGGAGCATGCCAGGACGGCTTGACAGCTGGAAGATGAGGAGTGGGGATAACCGGTCTCCGTTTAAGGCCAGGGACACCGAGGTCATGAAGGCTGAAGAGGTCGAGAGTGTGAATCAACCCCCTGCCTGTAGACCTAGTGTAGAAGGCCATCACCCCTTTGGTTGTGATTGAGTGACTATGTACGCATGCCCTGTTCGATTTAGTCTTGTCCTGATTGAGTGATCTTTGAAGAATTGAATCATTTAGATCTTCTTGGGTAAAGTCAGAATGAAGGTTTACTGGGAGGTACAACAAAGTATGCATCACATTCCACCAGCATTGCTAATCTAAATGTCTAGTCTTTCTGGGTGCAGGACAACAGATTAGTGGTGTTATCATGCAATGCATGGCATCACATCAAACAATTTGCAAAAATAGCATACCTGATTAACGTGCATTGTGCAATGTTTGAGACACATTATGCAAGCAGGGCTTCCCGATCTGTGACTTCCTGGTTGTGTGTCAGTGTGGCAGTAATGGGAGAGTGACAGCCCAAGGTGGAGGTCAAACAGGGTTGGCTCGCTGTTATTTTTCCCCAAGGGTAAGGTCAACATCGCTGTGTGTGTGTGTGTGTGTGTGTGTGTGTGTGTGTGTGTGTGTGTGTGTGTGTGTGTGTGTGTGTGTGTGTGTGTGTGTGTGTGTGTGTGTGTACGTGTAGGTGTAGGTGTGCTTTGTGTGTGGTTAGGACAAAAAGCTGTAATTTATTGTACAAGAAGCCAATTTATTGTGGCTTATCTTTGCAGTTGTTATGTTTAAGAAAACATTTAGATATATAGTACAACAGCAGATATATCTTCTTGTGATCTGTTTTTCTCAACAGTATTCTACGAGCACAATGGAGCTACTCATGTGTTAAGTGTGAAATAGAGCGTTGGCAAACCCAACCACAGAACAGTCATATTGATTTATATTGAGATTAACAAATTACCCAAATTGTATTCCAACCGTGAATTACACGTGGGCGACAGGACACATATTTTGGGTAAGCAAAGTACACGCGTGTGTATGTTACTATGTTGAACAGTTGGCTCCGGTATTAACGTCGGACCTGTCCACGTAGTTAATTTTTTAACAACACTCATGTCATAATATTAAATCCACATTAACGTCTGTTTTAGTTTATGTCCTACGTTATTTATATTACCTTAATGATTCTTGACCACACAATACGTCCCGTCCAGATATAACTCACTGTGTTGTTCATCCTGGAAGAGAAGGGAAAAGGGCCAAGGGCTAAAGTTGGTTTTGTTGAGTCATTTCTGCCAATCGGTAATTTTGACTTTTTCCAAGAGGCCCCAAAAATATTTACTTGATCTATATTAAGGTATTTTAAAGTTAAACATTTTGAGTAACTTGAGACTTTTATTCCCCTAGAGGACTGTGTGTATATGTGTGTATATGTGTGAGTGTGTGTGTGTGTGTGTGTGTGTGTGTGTGTGTGTGTGTGTGTGTGTGTGTGTGTGTGTGTGTGTGTGTGTGTGTGTGTGTGTGTGTGTGTGTGTGTGTGGAGGGGGTGTGTGTGTGTGTGTGTGTGTGTGTGTGTGTGTGTGTGTGTGTGTGTGTGTGTGTGTGTGTGTGTGTGTGCGTACGTGCTTTGAAAGTTGATTGAATTAAAAACTGGTTCTCTACAGTGCCGTTTGTCCATTCCGGGCTTCTGTAGAAACATGGCGCTGCAACATGGTGGGCTCATGGGAAGAGGGCCCCTGGACTCTGGGGAAGGGGACCCCAGATAGACAGGGCTCATTCCAAGGTAACATAATCATAGCGTCTTATTTTCCATCTGCCCTTTGTTCCCTCCTCATTTCAACATACTAATGAATATTATATTCAATTTCTGCCAAATCCGTTCCGCTAGAGGCCACTAAATTGTAAACACTGCACTTTTAAAGAATGTTCCCAAGCCTAGCTACCTATTTTAGACACAATTACAAGTCCAGATTCAAGTAAAGTTTTACTTACTCAGCTCAACTCAAAAACAAGAACAGCCCCTAGGCCCTTAAACAGGAAAGGAAAAACTCTCTTACTCCAGAAATCAAGGTATTCCAAAAACCCAAAACAGAACAAATGTCTGTGAAAGTCTTGAATTGTCATTACAGCAGAGCAAAATTTAAACTCGAAAAGTGCTTCCGATATCCCGTCTATATCTCTTCCAAAAGAAATCCTCAGAGGCTTTTTTTTTGCAGAGGAACAATTCGTAAAAGGTAGCACTTTATTACCAAGGTAAAGATCCCCCAGAGGACTGACCAAAGCTCCTTTTGCACATAACATAGCCTTTAAAAGTGCAGCATTACGACTTGGGCCGCGTTTGCCATGGGACTCTGTTGATTTCCTTTTGGACTGAAGAACCGGGCCCTCACAGAGTCTTTTGTTCCGTTCAGCCCTGACATCCCAGCGCTGGACAGAGGCAACTTCCCCAAGTGGAAAATGAGTGTTGCATGTTTGACTAGCGAACTGAGGAGCGATCTGCAGAGTATGAAAGCACACTTCATCAATCAGAGCCCGTCAACTTGCATCACTCTCAACCTTCCTTCAATATGTCTCTGTTGGATGATTCTGGTTCCCCAATCACTGTCTCTGGATAATGTTGATTTATAATATTGCAAGATGTGTGGTTATATATTTAATGAAGTTTAAATGTGATTTAAATGTGTAAATTCACTAAATTATCAATAAGAAATCGCAGTTTACATTTATGCTTTTTATAAGTTTCTCCCTCACAAATTCTAATTCAATTAGTGTGACAAGAAAAGGAGGACCCAGGTGATTTAAATAAAGACCTTGAAGACCTACGGATGCAGGGAAGACTGGTAAAGGAGAGTAGGCTATGGGGAGATTTTGACAGTGTTCCGTGCACATCCAAAATGGATCATTCCACTTAAGATGGTCGACGTTGTTGAGTGCAGCGGTTCGGACTAATTATGTGATTAAATGGAGGGGAACACAGAACAGTGTGTTATAAATACCACTGTTATCCTCTAAACTGCTGCACCTGCCAAAAGATTAAAGGTGGTTTACTGCAGGTCTAACAAATCACTGGTCCGTAGAAGTTTCTTAAAAGAAACGCATTGTACAGAGACGGAAATTGCGCATCACAGCCATCAATATTGAAGCCTTTCAAGGGGTTTGTTTCCACCAAAAAAAAAAGTTGCAGCCATTGGCCAAAGACTAGAAACATTTGACTTTTTAGGCATGGAAAAACATTTACTGGTTTGATTAATCATGGTTCCTGCTGTTGAAGGGAGTATGGGTAGGAAAAAAAACATGAGAGTAAGTACATCCATCAAACCACATTCAACTTTCTGGCCTCTGACGGTGGAAGAGACAAACATAAGCTCTTTTAATAAAGGCCAATGCATACTATGCAGCCTTCAAAATATTTGTTTCTAAGGTTTCGTTCGTACGGTTTAGATGTGCACCACACATGATGTGTAGTCATTTCAAGCCAGTATATCTGCAGCAGTGCGTGATCTTAAGGGACACCACTTTCGATCCAATGCACATTTTCTTAGGCATAAAGACAAGTTACATATGTTTTAACTATAATGTTATAACATAATATAATGTTTGGAACTAAATGCTAGGGTAACAGTTGACAAACCTGATCAGCAACCCTGTCATTTTCACCCCATACGCAGCAGTTTGCCAGTGGGAAAGATGGGTGTATTTAAGGAGTGGAGATGGTCAGCCACAAAGAAAAAATATGCAGATGTTAGGATTCAAAGTTGCTATTTGTAGACAAGAAAAATAACATTCTTGCTCAGAGCAATTCAGTCATGTCAAACGTGTGCAGGGCCGCAAGCAGGATGATCCGAGCAGAGAGATGTCCACATGAAACACATTCATGCTAACTTTTGATCTTACTTCCACTTCCATGTTTCCCATGTCATGGGTCCAAGAGAATGGTTTTTTTGCGCAAAGTCACTTTGCGCAGCATAAAGTGAAATAACGATACATACTAAAGAGAGGCTTATAAAAAATCACCGTGTGGTCCCCATCACTGCCATTTTCTCTCATTTGGATTTGGGCCATTGTACATCTGAAGCTCTACACACACTCTATCGGATACGATAGTTCCCTCTGTCCTCAGGTGTGTGTCAGTCACCATCTCCGACCCGGGCCGTCCGTCAGGGTCGGTCTACGTGGAAGCCGTCACCCTTACAGATGTGCGACATAACTGGCGGGCTCCGATGGGTCTGCAGCTAAATCTAGAGGCATGACAACAGCAGCAGAACCTGGGCTCGGAGAATGGCCTTAGCCCTGCCAGAACAGGGAATCAATCAACATAATGAATCACGTTAGCTTGTGTGTGCTTCATTTTAGAGGAGGAGGGCTTGTTTTAAGAGTAGACCTGCCAGGAAAATACAACAAACATCCCCTACTAAATCAATCACTTACCTTTTTTTATTGACCTTTCAATCAGAATAGAAGGAACGGAAGTAATTGAGTTGTAACTTTTTTAACCATCCCCAATAAATGTTCAATTCTGACTATGAGCAACAAGTAAAGAACTGCAGTCCTTGCGGATTTGAGTTACTGATGAAAACCAGGTATGGCTCTCTGTCTCGAGTAGGCAGAAAATTCCCACAAAAAACCTAATTGTGGCGCTATAGAAGGCCCATGGCCGGCCGGGGCTGCCTTCTAATTACATCCAGAGTGGGCTTTTCAACAAATACTGGAGCTTAGCCACCGTATACTTCTCCTAAGCAGCCACAAATCAACATCCCCGCCACAGTGTCAGAGCCACTGTTTTGGTTATTTGTCGGGCGCGACATGCATCAATCTCAGTATTAATAGCATTGTAGTTAACATAACAAATGCTATTGTCAATTATACCGTCAGGAGGCCAATTGATCTTGTTTCTTGTTCTCCAGCGTCCATCAGCACAGAGGGATGTGTGCATCAAGTCTCTCTCAGTCCCTACCACTGCCCGCTTGCCGTTCTCACGCACGAGTGTTTGAACACGGAGGGCGGTCAGCGGTGAGCGACAACGAGGCTCGTGCCTTGCCCAAGCCCCTGGGCAGATCACGTGATGGGGACACTGAGCTGCACTGTGGTCGGTCTGGGCGTTCCTCTTAAAGGGATTGATTTGATGTAGAATTGTAATGATTTGAGGAGTAGCTTATTATTTGGTTTCAGGGAGGGAAGGCTTGTTTAATGCAGCGCATGCTGGTGGTCCCACTTTGGGCCTTTTGTAGAATATCAAAGTTGGTCACTATGCCAAGTTGGTAGTTCTTAGCTGGATGATGTTTGATATATTCCTCCATGTCTTTTTCCCATGTGTGTGTATTATGATGACTCTATACTGCAATCAAAATCTACCTCTGGGTATAAACTAAAGTGAACTTGAACTTGAAACTTGAAAATATAAAGGGGGCCCCTATTCAACCCCGGGCAAACAGTTGGTACAGTCCAGCAGGAAGGTGACCGGGGCTTTAATCTATCCATGATACACCTTGATGGACAGCCCCATTTCTGATGTCACAAGTGGATGGATTTTGAAATGGCTTGGAATGATATATCACGTGAAGACCTGGTGAGGGTGAAATAAGGGTCCTTAAAAGCCAAATCCAAATGATTTAAAAGAATAATAATTGTTGAAGGTCCATTTCGTCATATTGCGTTGCAAGGTCAGATTTTACTTTTCTACTAAAATTGATTGTCTTCATAATTTGTGTTTGTAATTTGTCATTGTGCTGTTATCTTTTCAATGTACGCAGTAATTCAGTACGAGCCAGCTACCTCTAAACTCATCAACCGTCAGAACGGTCCTACTCAGTCCAGTAGTAGGCCCTGCTGAAACATTTTGTTGTGTGAACCAATTTGTTAGCGATACCGGCAGTGGGCACTGTCCACCACGGCAGCGCGCAGCAAGAGTCTATCAAGCAATTACTGAACTATTGCATATGGAAGGACTAAAAATGGTGGGACAAAAACAATAACAGTAAAACAATAGTAAAAACTGCAATCATAATGTCACATAAATGTAGGGCTGATTTACATGAGCATGCATAATACCATAACAAAGATGTTGTCTCTTTGTTTCGTTGACTCACAAGTAACCCATGGGCTACAGAGAGATGAAAAGTCGGTCTAAACTCCCCAGATTTGGTCGGTTCGTTTCTGTTAAGAGCTTGGCTGGGTCTTCAGAGTCTGCTTCTGATTAACCTTGATTCCTTTCTCCTCTCATCTAATGTCTGCCTGAAGTCCTTCCACATACTTGCTTGTCTCTCTTGCGGATCAGCCCAGCACACAAACAGACATGTATAAAGAAGGATGGGGTTAAGGGATCAAGACGCAGTCCTGGTAAATTGCTGCCTCGCCCGTCTCAGGGTTGGCTATAGGAGATCCTTATATTTACATTTCCCGGTCCTGAAACCCTTTTGTATTTCACATTCAAAAGGCCGACAGTATTGTGTGTACTGTATTATATTCTCTGCTCCGACGTCCCTGTACAACACTTCAAAGACCACCCTACACAGCCCCCCAGGGTTTATTTGCTCAGTAATGAGAAGGCTCAACTGTTAATGTCGCTCCATTTTGCCCTCTTGTAAAATCTTGAGTGGTTTCTCATTGCATTCCTTGTTCGGGATCTAACTCCCGGTTCCATAGGAGTAGACCTGCGCATTTTTTGGCAGTGTTGGCGGACATTAGGCCAAGCCTCAGGTGCATATCTGGCCCCGAAGGACACATTCATTTATTGGAGGTTTGACTAATTAATGGCCCTCTGGGCAGCCCAGCTCCTCGTCCTCACAGGGATATTCAATCAAATTATAACCCATGGGCGTCTAGGAGCTAAGGCGAGGAAACAGGCTGTAACCAGAGACGTATCAATGTTTGGTTCAAGGAAACAGTCCGCAACCAGAGGCATATCAATGTGGAGTTCAAGGAAATAGGCAGTAACCAGAGGCATATCAATGTGGAGTTCGAGGAAGCAGGTTAGTGTGTCCGGCCTTGCAGAATGAACCATGGGGATGCGGTTGTATACGATGGTTGTCACCTTTGATGTGTTTCAAAATCCAAACGATGAGCTCAGCAGGAGCCCTGGAGCCAATTTAATCAAGACTAATATTTGAATAACCCGGATTTCTGCTTTATCAAATCAATAGTTTGACAATTGAGGATAATTGACGTATTTATGGGACATCAGGCTTAAGAAAGGCTTAACATATTAGATATTGAGTAATTTATGAGGGGGTTATGTTAATACAATTCAACTAAACAAGACAACACAGTGTCAAGGGTGAACACATAAGCTGTTACTATCTGAATTGAAAGTATTCCTGCACCTTTGTGCGTGAAAACGAAAATTTCTCCACACAATGATGATCACGCAAACATCTGACGTCGAGCCCCTAAATAGTGTACGAAATCAAAACGCCACATAAACCATTAGGCCCTCGTAAAAACTCCTGCGGAGCGTCTGATAACGTTCACACAGTTTCCGAACCCATTATGGCGCTCTGCAGAGCACACAGGGAGCGTTTCCCATCGGCGCTTCCCCCGAGCGCGAGCACATTTACGATTGACGTGTTGAACTAAGTGTAGGACCGTAACCCCTCAATGACACTAGCAGCTGTCTCTCCGGGCTGAAGCTCTGACCGTCGCCGCATCCAGGCCAACACATGAGCCATGAATCACCGCAATGGCGCTCGTACGCTTTTGACACTCCTGTGTCCATATGTCTGCATGGCGGTGTGTCCTATCAAATCCAACATGTTTCCGTGAGAATGATAGCAGATGGCGTCTCCGCTGACCCGTCGCCTCGTTTCTTTCCGTGATCGTCCGGTGGCCTTTGGTTGACCTTGAGCGACCACTCGGCAAACCGAAGCCACTGCTATTCTTTCCTTGGGTCTCTCCACTGATGTGGTGGCCCCTGGGCGCGGCCAGCAGACTGCTGGGTTGACGGGGGTCAGACAGTAAACACAGAGGTGGGCCTTGCTGGCTCTTCCAGAGTATCACATTGGCGTGAGACGGAGCAGAAGGGGGGATCTCTCCTCCACAACCGGCTGGCGGGATGTCAACGGCGCGAGGCTGTCAACACACAGGAAGTGATGAACTGAGGATCTTGGCCCGCGTACGGACGGATCAAATGTATCCAGAATATGTCACAGATTAAAATGATCCAGATGTGTGTGTGTGCAGTTGTCCTCTGTCGGGGAACACACACTCCATTCTGGATGTTTAGCGGTATTCCTTTCCCTCCATACATTCCGGAAGGACGGGTGGAAGGGGATGGATAGACAGATTGGTAGTTGGTTCTAAATCTAATATAATGCAACGTAAGTGATTATTATCCATCTTGGCAAAATACTGAAGCTTTAATATGGCTGGACTGTATATACTGTATGTACAGTACAAGGAGGGTCTTCTTTTGCATAAACGTCAGTGCCAACCGCTAACTACGCTCAGCTGTGCCTCCTAAGGGAAACCACTGTTGGATTAAGTGAGCTCCAGTCTGCTACCTGGCTTTATGCAGCACCAACCAATCAGTCCCGGACTAATCTGGGTAAACTCAGAGGCATTAAAGATGGTGCATGTACTTCAACTGGTGGCAGTACACGGCAAAGACGGAAACCCTGGAAATTGGGGTTTCCCTGGGAATTGAGCTGAGAGCCAACTAGAAGGGCATCTTATGGTTAACCACCCCAGCAGTGAAGTTGGTCGAGCTCATTAGCGGATGCAGTCAGTGGTTGAGGTTAAGGCTGCAGACCCACAGCCATTCATGTACGGGGGTTCTCCAAGGCACAAGTTTGCCTTTCACAGGAAGAGGAACAACCGGATACTGACGTCCAATGGCAGTTTGGAAAAAAGCTTTCACGTCAATGTCTTATTAGTCAGACATGTTACGGGAATGAAACATTCCCGAAGTTTAAATCCCACCAGTGATACATGGAATAGCATTCCCCTGCCCATTTTCCAACTTTGGCCACGTATCACCTGCTTGTGTGGGACAGTCCGAAGATCAACTGTTTGGAAACTGATTTCTGGAACTCTTTCCGAACAATAGCCTATTGAGCGTAACGGGAGGGCAATAGAATGCTCACGTCTGCCTAAGTTTAAATCATTTTGCCCAGATCAAGTTTTTCTCTCATCCGGAATGCTAATAACTCAACTAACTGCTCCGCTCTGTCCTTTGAACTATTGATTTGTGATTATTTTCCATCGTCTTCGGCCAAACAGACGTACTTGAGTTTATGTAACATCCCCAGACTCAGAGCGGCAGTCTGCTTAATAATTAATAACTATCAAAATCCACGAAACCAATCCTTACTCCAAGATTCATTCACTGTTCAACCCCTATAATTATGATGTACATTATCTTTGTTGTTGACAGAAAACATGCTTGATAACATCCTGCCAAGATTTTTTTAAATTAATTGGAATATGACTTCCAGAACAATGCTCAATCAAGTCCTACGCGGGTGTGTGATTCGTAAGCTGCACTGAAAAACGATTCTACCGAGTTAAACAGTGAACACATTTCTGTGTTCAACACAGGAATGTTGTGTTTAAAGGACAGCTGACACCTTTGTTATGGGAGCCCTCGTCACCATAGCACTAATCTCTCTAGAACATCAGGTGACAACACACTGTGACCTCTAACCTCTCCTAGGTCAGAAGAATGTGTTTCGGGGCGGGAATATCGTAACATTTAGTGTCTGGTTTTTCTATGTTATCGGGTTGGGCATTATTACCCGTGGGCATTTTTTAGATTCATTAGATTAACAGCGCATTCTGGTTCGGTTTAAAGACTTTACGAAGGAGCCCAGGAGACTGATCCAGATAAGTTGGTAATAAAAAATAATTCATCGAGTCATGGGGAAAGCTGGCCAGGGGGCTATCCCGTAAAATGCACCATTAAGCATTTGTGGAAGGGATTTTCTTTTACTAATGCCTACCCTATCAACCTTCTAATCAGGGTCATGTTCTCACTCACACCTGTGTGCGTGTGTGTAGGTGTGTGTGTGTGTGTGTGTGTGTGTGTGTGTGTGTGTGTGTGTGTGTGTGTGTGTGTGTGTGTGTGTGTGTGTGTGTGTGTGTGTGTGTGTGTGTGTCTGTGTGCGTGTTTGCGTAGGTGTTGGTGTGTGTGTATATGTGTGTATAGATGTCTGTCTGTCTGTCTGTCTGTCTGTCTGTCTGTCTGTCTGTCTGTCTGTCTGTCTGTCTGTCTGTCTGTCTGTCTGTCTGTCTGTCTGTCTGTCTGTCTGTCTGTCTGTCTGTCTGTCTGTCTGTCTGTCTGTCTGTCTGTCTGTCTGTCTGTCTGTCTGTCTGTCTGTCTGTCTGTCTGTCTGTCTGTCTGTCTGTCTGTCTGTCTGTCTGTCTGTCTGTCTGTCTGTCTGTCTGTCTGTCTGTCTGTCTGTCTGTCTGTCTGTCTGTCTGTCTGTCTGTCTGTCTGTCTGTCTGTCTGTCTGTCTGTCTGTCTGTCTGTCTGTCTGTCTGTCTGTCTGTCTGTCTGTCTGTCTGTCTGTCTGTCTGTCTGTCTGTCTGTCTGTCTGTCTGTCTGTCTGTCTGTCTGTCTGTCTGTCTGTCTGTCTGTCTGTCTGTCTGTCTGTCTGTCTGTCTGTCTGTCTGTCTGTCTGTCTGTCTGTCTGTCTGTCTGTCTGTGTGTGTGTGTGTGTGTGTGTGTGTGTGTGTGTGTGTGTGTGTGTGTTTCTGTCTGTCTGTCTGTCTGTCTGTCTGTCTGTCTGTCTGTCTGTCTGTCTGTCTGTCTGTCTGTCTGTGTGTGTGTGTGTGTGTGTGTGTGTGTGTGTTTCTGTCTGTCTGTCTGTCTGTCTGTCTGTCTGTCTGTCTGTCTGTCTGTCTGTCTGTCTGTCTGTGTCTGTCTGTCTGTCTGTCTGTCTGTCTGTCTGTCTGTCTGTCTGTCTGTCTGTCTGTCTGTCTGTCTGTGTGTTTATGTCTGTCTGTCTGTCTGTCTGTCTGTCTGTCTGTCTGTCTGTCTGTCTGTCTGTCTGTCTGTCTGTCTGTCTGTCTGTCTGTCTGTCCCACTCCTCCGTCCTGCTCCCAGCGCAGCAGGTCCACCTGTCTGGGCCTTTAAAGGGAACGTGAGCGTTGATCCATGTGGGGAGGGATGTTATTGTGTCTGTTGAGGTCTTCATATTTCCCTAGACATACACAGGCAGTAAAGCGAGAGGTCACATCTTGGTATGGAGTTGATGCGATATGATGACGGTTGTCCAAACCCTTGCTCTGACAACACCGAGGAAGTATTTGTTTTTTGTTTTTTTTATCACCGCGTGCATATCCAATTAATCTGTAAACACTTGACTCACGGGACTCAAGCTGGGGAAAAGTATGCGGTACCAAATGATCAAACAGCGTTATGTAACGCCCGAAGAGCCGCAGGCCCTGCTTCAGCTGTACTTTTTTGATTTAAGACAGGTATGGAAAATGGGGAATTCTGACGAAACACACAGTGGGGACCGGGAGCAGCAGGGATGCTGCTTTTGGGGGGGGGGGGGGGGGGGGACCTGGTGGGTTAAGAACCCTTGCCTCCATTATAATCATGCCACAACAGATGTCTGGACAGAGAGAGAGGAGCGAGAGAGAGTGAGAGAAGGGGGAGGGAGAATGAGGGGGCGAGAGAGAGAGATAGAGAGGAATAGAGGAAGGGGAGAGAGAGAGAGATGATTAATTGACAATGAGGGGGTGATAGAGAGATAGACAGGAAGACAGACAAGGAGAGAAGAGAGGGAATGAAGAGCGAGAGATATATAGAGAGAGAGGAAGCGAGAGGGGGGGGGGGAGGGGGAGGAGAGGGAGTGAAAGTCAAAGAGATGGGCAGTAGAGTTCCTCGGGCAAATACTTCCCGCCTGCCTCCCTCAAGAAGCCAAAAGGTCATCATGACGTCCCTTTTCCTCCCCTCTCTCCCTCTCTCTCTCTCTCTTCTCTCTCTTCCTGTCTCTCTCTTCAGCTGCTCACCGGGACTCTGGGCGGCCGGCTGGGTGTGTTCCGGCCCAGCGGTGGGCCCCGTCTGTCCCCTGACCCCAGCGGGGCTCAACCCGGCCTCCCCACCTCGCCGCTGTAATTGCAGCAGGCTGTGTTCCCCCCGCCCCCAGCCGCCTCTGATTGGAGAAGGGCTGGGGGATTTTATGTCCTTTTGATTGGTCGGGAACTCAATGCGTCTCTGGGAGCCATGCCTGGTCTTCTAGTCGGTGATGTGTTTTTGGGCGGATTTTATTTTTAAGAAACCAGCCAGATGCATTTATTTTTGTTTGGGGTTACATTTTTTGTTTAATTTGATTTATTTTGTTTTGTCGTTCTGTCTTTTGTTTTTCGTTTCATTCCAACATGCGGAAAAAAAACGAAAAGAATGGCATCCTCCTCAAACACACAGCACATAGAACAGCTGCAGACAATACAACAAAGAACCACAACAGGGAAGCGCAAACCACACAATAAACAAGGAAACAAACAATCAAATGAAATGCTTTCCTGCCTTGCTTTCCCTTCGCCCATTTCTGTCATGCGTTGTTGTGATTTGTTGATGGTGTCACTCCCGCCTCAGGTTAATGTACATGGTGTCCGCACTCACACACCCAGACGTTCCCTTTAAAGTTTAAAGTTTTCAGTCGGGGGCCACTCTACCTAGCCGTTCAGAAACGACCGGCGCTTGTGCAACTCTGATCGTTTCCCTTCCACGCCATGACATCAACTGGGTGGGACCGCGTCCGCTGCCAGAGGCACAGATGCTGCTACCGCCGTGGAAGCTGGCCCGCCCCCCCCTCTCTCACGCTCTCTCTCGACCTATCGCTTTCTCGCACTGTCACCATCAACAGCAGAGGAAAGGTCCTTGGCAAACAAAGCATTAGAAAACAAAGTACTGTACACTGTCAAAAGAATAATATCTGTTTTAAGTATTAAATGATAGGCCTACCTATAAACGTTTTTGAGTAGTTTCGTTTTTTCAAAGGCGTTATGACCACATCTCTATTTATCCATATATGTCTGCTGTTGTCTCGGAAGAGATCACCATGATTGATAAGAAAAAGGAAAATAAAGCCGTAGAGACAATACCTGACAATCAGTCAGTTGTAATAAAATGTACTTCCCAAATATGGATAATTTTTTTAACAATGATAATAATCTTTGATCACATATCTATAGACTTGATACTGATGCATGGTATCTATTGATCGGATACTGCCGTAGTAGGCCTACAGCTCAGTGGGACAGAAGGTGGATGTTGTTAAAGAACTTCCTCTGCAATGATATGTGAAAACAATGTGAATTCATAAACCGTTCGCTCTGGGCCTCCTGCAGACCAACTCACACAATGCCATCCAGGTTCCTCTCTTCTTGTCTGCATAAGGCTTCTCATCTGTTTATTGGCATCGCCAACCAGCAATCTGACTGTGGTGTGATTCACAATCTGCAGACGTAACCATGGAGTGTGTTACTCACACCACCGACAAAGCCCAAGAAGGCTTGTGTCTGTTCACCATCACTGGCAGCCTCGTGATATTGTGCTTCTATCACGCACATACACACACGCACACCGTGATGCCTTTGTGTGGTAAGTGTGTGTGGTGAGAGAGAGAGAGAGAGAGAGAGAGAGAGAGAGAGAGAGAGAGAGAGAGAGAGAGAGAGAGGGTGCGTGTGTGTCTTGTCAGTTTGTTGGTAAGTTTTGAAAGTTGTAACGAGAGAGAGCAGACGAGAGTAGTAGAGAGCGAGAGAGATTTTGAAACTTGAAAAGAAAAGAAAGGGCCTCACCATCTTTGCTCCGTCCCTTCCCACATTTCTCCAACATCGAGAAGTGTTTCCTTCACACACTTGTGATTGACAAGCCTGATGGATTCCCTTATCCAATCAGGAAAGAGATGCGCTCATTGGTCACAAATGAGGCGGGAGCGGTCTAAAATCTAAACTGGCAGGCGCAGACAATTCAAAACAGACATTCTCACAGAGCATTTCCCTCGTTATTATCTGACGGATGGCTGTGGCATTTGCAACAAATTACACTCGAATAATGGCTCTTAAATTGTACTTGTGTGTGTGTGTGCAGTGTGTGTGTGTGTGTGTGCGCAATGTTTTTGTCTGCCACTGTGTGAGTGGCTCTTGCCAGTTCTCTATCTCATCGCTTTCACAGAAATCTTTACTTTTCCCTTCCTGTGTGGCTTTGAGAGTGGAACAAAATTATGACTACAACTGTCAGAGGACTTCATTTATGTAGTCGGTACTTTTCTTTTTCTTCTAATTTCTCTCTTAAATCTCTTGATGTGAATTAAATAATACATCAAAATGATTTGTGTGTCGGTGTGCGTGTGTGTCGGTGTGCGTGTCCAGTGTCCACGTCTGTGGGCTTGTGTGTGTGACGTCTACTTGCGTATGTATGTGGTAGTGTGTCCGTGGGGGGACTTTGGTTAGTAGGATGTCACCAGGGGGCCTGAAAAGTCACAAGCAGCAATAGCTTCAGAGAGAGAGAGAGTGAGAGAGAGAGACGGAGAGAGAGAGAGAGAGAGAGAGAGAGAGAGAGAGAGAGAGAGAGAGAGAGAGAGAGACGGAGAGAGAGAGAGAGAGAGAGTGAGAGAGAGAGACGGAGAGAGAGAGAGAGAGAGAGAGAGAGACAGAGAGAGAGAGAGTGCGAGAGAGAGAGAGAGAGAGAGAGAGAGAGACAGAGTGTGAGAGAGAGAGAGAGCGAGAGAGAGACAGACGGAGAGAGAGAGAGAGTGTGAGAGAGAGAGAGACGGAGAGAGAGAGAGAGAGAGACAGAGTGTGAGAGAGAGAGAGAGCGAGAGAGAGACAGAGACAGAGAGAGAGAGAAAGAGAGAGAGAGAGAGAGACATTAGTTGCTATGTGTATTCGGTGCTAAGGTCATGTCTGTACGAGGTCATTAGTCCCCACGCCCTTCTGTGATCTCACCAGTGAAGAATGAGTTTACGCTACTTCAATGAGGGCCGACCCAACCCCAACCCAAATGAGTTTCAAAGTGGCGCACGGCTTGGGCCTTTCACAACAATTTGTCATTCATGTTGACAGGCGGGAAGAGGGGGAGAGAGAGAGAGCGAGTGCTGCCTTGATTTCCTGCCTTGATTTCCGAGGGCCTGGAGTACTTGGACAGGGCATGTGACAGCACTGAACAGAACAACCCCTGGAAGAGGTCCAGCCGTAAACCGTGACATGTGTTACCCAACTCCTTCCTGTACTCCTCGGGGTTCCTGAGCTGCGTAGTAAAGGTGCACGCACGGCGCACACACACACGCCTGTGCTGGCTCGTGCACGGGAAGCAGGTTTTTGTAAATTAAAAGAGTTTTTTTTTTTTGTTTTAACACAGTAGGATTCGGGGTAGCACTCAGACCTTGGGGGGTGCCAGGGAGGGAACGGGCTCCAGGGGTATTGCCAGCCTTTCTTGTCTCTCTCTGTGTCAAGGACTCCCCAGAGAGGAGACCTCTGTAAAGGAGTTTAGTGTGATTCACGTTCCCCAATCGTCTAATGAGTACAGCAGCAACACGCATCGTAAATCGCCAGCCTCATGCAAGTTCAGAACGTCTACAACCGCGACATGAATCATTTGGTGTTTCATAATTGATGTGCAGTATATCCTTCTGGAAACCCATTGCAACGATGACACTAGTAGTATAACGTTGGCCATTGTCTCTCCCGTGTGATCTAAACATCTCTGCATACAATAACATTGGAGGAATCCACACTATAGAGGAATAAAATTCAGCCCGTGAAGTATCTGCCCTTTTGCATGTTAGCACTTACTTTGGTCATTATCTTGGATGAGCTGTGAAGGCATTGACAGATATACAAACTGGGAGCAATTGGAGTTATGGAGATACAGTCGAAGGGACGTTACGGTTGGACTGAAGACGATGAACTGAGTGTGAAGATGGGTGAAAAGAAAATAGCATGTGTTCGAAAGGTGTCAGGATAATCAGGGAAGGGGAGCCATGTGTTTAAAGTTAAAAATGGTGATGTCACTTTTTAAACAAATTTACAAATCATTACAAAATAATGTAAAGGGGCTTGTGTTGTTAATCCTATAAAGTGGTAAAGCCTGTGCTTATCACAACCACTTGAACAAGCCACTACTTTATGTAAGTATTGGATGAGGTAATAAAAGTGTGTAAATTGTCAATATTGAAACGGAGGCATATTTTTCTGAAAACTAATAATTCCGGCCAAACTTCTCAAAGTAAAGATTATAGCAGGACATATTTCATCAGCATAGTTTGATTCTAACCGGGGCCTGACAAGTACACATCATCCTTACCTCCACCTGCATCAGTAAATTCCTGCTGTTTATTGCTTTTTCCGGCCGGTGGAAAAACAAATTGTGTGTGTCTTTCCCGTCTGATTTTGTTTTAACCGAAGGAGAACAACATATGCAAAGCGGTGCTTGACATCATCCTCCGTGCGCATGGCGTTGTGCTGTGTCTAGCATGTGCATGTCCATGTCTGTGTGCGCGTCTATTGCCTAATCACTTTGTTGCTATTGTCCAATGTTGTTGTCTGTTGTGGCCCCTTTTTGTGTTTGTCTTTTAGCATACTTTCATTATTTAGCGTAAACAAAGAGCTAGTTAGTGAGTTGTGATTGCAGCTGGTCCGGAGTGTATCGGCGGGAACCGTTCTAGAGCTGTTCCTAGTTCTCAACAGGGAGGCACCTGCGTGCGAGGAAAGCGGACCTCTATGCAGCCCATCCAGTCGCAGTGCCCTTTTCTCCGTACAACACCGCAGAAAGAGCTGGATTTAATAATAATGAACAGGAGATTCCGCTCGCGAGTGTTGCAGTTCTTCAGCATATCATTCCAATGAAATGAGTGTGCGCCCGTGTCAAAGTGCCAGCAGAAATACACTCCCTCCCTTTCCCTCTTGCCGATATGCGTGACTCGCCGATAATTCACTCTCTCTGCCGGTCCGACGCTGGGGTTCGTAAAACCGGCGCCAACGGCAACATATTATTGTGTTTCATCCGTGGGAGTTGTTCTAAACCTGTGACGTTCACTCCACTAAAATGATGAGGTTTGACTACAAAAAGACAGTCGGCCCTGCATATTCATGATCTCACCATGCAACCAGATTGACCTAAGCACACTACGACAACAGAACCCGCTTGGAAGGAGAGTAGTTGACCACGTTACCACTAGAACACCAACCTAGAGAGAGGATTGGGCTAATTCAGACAGAACACTAAATCGTCCAGGAATCAGACAGAATACAGAAGAAATGTTGGATAAGCTCACGTCCACCCTTAAGCTTCTCAGCGGCATCCTAATTCACTCATTTAGATTTACAAATTCTATCTTATGTTATTAGGAAATGGACGGGTTACGAAAAGGAAGAGATTGCCTCATGCAGATTTACCAGTTTTTTGTTACAAATGTGCAGAATTTGAAATGCTGATCCGTGATTGGTTGGCTGTTTGTTGCCTGTTACCCAACTGACAATCAAGAGCCTCTCCCAGAGGTTATGGTGTATTGTTCAGTAGACAGGATTGTGTGGGCCTTGAATTTGCTGATCCGTTTGACTCCAGGTCTTTTGCAGACTACATCTTTAGAGGCAAAAGGAGCTTCAGTTATTCTGCAGCACCTTCTGTGCCCAGGGACCCAAGGCCAACGCTCCTCCCTCCCTCCTCTAAGCTCCACTAGCTCTCGCTTTCTCTCCCTCCCTTACCCCTCTCCCCCTCTCTCCCTTTCCCCTCTCTCTTACTCTCTCTGCCTGTCTCTCACATTCTCTGTCTGTCTGTCTGTCTGTCTGTCTGTCTGTCTGTCTGTCTGTCTGTCTGTCTGTCTGTCTGTCTGTCTGTCTGTCTGTCTGTCTGTCTGTCTGTCTGTCTGTCTGTCTGTCTGTCTGTCTGTCTGTCTGTCTGTCTGTCTCTCTCTCTCTCTCTCTCTCTCTCTCTCTCTCTCTCTCTCTCTCTCTCTCTCTCTCTCTCTCTCTCTCTCTCTCTCTCTCTCTCTCTCTCTCTCTCTCTCTCTCTCTCTCTCTCTCTCCCTTTCCCCTCTCTCTTACTCTCTCTCTGCCAGTCTCTCACATTCTCTCTCTCTCTCTCTGCCTCTCTCTCTCTCGTCTCTCTCTCTCTCAATTGTCTGTCTGTCTGTCTGTCTGTCTGTCTGTCTGTCTGTCTGTCTGTCTGTCTGTCTGTCTGTCTGTCTGTGTCTTTCTCTCTCTCCCTCTCCCTCTTTCTATCTCTCTCTCTCTCCCTTTCCCTTTCCCTTTCCCTCTCCCTCTCCCTCTCTCTCTCTCTCTCTCTCTCCTATGTTCTCTGTGTGTAACCATGACATCTCATTGTAAGCAAGGCAGTAGCATGTAGCATGCCTCCCTACTCCGTTTTCCGCCTCCTAAGTTCCCTGACTGTATAAATCATGCAGTTTCACCGTAAGTCTTCGGATCCCATCAGCACCGTGGGGGAACAAGAGTCTGGAAGCTATTACTAAACGATTGCATCTAAAACATAAAAAAAGTTGCAGTTTTGAGAGAAAAGGTGGAAAGCATCAGCTGATTGTTCAGACTGGTTCAGCCCTCCTCCAACAATTAAGTTTATTGTAGTCATGGACTCGTGAATCTAAAGTTGGGAAAGTCACGTTACATTCAACCCACTCCCATACTGTGATGGAGACAGAGTTTTAGCCTGTGTTTTATGGATGCTGAAATTAAATCTTAACATGTCTGCTTGAAAAGCACTTTGGGGTTCCAGGAAGGCTCTCAAAAACCTGTATGGTTATTATTGTTATTATCTTACTATTATTGTGTTATTTCACTCACTTCATCATTCTAGATGACCAAAAATCCTAGTCCTACGCCCAGTCTCTACAGGGGACGTACCCCATGGCCACTCTGCTTGTATTCAGCACAAACTGCTCGCACAGCACATCTGGGAGCGGGCCTTGCTAGTTGATCTGTCCTAGGCCCGTATTACCCCCGTGACGTCGGTACGATATGTCCTTTATCAGAACACCTCCTGCTCCTGTAATAGACGGGGGCGTGGGTCCCGGTCCAGGTGTTACCCAGCTCTGAGAGGTAAGGACACAAGAGATCAGGACACAGTGTATCTCGGGTCCTGAGCATAAATGCATCGGAAAGTTTAAAAAACAAGATGGAGGGTGAGACGTCCTTCTGGTTTTGCACTCATTGTGTCTGGAAGGTTCAAAAGTGCCAATGATGCGGTTGTTATTATCTTAAGCATTATTTCACGCATGAAATATTCCATTACCCCGTATCCACGGATCCCAGTTTTCAAAAGTTCCATATAAACCTTTGGAGAAGCAAACGTCAAATCACTTTCATAAAATGTCAGCCAGATCAGCCAAGATATCTTTGCCATCGCTTTTTTTTTTTCTGTAGGAAATAGTAGCTATTGAAACAAATATTTGGTATCCCAGGAGCCAGTAATCCAACTGTCGCTTGAATTGTGTGTGTGCCACATCCAACCATTACTTCTGATCCAGTACACACAGTGCTGATTGTTGTTGAGGGTACAAAGATTACACGCAAAGATTTTCGGGGGTTACTTTGATAACATTGATGCTGATTGGACAAAGCGACTTGTCGACATTCCTCCCGACTGCCTTCTCTCCACTGAGGGTGGTCCGGTGTTGCATAAGAAGCCCACTCAGTGGGAAAATACTGCTGTGGAATCTGGACCGGTCCCACCTACACAGGATGGATCCGTCCAGATTTCACGTTGAATCTCGTTTCTCAGACAGGATCCCATTTAAATCCTTTTGTTGAAACAACAAACAACTGGAGTAGCCTGTGGTGTTGGTGGTTAGTGGTTAATGGAAGGCACATATCTGTTTTTTTTAACGTTTTTTTTCCACAGTACTCATGCTCCCCTGTTGATCGTCTAATGGCCTCGCAGAACGGCTAGAGTCATTCGTGGAAGGCTCCTAGACATTGGTTCTGCTAGGGGGTGTCCGGATTGTGCAGCAGACAAGGCTAAGTCACCTCGGGGAGTCAGGCTGCATGCCCCCCTCCCACCCCCCTTTTTTTAAAGGAAATATATGAATGAAAAGTGTAAGTATGCAACTAGGGAGTCCTACTTGTCTCCCTACTGAACAAACAGTTTGTACTTTTTTTGACTATCCTATTATATTTTATAATAAAAATATCACAAATAACATCAGCTACATCAATCAGTAAGGACAAAAGTTGAAATTCTTGTCCCTAGAATTCACCACACACACACTAGAACTGTTATTCTGGCTATGCACTGCCAATCATTCAGATTCATTGCTCACTTTGTATGACTGCCTCTCTGTACTTTTGAACCATTGAGGGAGAGCTGCATTTGATTGTGAGGGTGCCTTAATCCCTTGTTGGCCTATTTCTTGTCCAGGTGTAGATTTTGAAGAACTGAATATAAATCAGCTGTGGAACACAGTTATAAGAATCCAATATTAACATCCAGATCAATGCAGACGACCAAACTTCTTCCTTTAACCCCACTAAACTTAATTTTCTATGCCAAGATAAACACATCTACTGGTTGGAGAGTCTAACTTAAATAGTATTTTTGCAGCCCATTTCGTCAAATTCCATTTTTTGTAACGCGTGCATATCAATCACAACATAGTGAAGCTTTAAATGCTTATTTATCATGGAGACAAGTTGGATATGAGACTGTTGCAAGCTAATAAAGCTGTAAAAATGCATAAAGTTCTGCTGCTGATTTACTGTACCTGACAAATTAACCGAAATGTCAGTTATATATCAGCGCGGCATGGCTTTTCATACAGAGCCTATTCTAACCTTTAAGCATATCTCATTATTTAGAACTGAACCCTAACCTTCAGTGCCTCTTTCCCTCGTGTTGGATCCATGGATATATGGTGTAATCATATACAGAGCGAAAACTGGAAATGTGGTGGCAAAGTTTAATTGAAACTGACCAATCAGGCCGCGTAACAACAGAAATAATGGCTGCTTCCATGAGGACCTAATTATTTGCTGGTTTATTCACTTAAATTTAAGCAAATACTAATTTAAAAAAAATTACTTACTGTAAAAATAACTATGAGGCAACAGAAATCCGTCTGTAGACGGAGCAAAGGCATCCCTGGATGTAAAGACAGCACTGACCTTGGTGACCAAACCATTCCAACTGTCTTTTGTGGCTCACTTAGACATCATTTGTCCAAATCACTTCATTGTGCCAAGAGCCTTTCGCTGGAAAACACCTGCCAAAAATGTAAACAATAGCAATAAAGAACTTGTATGGCCACTCAGTGTCAGGGTGTCCACAAAACTCTGTACTCACCAACTCACATTGATTCCAAAAGACGAAAGTGCTATGTTGCCTTCGTTTACATTGGTGAAAGGCACACTCACTATGTAAGAAGTGGTGTGTGACAAAAACACGTGGTCTGTTTGGAAGATTAGCATATTTTACAATGCCAGCCGTTCATTTGTGTTTCTCAATTGTGGAAACAATGGTTACTGATGCGATCAGGAAATATTTTCGGAAAATACTATTTGGAATTTAAGTTCTAAGCTAGTTCAAAGAGTGTGTGGGGGGGGGAACTTTTGTACCAGAGTAAACCCCAGAGCATGCATATCTAATATGCAGCAGGAAGAAAGCAGAGAAGTACAAAACTGTTACAAAAGTAAGCAGGCAAAAAACCAAGATGTTGACCTTCAAACAGCAGAGAATGATTTAGTGCTCTTTTGTTCAACTATTCCTGGTGTTAAATGACAACCAATTCAAAAGGGTTAGTTAGCGGGAAATCAAGCCATCATGCGGTCAATACAACCAAGGTTATCCTAACCTAGAATACATCACATCTTGCAACATCTCCCAACAGTTTGCACAGCTCAGAATGTATACTGGCAACCTAGTAATTGATATAAACGAATGCCAACAAAACACAGTGAGGCCCGTTAATAGCAATAGTGATAAAGGGCTTTACAAATGTGAAATGACGTTTGTAACCCCATTGTGGGCCAAGAACTCCATCTCTCCAGAGCTGATGAGCTCAGGGTTAAAGACGGTGCCACAAATGAATGGCTTGTAGGTTTGTAAAATATCAGGAGTTTATTGAGTAACTCACAGCATAGTCAAATGCAACAGTACTAGTCTCATTGACCATTTTGAGTTTAAGCTTGGAGCAAGCCAAACTGATATTCACCAATGAGCCAGGAAAAGTTTCTTGTACCTTTATTTCAAGACTGGACGACATCTTGCATTCATTTGTTTTCCTATTCTGAAACGAGAAAGGTAAGATTTAAAGCGATTGCAAAGTACACAAAGGGTTAAACACATTACAACTTGAAATCATTGCCTCCCATAGATGAAAATCAACCACAGAGTTACATTTACATTCAGGTCAGTAGAGTTAGGATGTTCATAAAAACAAGTGCCAAGCACTTACAATTGCTTGGTTAACTCATTCTCCATGCACAACAAAGATAGCTAGGATAAGACGCCACACAATGCTAAATACTACTTGGAAGTGCCATGACGTACAACGAACATACAGAAAGTGTGTACATTAAGTGCCAGGACGAACAACATACAAATATCTATAAGACCATTTATTGAATTTCCATGAATAAGGCCCAGACCAATGCAAATAAAAAAGCCCAAACATGTATCAATAAAACAGAAGACAGATCATTAGCAAAGCAATAGTATTATATTATTCTCCTATAAATATATGAAATAAAATATAAGAAGGAATTTCAGAAATATTACAGTGAAATCCCTACATTCAAACGCTCCTAGAAGTTCATGCCGCGTGTGTGTTGCTTTTGTTGTTAAGAGAAAACACAGGTGTGTGTGATTAATTATAATGAGCATTGGACTTTGGGGCTATAACTGAGAGGGTTTCTGATTGGCCAATGTTAGTTGACAATACAAGCCTTATACCCAAATAAGGTCACTGGGTAATATATGGTCATATTTAAGATATCAATAAATGCTCTGTAAAAGCAGAAAGGCGTGTGGTGCTATTCTCTTTATAATGCATCATTCTTCTCTGTGTCAGATATCAACAGTCTGACGGATGTGTGTTTATATGGCCACCATAATTCCGAAAGAGGAGATGAACAATCTACACCCACATTTAATTCATCAAAAGGTTATTCCGTTTGAGGCTATTGATGAAAACACCTAATCCCCCGTGCTGACGTCACGTCTGGAGGAGAGAGTGGAAACTGCCTGCGTGACTGTCCGAGCGGACTCCCATCACACCTGGCCCTCTGCTGCAGATCTCTGGAGATCCCGCGGGCAGGCAGCCAGGGAACGCCTCTGTCTGTGTGAGTGTGCGTGTGAGTGTGAGTGTGCGTGTGCGTGTGAGTGTGCGTGTGTGTTTGTGTGGGTTTGTGTTTGTGTGCGTGTGTCTTTGCGTGTGTGTCTTCGTGTGTCTGTGTGTGCGTGTGAGTGTGTGTGTTTGTGTGGGTTTGTGTGTGTGTGTCTTCGTGTGTGTGTCTTCGTGTGTGTGTGTGTGCGTGTGAGTGTGTGTGTTTGTGTGGGTTTGTGTGTCTTCGTGTGTGTGTGTGTGTGTGTGTGCGTGTGTGTGTGTATGTGGGTGTATGTGTCTGTGATTATGTGTATGTATGGTATGTTTGTGTGTGTGTGTGTGCGTGTGTGTGTGTGCGTGTGTGTGTGTGGTATGTTTGTGTGTGTGTGTGTGCGTGTGTGTGTGTGTGAGTGTGTGTGTGTGCGTGTGTGTGTGTGTGTGCGTGTGTGTGTGTGTGCGTGTGTGTGTGTGTGTGCATGTGTGTGAGTATGTGTGTGTGCGGGTGTGTGATGCTCGACCTCACCAGCCACCATGTTCTCTATCTGCTGACGTCAACATTTACCCCTTGCCGTTTCCGTAGACGTCTCGTTTTTCATACCTTGAGGCGTATTACATTTATCTACAGCGATTATTTTAGTAATCGATGACTTACCCCTACTGTTCCATGGCAATGTTTCTAAATTGTGCGGTTTTCTTTTGCTAAACGTTTACCAAAAACGAAACCTCCTGCCGCCAAATACTTAGTACAAGTTGTACTGTTCCACCGGGACAATTATGAAAATGACTTACCACAATCTACCTGCCTGCCTGTCTGTCTGTCTGTCTGTCTGTCTGTCTGTCTGTCTGTCTGTCTGTCTGTCTGTCTGTCTGTCTGTCTGTCTGTGATAAGTAGTCGACCTATTGCCTATCTATCTATCTATCTATCTATCTATCTATCTATCTATCTATCTATCTATCTATCTATCTATCTATCTATCTATCTATCTATCTATCTATCTATCTATCTATCTATCTATCTATCTATCTATCTATCTATCTATCTATCTATCTCTATAAGTAAGTCTGCCAGCCTGTCTGTTACTCTGTCTTTCAATCTCTCTATCCATCCATCTATCTGTCTCTCTGTGTTTCCATCTGTGAGTTCATTCCTCCCAGCTATGTAAATTCAGTGATCGACACTTTTGAGAATGATTAGAGTGGACATTTCTTCCACTTTCCAGTCCCTGTCAGTGGTGTGTGTGCCTGCATGTGTGTGTGTGTGTGCGTCGGACTGAGCGTGCGTGCATGTACGTCTGTGTGTGCATTTGTGTGTGTGTGTGTTTGTGTGCGACAGAGTGCGTGTCCTTGCGTGTGTGTGTGTGTGTGTGTTTTGGACAGCACTCTGTTCTGCAGTCTTACCTCTAAATGAGATTACTGCTTTTTTTCTCTGAAAGGTGTGCAAAGGTGCGTTTGACTCATCGGTATGTATGACCTGCTCTCTCCCGAACAGGTCAGTGCTCTCTGGCTCACAACAGAGAGGAGCTTAGCGAGAACTCTGAAGCTAAACCGTTTGACACGAGACACAACTTGCCAGTGCAAGGGTTGAAGCATCCGAAACATCTGTTCTATCGGTGATCTTCGGCATCATGTCCTTTGCATCACTCAGGCCCTATCATGTGAAAATCTCCGTAGAGCTAAACCCTTTGCGTATTGGTTCGATCATCTGTCTTATCTGGTTCTTAAATACCGCAGGGATCATCAAAAAGAAGAAACATTCATCTCAGGTTTAGGGGCTTCTGTGCAGAAAAGCCTTCAGCCCCCGCTGGTTTTGAAACAGCATGTGCTGCATTCTTTTCGTCCAATTGAAGCATATTACGGTCGGAGTGACGCAGAGGGAAGGTAGGCCCGGCGTCAGAGTGCTGGAGCTCACATTCATTCCCCATCAGGGTCAGTTTGTCCCTCTGCCACAGTGGGAGAGGCTTGGCGGAAGACCTGCCAGACACCAGACAGAACCCGCCAGCTAGAGAAAGACGCATCCGAAACATATTTTTCTATTTGAAGTCATTGAAATGTGCTTTGTTGACAGCTGGGATACTTTGTTCTTCCAACATCCGCCTTTCGTATTTTTTTTTTACTTTCTTTAACATTTATTTTGGAACTTTGGAATTGCTGATTATGCTATTTTAGTTTCCTCACATGAGATAACAATAAAAAAATAAATTAAAAAAAAGCCAATTTCGGTCTTATTGTGTCGCCTACTGTGCTGTTTCTGGATGCTTGTGACCGCACCTTGCACACAGAAATTCCCCTTTCTGTTGGACCAGTCTCTGGTGCACGCGGACCCTCAGTGCAGGAGCTCGAAACAGACGTGGAGGACAAAGCTGTAACCCGGGGCTGGGGACGGGGGGGGGGGGGGGGCTAGGGGTGCATCGACGTGAACGTGTGACTGAAAATGAAAGGTTGAAAACCGGGATAAGACATTGAGGACATCGAAACGTAATTCTGTAACTTGGTCTCTCAATAAATCAGACCTAGACGGTCCGGGCTTGAGAAATATGATTGACAGGCTGTGGGAGACGTGTATATAAGAGGAGGGGAGTGTGCTCAGCAGTCACTTCACAGTGGACTTCCCTCAGTCTGTGGATTCAGTGGACTATATACACTTTACACGCATCGCTTAGGAGATACCACTTTCCAATTCACTCGATTCCGGATCTTTTTTGAGAGCTTGCTTTTGATATCGTCCTCTTATTGACGGATCTAGTTCTTTTTTTGAAGGAGATATTCATTATTGGCGTGAGAGGTAAGTGCCAGGATGGGTTTTGAGCGTTATTTTTGTTTCAGTAAATTAAAATGGGAAGTAGGCTATGTTGTTGATCATAAGATGGAATCGTTTTTGTCTAATTGATAGCCTAATATTGATCCCATATGCCAATAGCACATAACAAATAAGAATAAAGCAATTGGGCGCTCAATTAAGTTTGGAAACAGGGTGCCGTTTTAAAAAAAGTTATTTATAGAACTAAATGAGCAAAGCCGATAAGAATGTGTGGATATGATGATGGTTAACGATATGAATGTGTGGATATGATGCTGGTTAATAACGATTTCTTGTGTTTTTTTAGGCGATATGATACTCAGGAGGAGTTTGTACTTGCTGCCCTTCTTATGTATTCTTTCCGCTCATGCCTTGCTCCCAGGTAAATAAAATACTTTACAACCTTTCAATAGAGATGGATTTGACCATCCTCATTCTCATTTAGATTGTTGATGTGGACTCCAATTCAGCTTGTAGCCTATGTTGCAATACAACCTTTTTATTCGTAATCCTTCCCCAAGTGTCATATAAGATTACTTTAATAAAATGTTAAAACATAACTTGCACAATATTGCATTATTTTTCGACCCAATATTCGCATCGCTGGACCACGTGTGAACCACTTCTCATCTCCTCTCCCGTCTTCCTCGGAGCAGGCGAGCAGGAGGACGAGACGTCGTTCGACCTGTTCGAGGTCAGCCACATCACACGCAAGACGCTGGGGGCCAAACAGTTCCGGGGCCAGAACTCGGACCTCCCGGCCTACCGCTTCATCCGCTTCGATCAGCTGCCCTCGGTGGACGCGCCGGTCCTCAAACAGATCCTCCGGCAGACCCAGAACAACGAGGGCTTCATCTTCATTGCCAGCATCCGTCAGGACCGCGCCTCTCGGGGGACCCTGGTGGGCTTAGAGGGCCCCGGGGGTCGCCGGCAGTTCGAGGTGGTGTCTAACGGCCGCGCCAACACACTGGATCTGGTCTACTGGGTGGACGGCGCGCAGAAGGTGGCGTCCTTCGAGGAAGTGGACCTGTCCGACTCGCAGTGGAAGAACATCACGCTGCACATCCACGGCGAGAACGCAAACCTATTCATCGGCTGCAACCTGATCGACAGCTTCATCCTGGACGAGCCCTTCTACGAGCACCTGCAGAGCGAGGGTGGGCGACTGTTTGTGGCCAAGGGGGCGACGCGGGAGAGCCACTTCAGGGTAGGCTGAGCGTGAGCTTATGATGGCTTTTTAAATAGAGGCGCTTCTGTGCTGCTTGGCAAGGGATTCTATACTATTAGGATTTAGGAACTTCTGTTCTGTCGGTAGTTTGTTTTCTTTTTTTCTTCCTCTGTGGTCTTTTGTTAAATATTTATTTGGTCCAAGTCCAATAATGGCAGTCCTAGTGTATACATCCCAGGAAACATCTGTTTTTTTTACGTAAGCCATTAATTCAGAACGCTTATGCTTCACACCGCAGGCTTTCATTAACGCTGTACAAACAATTGATCGTTCTTCGGAGCGGGCTGAATGTGAAGAAAGAACGGCTGTGGCTACCGGGCTCATTGGGTTTATGATTGATCACTGGACAGGGGCTCCTGCAGAACGTACGATTCATCTTCAACACGCCGGTGGAAGATGTCCTACTGACCCGGGACTGTGAGATCATCAAGGAAGGTAGGAAGTTACTGCAGTGTGTGTGTGTGTGTGTGTGTGTGTGTGTGTGTGTGTGTGTGTGTGTGTGTGTGTGTGTGTGTGTGTGTGTGTGTGTGTGTGTGTGTGTGTGTGTGTGTGTGTGTTTGTGTGCGTGCGTGTTTGTCTACGTGTATGTGTCTGTCTGTCTGTCTGTCTGTCTGTCTGTCTGTCTGTCTGTCTGTCTGTCTGTCTGTCTGTCTGTCTGTCTGTGTGCGTGTGTGTGTTTTTGTCTGCGTGTGTACGAGTGTGTGTGTGTGTATGTGTCTGTGTTCGCGTGTGTGTGTCTGTGTGCGTGTGTGTTTGTTTTTGTCTACTGGTGTACGTGTGTGTGCATATCTGTGTGTGTGTGTGTGTGTGTGTGTGTGTGTGTGTGTGACTGTGTGTGTGTGTGTGTCTTTGTGTGTGTGTGTGTGTGTGTGTCTGTGTGTGTTTGTGTCTGTCTGCATGCAGACGTTGTATGCTCACATAGTTGGGTTTGTTTCCTAACCTAGACGTTGGCACAGAAATGTCCAGGAAAATCCCAATGTTGTGCTTCGATCAATGATACCGTGCAGATGTGATGCTGGAAAATGTTTTCATGCGGCCCCTAAAAGGTCTGCCCTTTGTTAAAGAAAACAGAACCTCATCAGACCTCTTCGTAAATAACTCCATAATCCTTATCTTTTATGAAGATCAAATTTAAATCCGCCCTTGTTCTGATGTGTGGCGTCACGTCATGTTTACGGAAAAAGCCTTGTCGGTCAATCAGTGGTCCTCCTGAACACAAGGAAGCCCAGATGTTTACGTTTACCGTACCGTTGGCTCGCGACGTACGGACTAATGCCCTGGGAAAGACAGGCCAGAGAGAACGAACGCAGCCCTGCAGAGCAAAGGCCCTTCCTCCCGCAGCTGCACGTGAATGAATGCGTGCACGACACACACACACACACTCACACTCACACTCACACACTTACACACACACACACACACACACACACACACACACACACACACACACACACACACACACACTCACACTCACACTCACACTCACACTCACACACTTACACACATGCACGCACATGATTGCACGCATAGCACACACACACACACACACACACACACACACACACACACACACACACACACACACACTCTATACAATGCAGTCATGCACTGCCGGACGGAGTTGCTTTGCGCTCGTGAAGCCTGGTTCACATTGGGACCAGCCCTCTGCCTGGAGAGATGCTGAGACCACGCAGTTAGCCAAGCTAGAAACTAATAAACTAGACGTCCTATTGGCTGTCGTCCTGCACGGCCCAACCGGAGAGTTCCAAAGTGTGCGACTTGTATCCATGTTCACGTTGCCGTGGGGATCCCTGGAGCGTAAAAGGTCCAGCAGCTTTCAACTACGGAGGGGGGGGTGGGGGGGGAGTCTAAACATGCATGTGGTTATATCTCTGCAGCGAATGAGGGAACATAAACACACATGCATGTCTCTGTTGTTCCTCCTTACACTCACGTCTGCTAATTAAAAAGGAAAACATAAATCCCCGCTCGACATCATGCCCGACGGCCACCCCTGCGCCTTCAACTGCGTTCGAGATCCCACTCGGAGACCCGAATGAGTTCACCAGCTTGAAGTGGAAAGAATATACAGCAGCGTTGGCCGCGGACGACTCAGTCTTCGGGTACGGCCGAGAAACGGTCACAGCTTGATTTACGAGCTCCCTCGTCACCCATTAATCCACGCCAATTTACTTGGCCGACTCCGAAAGTGGCTGCAGATATCTACTGCGGCCCTGGCTGAGCGATCTGCATTTCTCTCCCTCTGGTCAACAAGCCCCCACGGTACGCACGATGAAGAGCCCTGAATCAGCAGGAACTGACTCTCTCCTGGGCCGTCACACCCCCCCCCTCCCCCCACACACACACACACACACACGTCTCCCGAGGTCCCCCTCACTGTTTCGATGAACAGCGTCTGAATTGGAAGATTGCATTTCGTTGTCCTGGATTTCAATTTGCACCACAAGGACTCGATCGGAGGAACATGAGGCCTTGGGCTCGGGTACCGGTTGAAGAGGATGTTCGTCCGTGTTCGCAGTTCACATCTGGTGGACACATTGGACGGTGTCTCGGAACCACAACGTGACCGTTTGGAACGGACTTCCAGCCACAGATATGCAGAAAAAATAAGGAAATTTCGGTAAACCGAAGCAGTCATCTACTTCCTCCACAATAAACACGACCGGTGTTAAAAGACGACTACCTAGAATCAACACAAGGTCTGGTCTCTGCCCCGGTGTTGTGATATCGGATGTTTCCAAAGAATGTTCATCGTTGATCCCCGTTGGGTAAAACAATGCTCCCAGTCTTGAGCACCTATCCCGCCTACGAATAGCAAAAATTACAAGGGTTGCCAAAAAGGTTCAGACCAAAAAATAGTCTTATTTCGTCACGTCTCTTTTGCATCGTATCAGGTGTCAGCTTTTTCGAAGAAATTATGTCAGACTTTAGAACATCAGTTGACCTTTCTCTGTAACACTTCAGGATAAGTGTCCATTAATTACCCTTCATTAACATTATTAAAAGCAGTAATAAGCATTCCTATAAAGCATTCGCATAAGGGTTAGGGATAACCATATAAACGTAGTTAACACAAACTTACACATCAACTAAGTTAACTTGACCAGTAAGGTAATGCTTATTACAACATTAACTTATGTTAATTAATGGTTAATTAACAGTTGACTAATGCCCCTTCATCGAAAAGTCTCACTCTTTTCTCTGTTTCCCAGCGTTCCTCTCGAATCACCGCCTCATACGTCTGCGTCAGCTCTGCGTGGGAAAATGTTTAGTCACTCC
>NC_082396.1:3085910-3106357 GCF_031168955.1 Gadus macrocephalus | reverse complement strand
GGGGGGGGCGTTGTCAAAATACACACATGTCACACTCGCTCGAGCACAGCCGATAGCAAAGTACCACTCAGGGAAAGCGTTTTATTGGGAAGTAGCAGACCCGGGCTGTGTTGTACAGATAATATGCACCGTTGAACGACTTTAAACATTGAAGAAAAACGTAAAGATGTACATTTTCTCCAACACTTTGTGAGACCCAAACAGAATGGTGCTCAATGGTAAAAAAAAATATTTCGGATTTGCTCACCCTTCAACCTCTTCTCCCTTCCCCCCCCCCCCCAGACGAGGCCAACACGGTCAGCGAGAGCACGGAGATGCTGGACGCGGTGAGTCCGTCCATCACCACCAACTTCATCGGCCAGAAGACGGACGAGACGGGGGACATGTGCGAGCGCTCGTGCGAGGAGCTCAGCACCATGTTCCGCGAGCTGAAGGGGCTGCGGGTGGTGGTCAGCAACCTCATCGACGGCCTGCAGAAAGTGGTAGGTGGGGTGGGGTCGGTGGTGGTGGTGCTGGAGGTGGAGGTGGAGGGGTTGGGGTCTGAGGAGGGAGTCGGGGAAGGCAGTTATATTTTTACGGCCGTTCCATCTTAATGTCCGTCTCAAAGGGCTCAACCGGCTATTTTTCAGAACATAAAAAGATAATGATTCATGGATTATGAATAAGGAAAAAGTGACTTAAGCTTAGTCTTCGTCAGTGTAAGAAGATTAAAGGAAAATATTTTATGAATGAGGAAAACTTCACTTGGACTGTGCATCTCCAAAGGAGAGTAGATAAAAAAAATACGAGATCATACGTAGAGGGGCGCCGTGCCTTTGGCTTCGTCGTTTGGCCTGCGAGGAGATACAATAAAAAGTTCCTCTAATAAGGAACAAGTGACTTCAGCGCTGTGGCACAGAGCGGATGAGCGCGTGCAGCGGTGCCTCGGTGCCCCACCGACGGCAGATACGGAAAGGGTTACCAGGGCAACAGACGTTAGCGTGAAAGCAAACAGAAACGGTCCGAGTGACGGTTTATAGGGTCGCCTTTCGAGGCGTGAACCCCCTCTTAGCTCTCGTGGCCCTGGGCGAGTGAGTCCTTCAAGGTTTTTCTTCCCCTTCCCTTTTTTTCTTCCTTTCACGACATGTAACATGTGGCTATAGGAAGTGTTTCCCTGGTCCAGTGGAGCGTCTGGCCGGGTTTCCCCGGGCCCATGTGCTTCCTCTGGGTCGCTCCAGCACTAAACACACACCGTGGAGCTGGGAGCCCGGGGCTGAGAGAGAGTCTGGGATGAGGTGGTCCCTAAGGCTCTTCTAGACCGAACGGTGTCTTCAGTTCCAGCCCCTGCTCCCACACAAAAATGCACAGACTCCCTCACTCTCTCTGCGGCTGTCTGCTCCGTTTGTCTCTCTCTCTCTCTCTCTCTCTCTCTCTCTCTCTCCCCCTCTGTAGTCTCCTCTCTCTGTGTATCCGTGTGTCCGTTCTCTCTCTCTCTCTCTCTCTCTCTCTCTCTCTCTCTCTCTCTCTCTCTCTCTCTCTCTCTCTCTCTCTCTCTCTCTCTCTCTCTCTCTCTCTCTCACCTTCTCTCTGGGTCTCTCTCTCAATAGACAGAGACTCTGATACATGGAGACCTTCTGTCTATGTCGTTGCTGTGTCTCTTTTCATCTTTATGTCTGTCTTTATTTATTTTTTCCTCGAAACTATTTGATTGAAAGGGGCTTTCGTGGCATTGCAAGGCAAATGTCTCTCTCTCTCTCTCTCTCTCTCTCTCTCTCTCTCTCTCTCTCTCTCTCTTTCTCTTCCTCTCTCTCTCCTTCCTCCCACATCCTCAACATCAAACATCTGGGGCATACTTCTATCCAAGTCGCGAGCGACGGACGTGCACGTCTCTTTGATCTCCTTAGCCGTTCGTCTTTGATGGCAGCTGACAGTCATAATGGGCAAAGCTGAGAAAGACATTTCATAACCCCGGCCGAGATCTGAAAAGCAGAGCTGAGGCATCCGGGCCCAATGTGTACGGTTTATGAGCAGCGACCTCACGTGCGCCCCTCTCCCCCGCTCAAAACAAAGAAAGGATGGATCGCCGACGTGATTACGGCCGTCACTCCGCGAGCACCGTGGAGAAGCGCTTAGGGCGGGTGGTTGCCCCCTTTGGTCTGGGAGGGTGTGCGTGTGTTTATCTCTGTGTCGTGGTCCGCAGACGGAGGAGAACACGTTGATGAAGGAGGCGCTGGTGAGGATGAAGGACACCAAGGAGAAGAACTTGTGCTGGCAGGACGGCCGTCTGTTCGAGGACAAGGAGGATTGGATCGTGGACAGCTGCACCAAGTGCACCTGCCAGGTAGAGGGGCCTGTGAACCCGCCGCATGCACTCGATAGTACCAATCCCATTCAATCAATACAATGAAAACGTATTTTATTTGTATAGCACTTAATCATAGGAACAGTCTCAAAGGGCTTTACAGGACATATATTCATTACACCGCCACTAGCATTGTTTTAGTATTGTTATTAGTCGTCGTAGAGGATTATTATTAAGATAAGGGGACGGGATAGTAGCACGAACTTTGCAAATTGAAATGCAAGATTGCAAAAATAATGCACAAATATCCGAAAAACATGTCCACACTTTGTAGACACCACGAGTCGAAGTGAAAAGTAAACATAAAATGTCAATGTGAGCATGATCGGTTCGTTATGATTAGTATGACCTTTGCATTAAGTTCTGCAATGTGTGTTTCTTGGCAGGAGTCCAAGATCGTGTGCCACCAGATCACGTGCCCCCCTGTGGCGTGCGCGAGCCCCACCTTCCACGACGCCGAGTGCTGCCCGGTGTGCATGTGTAAGTGGCGGAGCCGCCGCGTACGCACGCCGCCCGACACGCAGAGAGAGCGCCGCGCACACACGGGAGTACGGCCCGCGAGCTGTCAACCAAAGCGTTGCCCGGTTTTCATCGTAAATTCAGAAATAACAGCGATGACCCAATGTGCTTAAAAAACGGGAGAAAAACGCTGCACGCATATAAAGTTTTAATTACCGTTAAAGTTACAGGATGTTTTACTTTGTACGCCAACCCGCACGTTTTATGATGCGACGTTAACCTCCCTGTGAAATGAATTCTGCGGGTGTTTGAGGGTGATGTCACGTCAAAGCAAGCACAACTTTTCCCTTCCGCACTATTCATGCTCGAAATATAAACTCCTTAACGCAGTTTATGCATGGACGAAATGAAATTGACGATTTTTTTTTTACACCGGTTTCCCGTCTGCCGTCTCCAGCCATCGACAGCGAGGACGGCTGGTCGCCGTGGTCCGAGTGGACCGAATGCACGGTCACCTGCGGCACAGGCACCCAGCAGAGAGGCCGGTCGTGCGACGCCACCAGCAACCCCTGCAGCGGCGCCTCCATCCAGACCAGGAAGTGCAGCCTGGGCAAATGCGACAGCAGAGGTATGTGATGAGTGAGACGAGGAGACTCTCACTCTCTGTCATGCGGTCGGGACGGTTGTGTACTTTGTGCTGTAGATTCAAACGCCAGCGTCGTCTTGAGAGCCGTGCTAACCCCCCCCCCCCCCCCAGTTGTAATGCTATAATTATCAAATTAAAGATGTCTGCCAGCACTTCAGCTGCTGTTCCCCACATGATGATAGCAAAGCAGCTGCGAAATTACAGTTTGACATTTCAGAAGACGTAACCTGATAGAAATGCTTTCCACCATGAAAAAAAAAACAGCTTGTTCGGTTATGGGCGCAGTTTAAAAGCTCAAAGTGCCTGTTTTTGAGACAAAGTGCAGTAGTGTACTTCTGGAATCGTTTCAAAATGGATCCTTCTCCGAGGCCAGAAGGGTTTTGGTGTGGTCAGTGAAAGTGGACTCCAAAAGAAATGTCGTTGGCTTAGCGGGGTGTTCCATTGCACAAGGCAAGAGTCCCAAACTACCCAGCAACCATGTAAATAATGTACTCCAGGACATGTTAGTCCACTTTAAAGTTCAACCAGTGATGATATTTGATATTTATTGTGGAAGTTTTGTCTAAACAGTAAAACACCTTGTCTATGACAAGAAACCTTTGTAGCAAAAAATTAACTTTTTGCAGTTATTATTGTACTCGAGCGTGCCCTCTTGTGGTCAGAAATAGCACATTTCAAACGAATTTCCTCATTATTTTTAGCTTACATTGTGTTCCACATTGGGAAACGTTTCCTCTGCAAATAATTTTGTGCTTGGTTGCAACAGCGTCTCGACAGGGGGGGGGGGGAGAAGCTGTTACACAAATACCCCAGAGGAGGTCACGGAAACATCTCCCATTGTTTGGAGAACATCAGCATGTTCTCCAAACAATGCTAAACCCAGAACAAAATGAGGCGTTCTGAAGTTGTCGATCACAATCCGATCCGAGTCCCCATCTGCTCCGCGTTAACACAACATCTGCGTGCGGTGGGCCTCTGACCCATCATGTTTGTTTGTTTGACTTTGTGTGTCGCCCAGTGCGTCAGAACGGCGGCTGGAGTCTGTGGTCGCCGTGGTCGTCCTGCTCTGTGACGTGCGGCGAGGGCCAGATCACCCGGATCCGCCACTGCAACGCCCCTGTCCCGCAGCTAGGGGGCAAGGACTGCGAAGGCAGCGGCCGAGAGACCCAGCGCTGTGAAGCCCAGCCCTGCCCCAGTGAGTCCTATACCTCAGACGATGGTCACCTACACCGCAAATCACACTTTAATGAAGAGAAGATTTGCGTGATGACCTGCATAATAATTAGCGTTCTTATTTTGCGTGATGTTTAGAACAGCCAGGGCACTTTGAAACCGTGTCCGATCACTATACCATCGGGAAGCGTTTTGCTAGTGGAGGAAAGAGAAGGAGCTCTGAGCTTGGTGTCTCTGTGACCCTGCAGTCGACGGCGGCTGGGGTCCCTGGTCACCGTGGGCAACGTGCTCGGCCACATGCGGAGGGGGCATCAAGAGCCGCACGCGGGTGTGCAACAGCCCCCATCCCCAGTTCGGCGGCAGGGGCTGCGTGGGAGAGGACGCCGACAGCGACATCTGTAACAAGATGGGCTGTCCCATCGGTGGGTACTGTCACACACACGCACGCACACGCACGCACACACACGCACGCACACACGCAGGCACACACACACTTAGTGTATGCCTTAATGTTGGTATGATTGTTAGATGTTAGATATGTTAAGTTTACAAATCTGGGGCAGCAATATCCAACCCGATATCAATAAAACCAAAAGCGAGCGGTAACAAACCAGAGACATTTTGTGGACCTCGTACGAAGCGTTTTGGCTTCCTGTGGGCTCACTTGTGGCGGTTTTTAAATGCCCTACAGACGGGTGTCTCTCGAACCCGTGCTTCGGCGGCGTGGACTGCAACAGCTCTCCGGACGGCTCCTGGGAGTGCGGACCGTGTCCCAGTGGTTTCCGTGGAAACGGTACCCAATGCGAAGACATCAACGAGGCAAGCGTCCCGTCCTTAGCGACGACCGTCCCCTCTGTTCATCTGACTTCTTTGCGGCCGGCGGGGTCCTCACCACGGGATCCACCCTGACCCCCACCCTGATGCCTTCCCCTTGTGTCGTCCCCGTCCCCCCCCCCGTCCCCCCCTGCAGTGCGACATGGTGTCCGACGTCTGCTACAAAGTGAACGGGGTGCAGCGCTGCGTCAACACGGACCCGGGCTTCCACTGTCTGCCCTGTCCTAAGAGATACAAGGGCACCCAGCCCTTCGGCATGGGCATGGAGGCCGCCAAGAAACACAAGCAGGTGAGTCGGGGTACCGGGGTACCGGGGTACCGGTCCCACAGGGGAGCCCCCACAGGAGAGCCAAGGATTGGACATTTTTTTGTGACATGTTGGAACCAAAGCTATTTCCGAAGAACACGTCACCCCCACCAGGCTGTTACACTGGCCTGCTTCTTGGTTGGTGGATGTCATCATCGCCAGAGGGGTAGACCTTGATCCCACCATATATACATGGGGGAAGCTGGAGGGCTGCTTACACTTAAAGCCAGGAGTTAATTCGATCAACCCGGGCTTGTTTAAACTGATGCCAATACGACCAGACAAGTAGACGGGGCACGTTCAACGACACATAAACATCTCTTTGATACGACCTTCTGGCGAAATTAAAACGTAAGCCCTTGATTGGAGCTCACGTCATCGGCGTCTCTGCTCTCGAGCGTGGGGCTGAGTTCATCGCCCACAGGGGTCCGCTAACCTAATGATCCTGGGGAGGCCGCTCTGAGTAGCAGTTTCATTACGTCCCTTGTGAACCATTTGGTGTCCCTCTGGCCCTTGCAGCTGTATGCTTTTGATAAGCGGCCTCAAATTTTCAATTGGATTTGGGGGTGAAGCAAGGGGAGGGGGGGGAGGGTTGGGGGGAGTTATCTCATAGCTGGCATCCATAGGACCGCTTTTAACGGCTTATATCAAAGACCTTCTCATGCTGTCATGGGGAACTAAATGGGTCCATTGAGAGCCGTCTGAAGAGCAGAAACCAGTGACAGCTGCAACGATTTGACTAAATCAAGTGGGGGGTTATGATAGTGCAAAGACTGCAGACAGTGGAATATGGAGAGCCATATCTTATACTTCATTTATATATCATTATACTATTATTTCTTAATATTTTGTGAATGACACTTCTGTGTCATCAAAGAGCAGGTAGGGGTTGAGGCTTCCCGCTCAAATCGACCAGTAACAGGTCGATCGCAGATATCGGGAATCGAACCCGGACCCTTTTGGCTCGGCGACAAACACAGAGAGGATTTTAACCACCTCTCCACTTCTTCCTCCCAACAGGTGTGCGAGCCAGAGAACCCGTGCAAAGACAAGACCCACAACTGCCACAAGTACGCAGAGTGCATCTACTTGAGCCACTTCAGCGACCCCATGTACAAGTGTGAGTGCAGGACGGGCTACGCCGGAGACGGATTCCTCTGCGGAGAGGACTCGGACCTGGACGGCTGGCCAAATCAGAACCTCGTGTGTGGCGCCAACGCCACCTATCACTGCAAGAAGGTACCGGCTCAGGCCTATTGCATTCACACGTTACATACGTTAAGGTTATGTGCGTTTGTGTTTGTCACGGTGATATCACTCGTTATGTGTGCAGATGCTAATCGCTGGCTGTTGTTTTTGTAGGATAACTGCCCAAGCCTGCCAAACTCTGGCCAGGAGGACTTCGACAAAGACGGTCAAGGTGACGCCTGCGACAAAGACGATGACAACGATGGAATCGTGGACGAGAGGGTGCGTGAGCGACCTTTGACCTTTTTTCTCTCCTGAAAATATTTGCTAATTAACCTCAGACCTGGAGTGAAAACTTGAGTGACACCTTGAAAAGAAACATTTACATTTCCTTCCCTCCAGGACAACTGCCCTCTGCTCTACAACCCCCGGCAATTTGACTTTGACAAGGACGACGTGGGAGACCGCTGTGACAACTGTCCCTACGAGCACAACCCCGCCCAGATAGACACCGACCACAACGGAGAGGGCGACGCCTGTGCCGTGGACATCGATGGAGACGGTGAGCAACACACAACTCAGGCAAAAAAATAAAAGATCTGGGGGGCCAGTTGTGTGAATGTGCGTAATTTCGTTTCTTTAGAGATCCTGAATGAGAGTGACAACTGTCCGTACGTTTACAACACGGACCAGAAGGACACGGACATGGACGGAGTGGGAGACCAGTGTGACAACTGTCCCATGCTGCACAACCCAGATCAGGTACTCCTCCACAGTCAACCTGGTCCCACTTCCAACCATCGCCCCAAAATGGACAACCCTGCTGCAAACCAAACCAAAACTACTGCAAACCAAACCAAAACTACTGCAAACCAAACCAAAACTACTGCAAACCAAACAACTTAACAGACCAAACCAACCGACCTACTGCAAACCAAACCAAAACTACTGCAAACCAAACAACTTAACAAACCAAACCAACCGACCTACTGCAAACCAAACCAAAACTACTGCAAACCAAACAACTTAACAGACCAAACCAACCGACCTACTGCAAACCAAACCAAAACTACTGCAAACCAAACAACTTAACAGACCAAACCAACCGACCTACTGCAAACCAAACCAAAACTACTGCAAACCAAACAACTTAACAGACCAAACCAACCGACCTACTGCAAACCAAACCAAAACTACTGCAAACCAAACAACTTAACAAACCAAACCAACCGACCTACTGCAAACCAAACCAAAACTACTGCAAACCAAACAACTTAACAGACCAAACCAACCGACCTACTGCAAACCAAACCAAAACTACTGCAAACCAAACAACTTAACAGACCAAACCAACCGACCTACTGCAAACCAAACCAAAACTACTGCAAACCAAACAACTTAACAGACCAAACCAACCGACCTACTGCAAACCAAACCAAAACTACTGCAAACCAAACAACTTAACAAACCAAACCAACCGACCTACTGCAAACCAAACCAAAACTACTGCAAACCAAACAACTTAACAAACCAAACCAACCGACCTACTGCAAACCAAACCAAAACTACTGCAAACCAAACAACTTAACAGACCAAACCAACCGACCTACTGCAAACCAAACCAAAACTACTGCAAACCAAACAACTTAACAAACCAAACCAACCGACCTACCAAGTCAAACCAATTTAGTCACATCCTGAATTGGAGTTTGGTGTTTTTTGGGGGTTTTGACTGAAACACCATGTTTGCGTTGAAACCCAGACGGACGTTGACAACGACCTGGTGGGAGACCAATGCGACAACAACCAGGACATCGACGAGGACGGCCACCAGAACAACCTGGACAACTGCCCCTACGTGGCCAACGCCAACCAGGCCGACCAGGACAAGGACGGCAAGGGCGACGCCTGCGACTACGACGATGACAACGACGGCGTCCCCGACGAGAAGGACAACTGCCGGCTGACGCCCAACGAGGACCAGGTGGACGCCGACGGTGAGAACGTCTGAACCGGATCGAACAATTAGTTTAGATTCTTTGGCATCGATTTTTGAGGATTATGATGATGATGAAAGTTGACAAGTCAATCGTAGCGTGTCACGTGCGGAAACAAACGCATGGGGAGAAACAAACACACACACACACACACACCAGACACACACAAACAAATGCACACACCGATAGGCTCCATGCATGGACACATCTGAGATCCGACTAAAGCCAAGAGTTATTGCAGCCTACCCTGATAAAAAATGGTGGGGCCGTGGCTACGAGCTTCTAAAAGGAGCCTCCATTAACTCGCGATTGATTTATTGTTCGCATATTTGTCCAACATTCTGTATCCACTTTCCTGGATGGCTGCAAGCTAGACATTTTCCTCCCCTCACAGGCTCTTCGTCCTTGGCCCGCGGAGACGCTAAACTATGTGATATTTACCTTCTGACTTTGACTCGGCTGGTCAGCCGCCTGTCAGCGGCCAGATGAGCTCAGCATTCGCAACACGTTTCGCTGCCACAATAATAGAATAATATTAAAACACAGCGGAGCCTTGTGGAAAAGACTAATGGAACGGGTCAGCTTTGATGATGTCACTGTCTGTTTTTCTTTCCAGGAGACTTCTGGGCTTGCTCTTGATTCAAACGTCAGCGCCCAATTAGAACGGGGCTTACCTGACGCTCTACTATTGACTTTTTTCGGTGTTTCTTTTTTATCTTTCCCTTTTAACTGGAAACACACTTCGGACGGAAAAAGGAAAGCCCTGGATGTGAACTGCGTCCAGACTGCTCACTTCTCTCATCTCAGTGTTTATTTGAAGGAGGGAGCTCGGGCTCCACTACCAGAGGCCTGCTACCGGACGCTAGAGAGCAGCCAGGTCCCATACCGGCCGGGGGTTAACTGAGTAGCGGCCAGAGCGGGAACCAAAGGAAGCGCGTTGTTTGTTATTCATGTGAAACTTCATCTCCCATAATCCCTTTCAATTATCTTGACGAGCAGGCGACGGAAGGGGGGACGCCTGCAAGGACGACTTCGACAACGACAGCATCCCCGACATCTTCGACGTGTGCCCCGAGAACAACGCCATCAGCGTGACGGACTTCAGGAAGTTCCAGATGGTCCACCTGGACCCCAAGGGAACCACGCAGATCGACCCCAACTGGGTGGTCAGGCATCAGGGCAAAGAGCTGGTGCAGACCGCCAACTCGGACCCTGGCATCGCTGTAGGTGAGCCCCCCGCCCACGACTCCAGAACCGAACGAAACACCCCTCGATCAGAAGGGAGGAGGAAACAGCGAACAGCAACTCTTCTGCAGCGCTTCCTCCGTGTGTTTATTGAGAGCCTGTTTTGAAACATAGCCGTACAGCCTCAATCCATGGTCCAGTGTGATGGAGGTGATAGTGCTTAGTGATGAGGTGTGAGGTGGGTGGAGGGACAGAGTTAAACCTTGTGTGTCGTTGTTCTAACATTCAGCCTTGTACCTTTCTTCTTCTTCTTCTTCTTCTTCCTTCCTCTAAGGTTTCGATGAGTTCAGCGCCGTGGACTTCAGCGGCACGATGTACGTGAACACGGACCGCGACGACGACTACGCCGGCTTCGTGTTCGGCTACCAGTCCAGCGGCCGCTTCTACGTGGTGATGTGGAAGCAGATCACCCAGACCTACTGGGAGGAGAAGCCCTCCAAGGCCTTCGGCATCTCGGGCGTGTCCCTCAAAGTGGTCAACTCCACCACGGGCACGGGGGAGAACCTGCGGAACGCCCTGTGGCATACCGGCAACACCCAGGGACAGGCAAGCTGGCCCCTCTCAAGTCAACCTTTTTATTTTAGACATTTTTCTTTTATTCGACCAGGTGAAGTCCCATTGAGATATTGAAAACTCTTTTACAAGGATGCCCTTGGGCAACAAATATATACAAATTACAACAGAAACAATGAGGACAAGATAGACTAATAAGGACAAAAATAACAAAGAAGAAAGGCATGATGACAAGACAGGCTAACAAACAAGACTAATGTAAGGGAAGCCAGTGACACAGCAAAAAAATAATAGTACATGTAAAAACGATTTAAAAATTAAATTGGAAACATGTGCACTGTTCAGATTTGGATTTTTTAAGTAATTGTTTAAAATGTCCACGTGGGATGAAAACAGAAACCTTTCAGAGGGAGGCCTGGGTTTGAGCTAAGCCTTTGTGAACTGTTTTGTCGTGCACAGGTGCGGACGCTGTGGCACGACCCCAAAAACATCGGCTGGAAGGATTACACCGCTTACAGGTGGCACCTCATCCACAGGCCAAAGACCGGTTTCATCAGGTAGAGAGCAGACACACCTCAGGACTTTGAAACCACGCTAGTCTGATAATTCAGTTTGCCTAGCTTAAAAACATAACTTTCGCTGAAATGTCTGAACGCAAAGGGTACTCATAAATAACTAGATCATGATCGCCAGAACCGCACCGACCTTTGATTTACGGAAGTTGACTGTTTGTCGTGTGGTGGACCTCCATTTGCCCTTCACTGACGATGAGCTGTCTATCCCTGGCTGTTCTCCTGCAGGGTGGTGGTGTATGAAGGGAAACAAATCATGGCCGACTCGGGGCCAGTCTATGACAAGACGTTCGCAGGGGGGAGGTTAGGCTTGTTTGTCTTCTCACAAGAGCTGGTCTTCTTCTCTGATCTCAAGTATGAGTGCAGAGGTAAGTGGTATCCCTTTCTTATGTTCCTAAGCTAGCGACTGCATTTACTGTGTAGGTCTGTGTGTGTTTTTGTTTGGTTGATGTTTGTTGAGTGCCTTCCTGTGTCTATGTTGGTGTCTGGGTGTCTGGTGAATGTGGATACAAGTTGGTCTTTGTTGTATTGGTGGCTTTGTCTATGGATCTGTGTTGATGTATCTGTTGGTTAGAGAAGGGATTAGAGAAAAAAGCTTTCCCACAGGGAAAGTTTGAACTATCTAGCTCTTAAACCATCAACATCTTTTTCAATACTCAGATAAGCCGGAGTTGCCAACAGTGTTTGGAAGGTAATCATGACAAGGACGGTCTGTTGCGTATTGGCTGAAGCTATTAAAGAAAACGCTATTTACTCTGCCTATGAGCTTGTCTGGACGGCAATGCCTCCAAAGCATCGTGAAGGTCCTTGAGTCCCAAGGGCTTGAGACTCAAGAACCTTTAATCACTTATAAGTGTAAAGATTCAATATGAGACAGAGGACACGCTTCTTTAAGGCTCACACTGCATACCTCACCGCTGCAAATGCTGTCACCCAATTGGCCTCACCAAAAAAAGTAACGCTAGCTTTTTTAAGGCGAGCTTTCGTATTTAAGGTTGTATTAACTGTCATTTCCTTTTGCTGGTCTCCCTCCAGATAACTGAGTTTCAGAGCGGGGACTCTAAACATCCAGGTCTAAGGGACACTTATCTTCAAACGGAACACCTGATTTTCTACTCCATTTCAACGGAAAATGGACCTTTCCATGTACTCCCTTCCGCGGAAGGGGATTTGGTTTTCCTGGGTGCTTTACAGTGCATGCAATACACCGCAAAAGTCTAAAAAATAAATGGAAACATGGACACATGACAAAAAAAACAGCCATCGCTAAATATCTACTCATAGCTACGTGTAACAATGTTGCCGTTTTTAAAGAGGTTTTGTTGTACAGCAAACATACAGAGTGCGCCTTTTTCTCTCACTTTCTCGCTTTCTATATGGCCTGTGTGGCTTGTAACAGACTTCTTGCTCGTCTATTATATTGAGAAATTCAATTCATGAAGAGCAACATAAGGCAGGCCTTTTAGCCCTGTCGTGGGTCCGACCCAGAGATTAAACCAATGGTATCTGGAATAACCTGAAGAGAAATCGATCTGTAGCAGAAAGCATGGTAATGAAGTGGGCGTCAGTAGTTGTATCAATCCATGAATGTTGCTTTGATAGAGCTCTTGAGTGAATGGTTTAGATAGGCCTTTTTATAGTAATTCCTAAAGATGTTTATACTAAGTCTGTATTATAAATTCCTTTTTTGTAAATTATTTATGCTCTGCTTTTTTTGTTACATTTTTATGGTTGTTTTTGTTGCGAGAGATTGTAAATAATTATTTATTTGTTTACACTGACAAAATTCACAAATGAATATAACATCAAGATGACATAGTATTACAGTTGTTTAATATGCAGTGTTGTCATGCACTTACCTTGTTAGTTTGACATATGATAACCGTTACCCTCTTTAAAAAAATCTCTCTAATGCCTCCTTTAAAATACAAAAAAATCATAACACGTAGAAAAAAATCATAATCATAATGTCCAATGACCAAGATGGAATATGGGAAGGACCATTTCAAACTTGAAATGATGAGTGAATTGTCAGCCATAAATTGGAGTTTATTTATAGATAACCCCTTGAACAGTCAATTGAATAAATTTGTGTGTGATCAAGTATCAATGCAGTTGAGTAAATATCCCTATGCTGCTAATTAGAGAGACACCTAAAGACCCTTCTAAAGTAAATCTTGTAGAAAATACATGTTCAGTGTAAGCTGCTGTGGTCATGGATGTGACATTCATAGCATTCCATGTTGCGTTTCCAGCTTGTCGCCCCAAGTTGAGGGTTTGCAACTCACAAAATGTAAATTGTTTTTTAAAGTTGTTTTTTATATAGATTTCCTACAAACCATATTGTATGTTTTCCTCATTAGAGAGATACTCCTGTTATATAAATAAACTATTTCTACACCTTACTATCGTTTTGGGGGGTTGTTTTCATGGTGTTTGCCTTTCACTGTTAGATTACTACAATTCACAAATTCAATTGCCCAAGCATGGTCGACATTTTCAGTCCATCCTAGTTCACAAGACAAGACTGATGTCGAAAATCCCCTTTCAATATTCAGGCTTTCAACTGACCTTTCATAAGTACTTTAAGCATGAATAAAGCATACAACTCCAGCTACTGCACTTGCTTACTGAACTTTCCTCAACCTTATTAACTCTGTAATACATGATGATTCCAGTAAACAACCCCTGCTAAATGTCCTGTGCCGTTGTGCTAGATGTAATAAGACTGGGGCGGCTCTTCCCTGACTGAAGCCTGAACACGAAGACCACATGAAGAACACAGCAGGGAGTTGAAGAGTTAACTGCTCAAAAGGCCAAATCGGGAGGAAAGAAGAAAAAATATAAAATAAAATAAAGATGTGGGAACATCGACATTCTGCCTTGTGGTTTGTGGCGAACCATTTTTTCTTTTGCAAAGTCCTCAGAATTGCCCACGTGGCGTTGGCGAGGGATTGGGCTATTGGTCTGGCCCTGCACAGACGCTATACCCTGCTCCAACATGCCTTCCACAGTGTTCCCCAGGCTCGTGCCAAGGGATGCCAGCGTGTGACACAGTCAACCCACATTTCAATGCTGATTCCTCTTGGAAGCCGGCGAATGTTTTCATAGGTTAACACCCTTCAACCCGGCCGCGCCTGATTGGATACGCCTTTTTTTTTAATCCGGCGGCTGTTTCTTTTGGTAGCGACTGCTGCAGGGTAGAGGTGGAGGTGGAACGAGAGATGTGCGGAGAGGCCCCCCCCCCCACCGAGCTAAATACGACATCATCGCCGGCTGTAAGACGTGGAGTGGATCGACCCCGGTGGGAGAGAGCCGTCTGTGGTCAGCCGGAGTATCAACTCGGGAAGGGAATGAAATGGAGGCTCCGTACCTCGGAATGTCAGTTTGAGCAGAGTGGGAGCGCGTAAGGGAGGAGGTGGACAGGTGAGAGAGGAGGTGGGGGGTGGAGGGGTGGAGGGGGGGGGGTAAGGAAGGATCACACTCCGTCCAAACACAGGAGTCTTGTGTCATATTCCACTTCAATCACAGTGGTGTGAAATATGTGCCGACCTTCTGTGACCCTGCTACCCCGCCCCCTCATCCCCCCCCCCTCCATTCTAATTTATCTTCTTCATCTTTTTTTCTCTTCCATATTGTACCAATTTAACTTCTCCCCTCGTCTCCCAGATCCTCTGTCCTAGAACAATCCGTTCAGTGGAGCTGAACACAGTGGCGCAGTTCTTTGAAACGCTCGAGCGCGGATGCATTCCAAATAAGAACTTCATCTCAGGAGTCTTTCATCTGGAGCGTTTGGCTCACTGGCATTCGGTTGTCGACAGGGTGGGTCGAGTGGAGAGGGTGTAGTGAGTGTGAGAGGGGTTGAGGTATTCGCAAATGATCGGTCGGTACTTCTGGAGGCAATAAAAACTTTTTTTTTTTGCAGAATATCAATATCTCAAATTGCATTTAAAAAAAGGAAACCGATCCCGAATTGATTCCATGTCAGGCACACAGCGACAGCGACATCAAAGAAACGAAGCTTGGAGAGGCGCCATGTATTTCCCTCATAGGTTCCCCAGGATAGTCGTGGCAGTGCCTGCTCCCAGAGAGAACTTCAATAGTCAAACCTCTGTTGGTGAACAAAGTGACTCAGCGCCTGCCAGGGCAAGTATGTTAGGAAAGAAGTGGGCTTGTCATCTGAAATAAAGTAAGTCATTTATTTCAGAGGCCCGAGTTCCTCCAGTCACTGGGAAAATATCCACTGCCGTGTGGGGCTGCCAGCCTTCAGAGCGAACACACTCATTGCTCCCACAGAGCTGTGTGTGTGTGTGTGTGTGTGTGTGTGTGTGTGTGTGTGTGTGTGTGTGTGTGTGTCAGGAGCTTTTGGTTTTGGTGCAGTGACTCCAGGCCTTCTGAGAAGCTTAGAGACCCCTGCTGTTGGGACTGCTTGGTAGCAAATGGATGGGAGGGAACGGTGGCGACGGTGGGGTTGAATCGTAAAGACAAAGGAACAGAAGAAGCGACGTGAATTAGGGGCTCGGTGGGGCAGTGACTCTGGTGCTCTCCTCTCAGTTCCATCGTGTGCAGCTAATTCTTTAGACATCCTTGAGCGAGATGCCCATACTGACCCCTACACGTGTCCGAATACATCCTGGGTCGCTTTGGATAAAAGCCAACTTAACTAAAGTCAAGGTAAATGACAATATTAATCCAATGGGTATGTGGCACTCTTGACGATGTAATACAACACGATTTTACCTGCATTCCACCCAACAACATTCCTCCTCAAGTTGTCTAATTTTAAATTCAACTTTTCAATGAGGATTTGTAGGATCCTCGCCTAGAAGGCCCCAGTGATATCACGATGCCGCTTTCCACATAAACCTCGATGGCATTCGGTGTGAAAGCAGTAACAGATGCACTGGGTGTCATTAAATCAGGTAGTGAAGTCCTGCCCTGACAGGAACCTTGAACACAACAAAGCCAGCCTGAGCAGATCGCCAGATGTGCGATGAGGTATGATTGATCTGCTGCACAACAAGGAACACAGATCAACTTTAGGAAGCCCATGAGATTTTCCTCTGTTTTCTTTTGGTGGTTGTGGTGTCCCCTTCATGCTGCAATCTTATTTAGTGGGGCTTTCCAGGAATGAAAGCAGGAACGTCTGCAAATCAACAACATTGGTTTCTAACCTGGTACAACGCCATCTTGGCGGTGAGTATCTGTGCGTGTCTATGTGATAACGAAGGCCTGCCCGTCCCGATGTGAACCAAACAGCTCAAGCTTGAAGACAACCTCGCTCTCCAACTCAAGCGCCCGGCCGCCATATTATTGCAACAAGGCTTTGGTGACAGCCGAGGAATGAAACGCACTCATCGACGACGACTCACTCCTGTGACTCTCAGTCACTCCGCGGAGGGGCACAGTGGAGAGAGGAAAGTTCATTTCGGCTATCGAACGTGGAGCTCGGGACGTTTGACGTGGAATTGTTTTTGACACCACACACACACACAGACACACCTCTCTGGACTTCTTCCATAACCTGTTGTGGTTTACGCCTACAGCCAGGTCGCGGCATTCCTCTTAAATTTTAAATCTTAAAGTTTTATAGTCGCCCTGTCTCCTCGAATCAAATAAACCATCCCATAGATCCACCGCAAGGAGGGGAAAAAAACAACCCAATGAAATATATGACATTGCTCCACCTCAAAAGCCACCCACCCAAAATGAAGATGGAAATCCCTTGATGTCACAGCCAGCACCGAGTATCTGGGCAGGAAATAGCGAGATACGCGAGGGAGGTCAGACGTTGGCCTTCTCACATGCACACGCGCGCTTGCGAAAGGGTTTTGGCGTGTGCGGTAAGTCAGTCCATCCGTCAGCGAGGTGTGTGCCAGTCACGTGCGCTGCTGTTCAGATGAGGTATGCAGGGGAGGTGTCAAATCGTGTGGCACGCTTAGACACTTCTACGCCGACCTGACACCACATTGCGCCGGTTGCACCACCTGCAGCTGAAACAACAGTGAGTCCTCACTGTGGAGGTGTGGGGGGGGGGGGGGGGGGGTGTTGGAGGGTGCGTGTGGTGGGGGTGGGAACTCACAAGGCTGCACGCCTTGCCGCCTCTCATCATTATGAAAACACAGAGATGGAAGGTAACGTTCCAGGCGATTAAGTCGAGTTCTTTCTTGTTTTGCGAGGGTGCGGAGGAGGGTGCAACAGGTACACAGAGCTGGCCAGAGACCTCTCCGTTTCATTAGGACTATAGATCAGGATGCAGAACCCCCCTTTCTGAGGTTTTCATTCTTTTTTTTTTTTCTTCCGAACGCTGTAACAACGGAATTCTTGGAGCGGGTTGAAGGATCCCAGTGGGACACGACAGAAGAAAAGACTGTCGGCTTTTTATGAGAAGGGCTACAATACTACAAGCCCCCCCCCACACACACACACACACACACACACACACACACACACACACACACACACACACACACACACACACACACACACACACACACACACACACACACACACACACACACACACACACACACACACACACACACACTCCCGCTCCTCCACTATTTCACCAGTGGAAACTAGTGATCATGCCATATCCATTTACCTCTGCGATGGATTTTTCAGCCATGTTGCACTGTGCCGTAATGGAACCTCCACTCATGAAAATACACATGGCAGGCTGTTTAAAGATATCAGACATTCTCTTCTCTTTTCCTTTTCTCCCGTTCACTCTCTTTCTCCCTCTAATTTTCCCAGTGGAGAATTACTGGAAAATCGGCCACAGTTTTCCACATCTTGAGAAAGAAGCGTTCTGAATCTATTCTTATGAAGAAAAAAAAAAGGAGTAAAGTTTGGCATCCATTAAATCATTGAAGCATCTTCTACATTTTAAATGAATGTGTGTCTGAATGGAAATTACTTTAACATCAGTTCAATTACATTTTATTTATAAAACAATTTCTTTCCTTTTTTGTGATCCAAGAATCAACTTACGTTTGTTAACGACATGCAAACACATACAAATGCATTTTTTCCATGCTCTAAATTGGACAGAAACCCCAATACTCACGGAGTTGTGATACTTCGATTCCACTTCACTGGGAGGAACACGAAACCAGCAACCGTTTGGATGCAGATTCTACTGAACGTCGGAACGCTCTCCGGTGTTGACGGCTGAAGGCCAGGCCAGAGTCCTCCTGAATGATGCCTCAGCCCGCTCGGGTCTCTCCGGAACATCCTCCCGAAGCTCCGGAGTTGCGGAGCTACCCACCTCGGCCCTGCTCACCCAACGCGCTGACGTCTTTTGAACACGCGACCAAACATAATGTATCGCTTAGCAAAAGCTTTAACAGGTGAATCCTATTCCCTGGTCCGTAATAACCCCAATAGTAACGTTAAAAAGCCAAAAGATATAAGCATCCGTTATTTTCATAATCACGTCATTGACCTCGGCGATGGCGTTACATCAAACAACATCACTCAGGGGGTTGCCAAACTCGAAGCTCAGAGTCACGCTTCAAACTCTGCACAGAGATCGAAGCAGGTGCCTCTGGGAAACCTTCCACTGTTTAACAACCGAAGGTTACGCTGGTGTGTGTGCGTGTGTGCGTGTGCGTGCGTGCGTGTGTGTAGTCGAAGGAACACATGACATACACGAGGTTCTCATTACTGGTCCCATGTGCACGGCGGAACAGTCTCACGTCACATGCAGTGAAGCCACCTTTCGCAACTCCAGCTGTTGCAGTGAGGTTATCTGATTGGAGAGTTCCCCCTGTCAATCACAATGGGCAAACGGCAACAGAGTCGCATAGTTGAGCGTGATTGTATACTTCGTAACCAGGTCTCAAAAAGACCACCACACTGGTTTTGTTTAACTCTCCTGATCATGTTAGCCATGATTTCAATATTTTGAGAACAAATATATAAATATATATGACAAATGACTCACCTTGACACTAACTAGGCTACTGTTTACGTTTCATTTATGGACTCATGAGAGTAGAGACAGGCAAACAAAACCGTTGGCAAAGACATTTGTCTTCCCAGAAGTTCACCCGTTATCAGCAACTCGGCAGATCTGTGAAACTCTGTCTAAGAGAAAATCGTTTTTTAAATACCCACTGAAGGAACGCTATAACCGATCGGCAGCCTGAGCCATCTCCGGGCAGCGGTCCGGCGGCCCATAAAGCATGACACCGTGGGATTGACTGAGAACTAATTTGTCTTGGCCTCGCAGCCGAGGGCGTCCGCCTGGGTGTTGTTGACGCAGACGGCTTCATAAATCACGCTAATGCAGCGATATTATGTTCCTTAATCATCGGTGCGTCTCAGGTTTTTTTTTCTTTCACAAAGTGGTTCGTTCCAAATCAGTTAGCCAAAAGTTCAGTCCCCTCAAAAGTTATGAGTTGGCAAGGAAGTTTCCACTTGATTTAGACCTAAATGAGCATTAGCAACTGCAAACCCTTTTTTGGGGGGGGGGAAAGGTCTCTGTGCTCTGCTGCACAATTACAGACGCTCACGTTAGGGAGGGAGTTAGGGAGGGAGGCGCCCTGCTGCCGCTAATACATGCACAAAAGCGTGAGAAGATGTGGTTATATGTCGCTAGCCCTTACTTTGGTTCAAACAATGTGTCTCCAGTGCTTCCTAACCTTGCAGTCAGAACCCAACTTCGGTTCGCCTGATACATGGGGTCGAGGAAGGTCGCTGACTTATAAGCTGTAGATATTTGATTATTCAATTATTATTATTTGTTTGATTAAGACGAATTATCTAAATGGTTCGAAAGTTCTCTAAAAAGGAAATCTATATGCCAGTAGAATCATGATTCGTATTCTAACTGTTATATAAAGTTACCGCTTATAGTGGGGTGACGCGATAGGGCTACTTGGATCAAATGCACAAAAAAGGATCGCAAACATTTTCCGACCTGAATGTCATCACAGAGAGATTAGTCTTTCAGTTGGTCTGTGGGGAGGGGAAACACGCAGGAAAATCACATTTTGACCAAAAGTGATGGCTGCAGTGAGAAAGTTCCCTACTGCATATTTAAATGAAAGCTGACATCTCTTAGAACAGGAAAAGGGCTTGTGGTGAGAGGTCTCCGTATAGCACGAACCTCTTTCACCAAGGCCTCTACGGACGTTATCATTATTAGTTGGCCATTTTGGGTCAG
>NC_082396.1:3023410-3080910 GCF_031168955.1 Gadus macrocephalus | reverse complement strand
TCTGGAGATGTTGGACCGGGCCTAAAGGGGCCACCGAAATTCGGCTAATTCGGCAATTTGGAATATTGCAGAAAGTACCAGAGAGACTTAAGGCAGGCGAAAATTGCAGATTTGGCCTGACACAAAGCAATTTTTTCTTTATTCGGCTCCCCCACATCGGCCTTGGGAGGCTGATATCTTGGAAGGCTCTCCACTCCACAGATAACACACACACCCCCTGGACTCAACGCCTTCTGGACTCCCTCCCCCTCTCCTTCCCTCGTCACAGTACAGTATGCCGCGAGTGATGCGACGTGCCCGCTGGCTGCGTCCTCACCCCGGTGTCTGAGCTGGGACACCCCCCCTCCCTGACACCCTTCCCCCCTCCCACACGTGTTTTCTGATGTTTTTAATATGTTGCTTATGTGCTGAGGTTTCCTAATCCCTACACTGTGCCCCCCTTAGAGCAGCCTAGTTTGGGAATTACCTTTTTTCCCCCCTCGTTTTCCCTCTTGTTTTCCTTTTCTTATCTAATAATGAGGGAGCGCATGCGCCCCGACAGTCTCTCCGTCCTGTCTCCCCACACTATCTTTTTATGTTTCTTGGACGGGATGTAACTGGTAATTTCGTTGCTCTGTACTTGTGACATGTGTAATGACAATAAAGTCTGTTTACTTATTATTCTTTTCTATTCTCAGAATCGGTGGCAATCTTGGATTGGTGGTCTGGGACTGAGTGCACACTGTACACAGACCCCAAGATGTACCCTTTGTACGGAAACGAGAACGGCATAGTGGTCCTCAACCATCAATTTGAGATAGACTTCATGTGTGGATGGAGCTTCTGTGACAGATTCGGTGTTCTGGGGGTAAGAGAGGAAAACAAATAGAAGTCGTTCAAAGAATGCAGCCAATATGTGACCATGTTAACCAGAAAGGTTTAGTCCATCAGGGGTGGATGCCAACATCTTTGACATCCACTATCAATTATCACTTTTTCCAGAGCGCCAAAGTTTTAGTTAAGAAAGAGTTGGCGTACGTGCCGGTGATTGGCTGGATGTGGTACTTCCTGGAGATCGTGTTCTGCAAGAGGAAATGGGAAGAGGACCGCATCACAGTGTCTCAGAGCCTGCAGAATCTGCGGGATTACCCAGAAAACTTTTGGGTAAGACATCAGCCAGCAAAAAACTCAGTGGGATAGTAAGAGACTGGTGAACATTATTTCAATTTCCAAAATCCTTTGGCGATTCATATACACTTCTCCCCACCTGTGGCTAGTTCTTGCTCTTTTGCGAGGGAACACGCTTCACAGCAAAGAAGCACCAGATCAGCATGGAGGTGGCAGAGAAAAAGGGCCTGCCTAAACTCAAACATCACCTTCTGCCAAGAACCAAAGGATTCTGGGTAACGATTCAAAACCTCAGGGGCACAGGTGAGGCATTTCAATTAAAAAAACATTAGGAATTGGGTCATTATGGTTTGACGATCCAATCCAACCCTTTTACTGAGCAGTTGACTGACTTCTTCCCCAGTGGCGGCCGTGTACGACTCCACATTGAACTTCAGGAATAACGAGAGTCCCTCTCTGTCAGGAATACTCAGCGGGAAGAAATATCATGCCGATCTATATGTCAGGTACAAACGTAGCAAAACACAAACAAAAATTAAGGACAGTGAGTCCCGTTTCTTTCTTTCGATCCCGACCAGCAGTTGTCTCTCTGTGAGACCATTGCACTGTAAATGTCATGTTTTGTGTAGTTTCCGGTCGAATCCAGAACATTGTATCTGCCTCTTCAGGAGAATCCCCCTAGAGTCCATCCCAGAGGGAGAGGCTGAGTGTGCAGCATGGCTCCACAAGCTCTACCAAGAGAAGGTAGGGCTGGGGATCAGTGTTCACCCGTCTTCCTTGTACTCTTTGAATGTGTGAGTTCACGTTGATTGTCATGAGGAAGTCAATCAACTGTTGTCGTTTGTATAACAATGAGCATCAGTCACTCACGGCAATGACTTGACTTTCAGGTTTCCTTGGGTACAAACTAAAATACTATTGGTTATTTAATGTTTGCATGCATCTTGTGAATGGGTCCTTGCAGGACGGCTTCCAGGAGCAGTACATCCAGACGGGCCGCTACCCAGGTCCCATCGTGAGCGCCCCGAGGCGTCTCGGGCCTTTGATCAACTGGCTGTGCTGGTCGGCCCTGGTGCTTTTCCCCCTCGGAGCTTTCCTGGTTTCCCTGCTGAGCTCCGGCTCAACCCTCACCATCCTGGCCTCGCTGGCCTTCTGCTATGGAGGTCAGTGTCCTCCGTTCAAACCCCATGCCAGAGGGATCCTCTGCCATGCCCGTCCGTTAGACTACTTTGTCATTTTCTTAGCATTTCGTCAGCCTGCTGATTTCACCACACAAATGTGATTTCGCATTATTATTTGGCAACCATTAGGCATGCAGTCATGGTGATGCGATCTTTCGTAACAGCACGTGATCTGTTTATGAAAAGCTTCAGTTTTGGTAGGAGAGAAAGGAATTAACATGATCTTAACTAGAGGTCCATACCCAGTAGGTGGAATCTCTGTCTCTTTGGTGTCAAATGAGTCAAATAAAAAATTAAATCAAATGAAACGTTTTTTTTAGTGGTGGTTACGCTAATAGTGCTGTGGAAAGTACAACACTTAAACAAGAAAAGAGATCAGATCAGTAAACTGCCTAATGAACTGACTTTTATTTCAGTCTTTACGAAAGTAACTCAAAAGTCAAGCTGGTAATCAGAACACCTGCTTTTCCAGTTTTGGCACACCTACTTTATTGTCACGCTCTGTGATTCCTCCCATAAGCTCCAAGCTTAAGCTCCATCAAACAATGCCCATATGTCGCTTCAACATCAACCAACTCCTGTGGTTTTCGTTAGTTCCTAGTCTTCAAGGTAAAGCTCGGTTTGCCACATATTGGTGGCAAACCTTCTACCCAGTTTCCCTCATCCTTTCAACTTGCCTCCCATATCCATCATGGAAAACCCAGTTCCCCTGATTGTTTAACTTGGCCTTCCTTATCCATTCCTTTCGCAACACTTCAACCATTAAGTTGTCTCGACCCCATTAAAATAATTCTATTGCACAAGGATATTCTTTCCTCTTTCCTTTTATTTTTCTTACATTTCATGCTCAAAACATTGCTATCCTGCTTGTACTCTCACCGTTTTGAGGTTCAATTATATTTTCGGTCCGGCTAATTTTGCCATCAACAGGCATCTAACGGAGGACACCTTTTCAAAATAATTTCTATACATTAAGGTTTCCTACTGAAATGCCCAAACCGTCCCATCTATAGGTAGCCCATGTACCAAAGACGTCATGACCACTTCCTGTGTTCTCCCAGTCACACATTGTTCAACTCTGTGATGATCTCTCCTTTCCGTTTAGCCTCGCTGCTATTCCGATGGATGATTGGCCAGACGGAGATCAGCAGGAGCTCAGGTTACGGCAATAAGGTGAACAGCAGCAGCTGAAAAACCACGTCCAAAACGAACAACGAGAATCCGCCCACTACTACGGACATGGTGGGGGCGAGCAGACAGGCAGACCTGCTGGGCAGACATATTCCTGCAAGCTTCCCAGCACGTGGAACCAGAGAAAGATAGTTCTCGGGCCGTTTGCGGGTTTGCTTTGGTGAACAAGAATAAGAAATTAGCAGGAAAGGTATGAGCCCAGTTGGGGTCAAGGGTTTTTTTGTTCACAAAAATAAAGAACGAGAAACAATATGAGTGTTACTATACCATTCACACAATCCTTCTCACATTTTAGATCATTTATTTTTATTGTTCATACATGGCAATCACTGAGAGCAGCCGAGGACCAAAAGTTGTGTGAGTGAGTGAGTGAGTGAGTGAGTGAGTGAGTGAGTGAGTGAGTGAGTGGTTGCAGTTATGTTTTTAATTGCACATGGTCCCTTTCAAATAAAATAAAATAAATTCAAACGTACAAATACTGTGGGGGTTTGTGTGGAGGATGGCTGGTTTAAGCAGCCACACCTGGCCCGACTCAGACTGATTGGACTCTGGGGCTGGGTGAGGCCAGTGGCGTCACTAGGTTTTATTGGGGCTAAAGCCCCGGATCTTTTGTAAAAAAAAAAGATTTTGCTTGCATTCCTACACTAGAAACAAACATGGGGATTCCAGGGGCATCTCAAAATAGAAAAATAGCAAGAAAATAAATGGTTTAAAACACATATATATTATATATATAGGTAAGGTCTGTCTCACTTGTATTAATTTTACTCTGAAATATCTTGAATGGGACTTTAGATGTCTGGGGATAAGCAGCACAGCAGTCAGGTAGCTATTTAGAGCTATAATAAACTGCGTATTTTGTGTATTTAGGTAAAGTATTATGAAAAATGTGCATCCGCAGTAAAGCATATATTTTTTGTTGCCATTTTCCCTTTCCCTCTGGGCTAATGGTGCATTTTAGTATTCTCTGCGAACCGACTCGGACCTCGGATGTGACGTCACGCCCACAAAAAACCTGGACGCCACCCGGAAAGCTGTTGTCACGGTTGCATTGGCAGAGTACCAGGCGCTCCAAAATAGGTATAGGCCATAGGCAGAGATACGGACGCAGTAAGGTGTTGCAGTAATACGAGTAATGGAAATTGCCATTTAAACCACCAAAGCGGTCCAAATACAAACAGTACATACTTACAAGTCACACCGGGCGCAGCCATCTTGAATTCGGTCTCGGATCCTTGCTCGGTCTCCTCTGAGTTCAACCGAGCGAGCAAGTTCGCCGTCCGAGGAAAAGGGGCGTGTTCATGCGTGTTGCTAGGCAACGTCCTCGGACCTCAGAGACGGATGGATAATAAAACGCACCCTAAGCCTCGGATATTTCAAAAACCTAGGAACTGTAACGTAATTCACACATTCATACCAAGGCCACATATGCCCTTGCCAATTAAAAGAGGCTTCTTTCCCATGCTAAGGAGGGATCCGGAGCCTATCGAGGCGTCCAGCTCATAAAGGAGGCCATTCATCATGTGTCAATTCTAGAGATACGAGCAGTCAAGATGTTCGAGAGACCCAGACGCTCAAGGCCACAAGAACAAGTGTAATTCCCGGCACATAGCCACAAACAAAGTTGCAATGTCAACACATAGCCGCAAGGGACAGCATAAAGACACATACGGGTATCCAGGGGGGCGGGAGTTCAGCACCATGCTTAGCCAATCAGAGCACATAACTGAGTCCACGCCTGCCCAGTAGATAAGTCACAACACATAGCCTAGGGGGCCAGAACGCTGCAGGTAACGCAAATGCCCTACTAAGTGTATCTCCACGCGTGCTCATACAATTCCCCTCCTTCTGCTTCATAGAGACTAGTCAAAAACATTACCAAATAAAGTGAGTTAAAGCGATCCTGATTCGGCAGAACACCCCTGGGTGAGGCTGCACACCTGTTGACCATTGAGCAATCAGTGTGCACAGGTTCTACCAGTCATCAACACACACTCTTATGCCGCTTTTCCACTGCAGGGTGCGGAACGGATCGGATCGCAAAGGTGCGGTAGGGAGGGGGCGGTATAGCCCAGCTCAGTTCCGAGGTCGCGTTTCCACTGCCGACAGTACCCTTTGTGGTAGGCCGGATGTCGATCGCCGCGGCAGCTACGTAAACATAGTAAAAAACGTCTTCCTCCCCAAGAATGCAGACGAACGTCTCCACCTCCTTGTTCGCCCAAGCAAGCTTTTTATGCGACACGTTAATTGTAAAGAATAATACCTCGAGGCTACTGTTTGTTTGTTTTTATCCCCGCGTCACCCGGAAGTGACGATTCTGTCGACCAATCAACGGAGGGGGGGTGTAGCTAGAATTTCACGGGACCCTTTCAGGCGTCTGGTCTCGTTTTGGGTACCGCAACGGAGGAGTCCCGAGAATGGGGCCGGAACGGGTACGGCAAAGTCCGGGTCACGCCCACTTTTGGCGGTCGAAACGCGACCCGACCCGCACCTTTGCGATCCGATCCGTTCCGCACCCTGCAGTGGAAATGCGTCATTAGGCCCCGTTTACACGAGGACGCTTGCGGGTGAAAACGACAAAATATTTCATCGGAAGTGCCTTTTGTTTAGACGGTGACGGCGTTTTTGGGGCATGAAAACGCATAAATCTGAAACCACCCTCCAGAGTGGAAAAGTTGAATACGCTCCGCCGTAGCGTTTCCGTCTAAACTGCCAAGACGCAAAACACTGCTCAGATCTGCTCACGTCGCGTACGCGTTTACGTCACATACATGTGCCAGGAAATAAACAAACATGTCAGATTATTTCCATGCGTCGGACCTTCAAGCTGCTCTGGCAGCTCTAACAAGCATACAGGAGTATTTCCACGAAATGTACAGGATATTTACCGATAGTATTACTGAACAGAGAAGGATCTTTTTGTTTTTTGCGGCACGGATAAGAGAAGGAAGATTCTACGCATGCGCTCAGACATGGCGGTGTTGTGTGATAGTCTATCACAGCACCACCTAGCAGCCTGGCATGCATACCCAATCGAATTCCACACACTTTTGCGTCACCGTATGCACGCAGATTTCCTCCCGAAAACGCTCGTCTAAACGCGGAATAAAAAGTGAAGACGCAACGCCACTTTTGCGTCTTCTGTTCAGACCGTCATCGTGTAAACGTAGCCTCAGGGAGATCTCCTGCCTGGTAACATGGAGTACCAGTGTCATTACATTATTACATATGTGCATGCATACTCAAAATATACACTTAGGCCTACCTAAACATACGTCCACACACGTATGTACACGTATACACATTAACATGCGTACGTACACGTGTGTTCACAAGACATCGGTCAATAAACATACAAATACTCAAACACACCTAGGTATACAAGCACACAAAAGCAAGTAATGTACAATTTCTCCAGGAATTGTAAGATTTCTAGTTCAATGTGAACCTCTTAATAATAATAATAATAATAATAATAATGGATTGAATTTATGTAGTGCTTTTCTAGACACTCAAAGACGCTTACAGTGAAGGGGGGGACCTCACTAACCACCACCAGTGTGTAGCACCCACTTGGGTGATTCACGGCAGCCAATCTGCGCCAGAACGCTCACCACACACCAGCTTGGGGTGGAGAGTGAGGGAATTATTGAGTCAGCCAATTATACAGGAGGATGATCAGGGGGCCAGATTGAATGAGCCTGGTTGGAACAGGACACCGGGGAAGCCCCTACTCTTTGCGATAAGTGCCCTGGGATCTTTTATGACCTCAGTGAGTCAGGACCTCGGTTTTACGTCTCCTCCGAAGGACGGCACCTTCCGCAGCACAGTGTCCCCATCACTGCACTGGGGCATCGGGATTGATGAGTGAAGGGGCCAGAGGGAAGAGTGCCACCTATAGGCCACCACCCGACACCACTTACAGCACCTGGTATTCCCAGGCGGTCTCCCGTCCAGGTACTAACCAGACCCGACCACGCTTAGCTTCCGAAATCAGACGAGATTGGGCGTGTCCATAACCCATGGTGGTAAGGCCGTACAATCCATTCAACAAACAAACATTGATCCGAGGCCTAGATGGGAGTCCTCCCTACGTCTCTCCAAGAGAAGTCCCAAAATGGGAATTCATCCTGCGTCCCTCCAAGATGGGGTAACTCCAAGAGCAGCATCATGAAGTCCAATCAACAAATGGCATTTACAGACACAGAATGTGAAAATATAATTTTCCCATTACACATCCTGTGGTGGTTGTAGTAGGACTAGAAACACTCTCTAGGAGGCATCCCATCCACCTGCTATCTACTACCACACAAGTGTGTGCTTGGGCGTCGTTCGACTCCTCCTGAAGGCAATGTTGTCAGGAGCTGTCAATCGGGAAGGCACGGGAATAAAGTCGCCACAACCCTTTGCTGAAATTGAAAAATGGAAACTGATGTGAATTCATTTCTGCTATGTTTTATTTAGACCAAATTATATTCAAGGTAAAATCAGAACCTCATTAGACCACATATTTGAAGTGCGAACACCAGTCCCGAATAGCTTAAGTCAAAAGCATTCTTTGCCATTCCTCCCGGGCTGAAGGTTTACCTTTCGGGGTTGACTTGTAACTGGAAGGTTTCTAGTTCAACCCCCGCCTCACCTAGATGAGTGTTGAGGTGTCCAGGAGCAATAAACCTAACCCAAACTGCTTCCGACGAGCTGGCTGTGGCTTTTCATGGTTGACTGTGTCGGTGTGTGAATGGTTGCAAGTCTATTTGGATAAAAGCGTTTGCTAAATGCCCTAAATGTAAATGTAAAATCCTGGGTAAATTATAACCTGTGTGGACGTGGCTTATTAACCATTCCGCCCATCACCAATATAAACAGAATATTTACCAGTCTTCGAGAGATGCTTCAAGGGTTTTAGCTTGTTTACCTTGTGTCTCTGAATCAACCACGTGTTGAACACGTAACACTCTCCGAGTAACTCTTAGCCCGAAACAACGATACCACAGAAGATTAAAATTACCTTTCATCAACACTAAATCGCAGGTGAGTGGTTGTTTGTTTTAAGTTGTAGCTGTGTGTGTTTCTTTGTTTTATCATGGGAACCGTAGTGTGGTTATTTATAGGCTGTTTTGATAGATTTGCAATTATCTGGTTTATTACAATTTATTCTAGAGCTTACTATTTAATGTGTAGTCCTATTCTATCACAAACAGTGCTTTGTAAGTTCAATATAGTAATTCAAGCTTTACCGTAAAACCAACGCACACATCCTTCATGCCATTTAAATTACACATAATAACCAATTTTACAACATTTTGGAAAGGATAGGTATTCTATTTGAGGTTGTCTGTTTACAATTATTAAAATAATGAAATTGTAGTTAAGGTTAAAAAAACTAAATGTGAAGAAGAAAGTGTTTCCTCCTTAATATCAGGGCTGTTATTCCCCAGGCCGGGTGTTTTGAATAGACAAACGAGTTTACTTTAGAAAGTGTTGAATGTGTGCCTAGCTCATATAAACAGGCTAGCCTAGAGCTCTCTATTGAACATCTCTCATTGCAAAAAAAGCCTAGGTCTTCTATATCAGTCAGTTCTATATTCAAACAAGAGATAAACCTTTGACCATGAGCTCTTAGTCACATAGCTATAAGTTCCTAAAACAAGAAAGTGGTGACATGCCTTGACCCATCTATCTATTTCTTTACAATAACCTTATAATTTAATTGTAACTTAAGTAATGCAAGGCCACAATCCATGTTATTATAACACAGTAAAAAAATGGCCAACATCTACATACATGTGTTCGACTCTGTGGACAGCACAGCGGAGGTACAATGGCCTGTTCAACCATAAGGTCATGTGGGTACAGTGAGCAGGCCACCACTATCTCAAAGACCTCTTTCAGCTCAGAGGAAGGAGTGGACTCATCTATTCGAGTAGGCACAGTGTGTGTGTGTTTGCGTGTGAGTGTGAGTGTGAGTGTGAGTGTGTGTGTGTGTGTGTGTGTGTGTGTGTGTGCAGAGAATCCGTCATGAGTCTAATGCAACTGAATAGCTCGAAGCAACACTTCACAATAAGGGTGCAATCAATACAGTAATAAGCATTAACAAACAGTAACAGTTAACTACCGTGTCTAGTAACCATTTAATAATGGTGTTAACTCATGATGTGCTTATGATATTTCCTTATGCATTAATTTATGCCTTATTAAATAAGGTTAGTCTAACCCTGACCCACAACAGCCCTGACCCTAACACTTATGCTAACACAATATAATAATGTTTAATACTGCATTAACTAATGTTAATTAATGGTGAAGTAATGTACATTGTTTATTTGCCAACTTGTATACCTCCTGTGTCTGTGTCCGGCTCCCCAGAGAGATGGGTCTTGGGGAGTGCCTGAAGTCCCAGGTCCTGTGCCACGTGCTCATTGGCTACGTGTTCCTGGCCAGTGGGCTGCTCGTCAACCTGCTACAGCTGTGCACCCTGCCCGTGTGGTGGCTCAACAAGTCGCTGGCCCGCCGCATCAACTGCAGGCTGGGCTACTGCATCAGCAGCCGTGAGTAGAAGGACGTCGGTGACGATTGAGTCCGGTTAAAAGAGGCTTTTGAGCTCCGGCAACCTTAAAGGTGACCTATTATACCTCCAGGTGTGAGTGGGATTAGCCGTTACAAGCCATTTTCAAAATCGGCCTCTTCTGACAAGGGGGCGTGTCCACCTAGAGCAGGGGTCTCAAACTCAACTTCCCTGAGGGCCGCTGGAGGTAGAGTCTGGGTCAGGCGGGGCCACATCAAGTATTCCACAAAAAAAAGTAGCACAACTGACCCAATCTAAGTTAATGATCGGGCTATAATTAGATCACGTTGGTTATGTATCGCTGACAACAGGGGACATTTCATAGTGGTTGTTGGAAACCGGGACATTTTAGCGTCCTTTGGCTTTTGTCGGGACTCAGGACACGTAACTCAAAATTGGGACTGTCCCGGCAAAACCGGGACCTCTGGTCACCCTATCACAAGTGATAAAGAAGCGTGGCAAGCCACTCAGCAAAAATTTGAGTTTGACAACAACACGCGGCACTAACACTAAACTTTGATGTCAAGTAGGGGGCCACAATATTCATTCCGCGGGCCTCAATTGGCCCCTGGGCCGCGAGTTTGAGACCCCTGACCCAGATGTATGACGGATAGATGAGCAACGTTTGCTACAGTCCACTGGGTACGCTGGTCAGCTGATCTATCCAGGGTACATCTAGGTGGACACGCCCACTTGTCATGTCAGAAGAGGCCGATTTTCAAAACGGCTTGTAACGGCTAATCACACTCGCACCTGGTGGTATAACATGTCACCTTTAAATACCGATAGGCAATGTCATTCAGGAGCCGGTTTAGAGGTTGTACATCAGAATGCATCATGGGGGTTTTGTTGACGATATTCCGCCATATTGAGGGGACTCAAGTGAGTTAAAATCGTAAACAGACAGTGGATTTATCTTCCATCCCAGACTGAAAACTCATCTGATAAGAATGCATCCTGGCCCATGAAGAAAATTGATGTACTTGCATGTTCCTTGCAATGTCTGGGTTGTATCTTCATGATTGAATGCACTTGCAATTGTGAGTTGCTTTGGATAAAAGCTTCAGCTAAATAAACGTCATGCAACACATTCAAATAAATCAATGGGTACAATAAAGTTGGGAATATTTTCATGAGCTATAGCAAATTCTTCGATTCGTGTTCTTTTTCTTTTCTCTTCTCAGAAGCAGTGGCTCTCATGGACTGGTGGTCCGGGACTGAGTGCACACTGTACACAGACCCCAAGATGTACACTTTGTTCGGAAACGAGAACGGCATAGTGGTCCTCAACCACAGCTTTGAGATAGACTTCCTGTGTAGCTGGAGCTTCTGTGAGAGATTCGGTGTTCTGGGGGTAAGAGCGGGAAAACAAAAAGTCAGTCAGTCAGAGAACGCAGCCAATATGTGACCATGTTAACCAGAAAGGTTTAGTCCATCAGGGGTGGACACCAACGTCGTTGACATCCACTATACATTTTCACTTTTTCCCAGAGTTCAAAAGCTGTCGCTAAGAAAGAGTTGGCGTACGTGCCGGTGATTGGTTGGATGTGGTACTTCACGGAGTTCGTGTTCTGCACGAGGAAGTGGGAAGAGGACCGCATCACAGTCCCCCAAAGCCTGCAGAAACTGCGGGATTACCCAGAAAACTTTTTGGTAAGACATTAGCCAGCAGAGCTTATAGAGATTAAATCACGGTGGAGTGTGAGGGACACATTCATGTGTTTTTTAGTGTTCAGTTGAATGTTTATTTTCAGTTGGATAGTTAGTGAGCGGACAACATTATTTCAATTTCCATGATCCTTTGGCGATTCATATACACTTCTCCCCACCTGTGGCTAGCTCTTGCTCTATTGTGAGGGAACGCGCTTCACAGCACAGAAGCACCAGATCAGCATGGAGGTGGCAGAGAAAAAGGGCCTGCCCAAACTCAAGCATCACCTGCTGCCAAGAACCAAAGGTTTCTGGCTGACGGTTCAAAACCTCAGGGGCTCAGGTTAGGCCTTTCCCGTCAATCGAATGTGGGGTCATTATGGTGTGACGATCCAACCCCTTACTGATCAGTTGACTGACTTCTTCCCCAGTGGCGGCCGTGTACGACCTTACGTTGAACTTCCCGAACAACGAGACACCCTCTCTGTTAGGAATTCTCAGAGGGAAGAAATATCACCCTGCTCTATACGCCAGGTACGAACGTAGCAAAACAAAAAATACTTTGAAGGAAACGGCTTCATTCTAGCGGGCCTTGTTTCTATCATTCGATCATGACCAGAAGTTTGCACTGTAAATGTCATGTTTTGTGTGGTTTCCGGTCGAATCCAGAACATTGTATCTGCCTCTTCAGGAGAATCCCCCTAGAGTCCATCCCAGAGGGAGAGGCTGAGTGTGCAGCATGGCTCCACAAGCACTACCAAGAGAAGGTAGGGCTGAAGAAAAACAGTTGAAGAAAATCAACTGTTGAACATGACCAGCAGTACCTCACGGCAATGACTTGACTTTCAGGTTTTCTTGGGTACAAACAAGATAAGAATAGTACAAAAAATGGAGTCTTAAAAAAAACTTTGGGTGCGTGTGCGTGTGTTTGCATGCGTCTTGTGAACGGGTCCTTGCAGGACGGCTTCCAGGAGCAGTACATCCAGACGGGGCGCTACCCAGGTCCCATCGTGAGCGCCCCAAGGCGTCTCGGGCCTTTGATCAACTGGCTGTGCTGGTCGGCCCTGGTGCTTATCCCCCTCGGAGCTTTCCTGGTTTCCCTGCTGAGCTCCAGCCCAACCCTCACCATCCTGGCCTCGCTGGCCTTCTGCTATGGAGGTCAGTGTCCTCCGTTCAAACACAATGCCAGAGGGATCCTCTGCTTACTCTTTTACCTCACATTTCATCAGCGTGCAGAGTTCTAAAGCACGCCATTTGGCAACAGTTGGGCAAGGTAATGAGATCCGTTGTATCAGCACGTGATCCGTGCATGAAAAGCTTCACTTTCAGTTCTTGGTAGAGAGAAAGGAATCAACAGATAGATTTCATATAATATATATATATGGAAATGTATCATTATTGGATCCAGCTCCGCCATTCAAGGCAAAGTTGATTGCACAGCAGGTTGCATGTATACAGTATTATTCTACCGTAGGATCCAAAATCTGGGTGCCCATTACATATTCTATAAATACAGCAAGAACAGAGTTACAGTAAACCCTGAGTGGAGTAGGTCTCTTATAAACGGTTCTACCCTTAAACGTCAGTTTTTGATGTGACGCGGATCAGTGTACTGCTTGCATTCACCATTTTGAGGTTCAATTATTTGTTTCATTGGAGAATTAAATTAATTAACAGACGTCGCGACCACTTCCGGAGTTATATGTAGTCACATATAGTGGAACTCTGACTCTGTGATGATTCCTCCTTTCCCTTCAGCCTCGCTGCTATTCCGATGGATGATTGGCCAGACGGAGATCAGCACAAGCTCAGGTTACGGCAATAAAGTGAACAACAGCTGAAGAACAACGTCCAAAACCAAACTAGAACAAGAACCCGCCCACTACTACGGAAATGGTGGGGGGGGGGGGAGCAGAAAGGTGTTCTTCGTACACAAATAAAGACAAACGTGTTTACCCTGGAGTCTTAATAAACCATTCACACAGACCTACTTCTTAAAAAAATTGTTTATTAATATTGTTTGTACATGGCAAACACAGAGCAGCAGAGGACCAGAAGTTGTGTGTGTGTGTGTGTGTGTGTGTGTGTGTGTGTGTGTGTGTGTGTGTGTGTGTGTGTGTGTGTGTGTGTGTGTGTGTGTGTGTGTGTGTGTGTGTGTGTGTGTGTGTGTGTGTTGAGCAGCAGGGCTGGGGGAGACCCCACCCCCCCCCTTCCTCTCTTAGTGAACTAGTCTCTTGATAACCCCCTCGGGACAGATCTTCACAGCACACCGCTGGCCGGACAAGGAACCCCCCACCCCCCCCGGGCCTTCAATACTATCCGTAGACTCCCTTAGCTCCTCGGCAAGACAAAGATAAATACATTAAAATGAAAAAATGATATATATATATGTTAAACTTCATAGTGTCCACTAATAACAATAGAAGTTAACGTAATTGGCAAGTTAAGTTTGGGTGTCCGTTTGATAAAAAAAAAAAGAAAAAAAAAAGGGTAAAATGGCGACGACCGCATCCAGACAAAAGGACCCCTGCTGCGATTGGTTAAAGTTTAAGACCCTCCCCCGGCCACGCCCACCACGAGGGACAACCGTTTGTTAAAAAGTGCCAGAGCTTCCACCCATCGCCTCCTTCTGTCATAACAAAATAATAATAATAATAAAACAACCCTCGTTGCTTATTGAGACGTCTTCACCAGTGAGAGCAAGAAATGCAGCTATAATTAATAACTCTTACTTTACAATGCCGTTTATACAAGGATCAAACTCAATCTTATTCTTACAGTATGTACACCCCCCACCCCCTCCCTCCCTCCCTCCCTCCCCCAGACTATAGGTGGAGATGGTTTATTTCATTAGGTCCAGTCGTCAAATGAAATGACACTGTACAGTTTCTCCGTTCATCCCAATGTGCCGGCGGCCATAGACTCTGTCTCTCTGTCTCGCTCTCTCTCTCTCTCTCTCTCTCCATGCCAACAGTTGTCCAGGCCACATGTCCAGTAGTGCTTCGTTGCGTTTAATCTTCGAGGTTGCGTCCTTTCCGTCACTCCTCGTCCGTACAGACCTGGGGACGACGACAATGAAAGCGTGTTAGAAGACAAGTCGGCACCACTCTCATCACACATCCACCGCGTCGGGTCGTTTCTCGTTGGGTCGAGCTTCCGTGAGATTCGTTTTCCGATATAGTTGAAGGTATAACGACACAGTTTGGCCCTCATGCGTCGACGTACTTAAGACGTTTCCCCTTTTTACTATTTGTATTCATGAACCAAAATTGGACGGGTTATTTATCAAGTTATTCCAGAGGGACCCGCGTGTTACACACAAGCATGGTTGGTTGCGACGCAACGCAATGACCACGCAGTCTCTTCAACGCTGTCGCAAACCTGTTTTGGTTCTGCGTCGGGTTTACGTTAGCGGACCAATCACAGCCCTTTGCTGCGTTGCAACGTTAAATTTTTTGGGAGGTGCCGTGTCAGGGTCTTTCGGTGGACGCAAGGAGGGTCCGCAAGGAGGGATGGGTCCGTAAACCCCCTTGCGTTGCGTCGACGTCCAACCATAACTCTACCTTCAGTCAGACCTGCATGTTAAGAGCCCTTAATCGCGCACGCGCACACACACACCTTGACGAAGGGGTGGTCCAGCAGCATGTTAGCGGTCCAGCGGCGGCGCGGCTCGCTCTCCAGACAGTGGCCCAGGAAGTCCTTCCCCTCCGTGCTCAGCTTCTCCGGGACGGGCGGCTTGTGGCCCATGCCCACCTTGTACATGATCTGGAAGTTGTGCTCGTACTCGTGCCAAGGCCGCTGCACAGAGAGAGAGAGAGAGAGAGAGAGAGAGAGAGAGAGAGAGAGAGAGAGAGAGAGAGAGAGAGAGAGAGAGAGAGAGAGAGAGAGAGAGAGAGAGAGAGAGAGAGAGAGAGAGAGAGAGAGAGAGAGAGACACAGAGAGAGAGAGAGAGACAGACAGACAGACAGACAGACAGACAGACAGACAGACAGACAGACAGACAGACAGACAGACAGACAGACAGACAGACAGACAGACAGACAGACAGACAGACAGACAGACAGACAGACAGACAGACAGACAGACAGACAGACAGACAGACAGACAGACAGACAGACAGACAGACAGACAGACAGACAGACAGACAGACAGACAGAGAGAGAGAGACAGACAGAGAGAGAGCGAGACAGAGATAGAGAGCGAGACAGAGAGCGACAGAGAGAGAGCGAGAGAGAGAGCGAGACAGAGAGAGCGAGACAGAGCCGGAGAGAGAGACAGAGAGAGCGAGACAGAGAGAGCGAGACAGAGCCGGAGAGAGAGACAGAGATTGAGACAGAGAGACAGAGATTGAGACAGAGAGAGAGACACAGAAAGAGAAAGACACAGAAAGAGAAAGAGACAGACACAGAAAGAGAAAGAGACACAGAAAGAGACAAAGACAGACAGAGAGAGAGAAAAACACAGAGAAAGAGAGATATCAACACAGAGCGAGAGAGAGAGAAAGAGGGAGAACCATTAGACACACCTTAGGCGTTCCTTGTTTGCCGGCCACACGCCCCGCAGTTAAATCATTCATTACTACTGCCGAGCAAACAAGAAGAGTCAACATTGCACCTCAGTGGCTATTTAAAACTGGACCGTCGAGGGCTCGGCATGCAGCACACGTCGCCCTAACCCACTACTTTATCACTTTACTTTCTCATGCACTGAAACAGGGCCAACCAGTGGTGTATAACAAAGGTATTCAGTGTTATCAGGGGTTCAGGTGAACCCGGTCTCTGTACCTTTCCAGTGACCATCTCAATGAGGACGCAGCCCAGGCTCCAGATGTCTGCAGCGCGGCCGTGACCCTCTCCCTTGGCCCTTGTGATCACTTCAGGAGCCATGTAGGCTGAAAAACACACACAGGGAACACTTCCGTCACTCTATGAACAATTAGGAAAAATAAAATCTTTGGGAAATCGTTTTCCGGAGGTATTTTCTGAACAAATTCGTAAAATCAAAGTAGTGAAACTGCACGACAAAATAACAACCACTCTGAAAGAAATAAGGTGAAAGGTGATGAATGAATTGTGAGTACATTAAAGTCCACCAGGCAGATTTTTCTACGGCGCGAGCAGTGGCGACCCCTAGTGGTGGGTTTGAAGAACTGCTGAATTGTCTCACCTGCAGTTCCCAGGGTGCTGTTCACCTCGCCAGGCATGGTGTGGGAGTTGTTCTTCAACTTGACCGAACAGCCGAAGTCTCCCAGCTTGATCAGACCCGACGACGTCAGGAAGATGTTGGCTCCTGCGGGGAGAAACCACACATACATCAGTGATGGAGCCAGACACACATGAGCGATGGAGTAAGACACACACATCAACAATGGAATCAGACACTGCTCAGCTCCTTTCAATTGTATTAGCTAATCACTTCACTTCATTAAGAAATTGACATAATTCATGTTAAAAATGTAGTCAAATAAAAACCAAAGTGACATCGAAAAACACCCGTTGGGCGGTGGCCCTGACCCTTGATGTCGCGGTGAACGATGCCGTGCTCGTGCAGCACGTTGATGGCCGTGGTGATCTGCTTGCTGTACAGCCGGATGACGTGCTCCTGCAGCCCCAGCCGGGACACCTCCTCCAGCGTGCCCTCGTCGCAGTACTCCATGAAGATGTACATCTCCTCCTGGAGGGGGCAGCACAGGGCCGTGAGGATCATCTTCTCAACACAAATCGCACAATGCGTGGTACACAATCGCACAATGCGTGGTACACAATCGCACAATGCGCAATCGCACAATGCGCAATCGCACAACGCACAATGCGTGGGACACAAACGCGTGATGCGCAATCGCACAACGCGTGATGCGCAATCGCACAACGCGTGATGCGCAATCGCACAACGCGTGATGCGCAATCGCACAACGCGTGATGCGCAATCGCACAACGCGTGATGCGCAATCGCACAACGCGTGATGCGCAATCGCACAACGCGTGATGCGCAATCGCACAACGCGTGATGCGCAATCGCACAACGCGTGATGCGCAATCGCACAATGCGCAATCGCACAATGCGCAATCGCACAATGCGTGATGCGCAATCGCACAATGCGCAATCGCACAATGCGCAATCGCACAATGCGCAATCGCACAATGAGTGATGCGCAATCGCACAATGCGCAATCGCACAATGCGCAATCGCACAATGCGTGATGCGCAATCGCACAATGCGTGATGCGCAGTCGCACAATGCGTGATGCGCAATCGCACAATGCGTGATGCGCAATCGTGTACAATGCGTGATACACAATCGTGTACAATGCGTGATACACAATCGTGTACAATGCGTGATACACAATCGTGTACAATGCGTGGCACACAATCGCACAATGCGTGATACACAATTGCGTTTTTGGCTGTACATTTTTCGCACAAGAATGATTTTCTGTGTATTCAGATGTAGGTCGCACTCTGCTATTTTCCGGGAGAGTACTGGTTCACAACACGTTTATAAAGCATACTCTCCTGTATTAGAGTATAGCCCAGTGTGATGGTTCCCCCTTGAAGGAGCAGGTATTAAAAGGCATCTTGATGACCGATGCCGACCCCAATGCCCAGGTATTGGGGTCTGAACCCCAACCAAGTCCAACCAAACTTCTAACTACCGGCTTGCTGCAAAGCTCCGTCTTAGGGTGTGGTTTCTCCCCGTACGTCCGTGTCCCTTTGCTCTTACCCGATGGAGCTCAACGCCAAAGTACCGCACGAGGTTGGGGTGTTTGAGTCCCTCGAATATTTTCAGCTCGTCGGCGGTCTCTTTGATGGTTTTGTGGTCGTTGGGCTGGAATCGGATCTAATGGAAAGAAAGATTCAGTCATGTCTCTCATTCCTTCCACTCTTCTGTTCCGTGCACTTGGGCTGTGCGATCAATCTAATTTCAATCACGATTTCTGTTTTTTTTGTAAATAATTTTTTAAGGGGACATTTCAAAGTTCTCTGTTACAAAGTGTTTTTTCGGATAGAAATGTTGAAAAAATGCATCATGTTTTCAAACTCCAAAAATAATCGTTTCAATAATCGCGATTCCAATATTGACCAAAATAATCATGACCCACCTCTTTCATGGCCATCAGCTCGCCCGAGTCCACATTGATGCAGGTGTACACCTTCCCGTACTGCCCCTCACCTTCAAAGGAAATGAAGGAATGAATCAGGATACTGTTAAAGGTGACATATATTACCACCAGGTCCGAGTGTGATTAGCCGTCACAAGCCGTTTAAAAACATCAGCCTCTTCTGACATCACAAGTGGGCGTGTCCACCTAGATGTGTGCTGGATAGATCAGTCTACCAGCCTACCCAGTGGACTGTAGCAAACGTTGCTCATCTATCCAGCACACATCTAGGAGGTGGACACGCCCACTTGTGATGTCAGAAGAGGCCGATTTTCAAAACGGCTTGTAAAGGCTAATCGCACTCACACCTGGTGGTATAAGAGATAAGATACAATTTATTATTTATTTATATAAATCACACACACACACACACACACACACACACACACACACACACACACACACACACACACACACACACACACACACACACACACACACACACACACACACACACACACACACACACACACACACACACACACACATTACACCAGGGGTCATGATCGGTAGTACTATTGCACTAATTTATTTGGCCCTGGGGGTTAATTAGGATCCTTATTGAGTTGAAACAAATCCCTACAGCGGTTCAGCCTGCAAGTGGACAACATGTCCCCCCCCCAGCGGCGAGCACACAGTGGGCCGGAGTCCCTCCGGCCGGGCCTCACCTATCTTGTTGCCCCGCTGCCACTTGAAGGTGACCTTGCGGAGGCCCACGTGCATGACGTTGTCGAAGGACTTGGGCGTGTGGCACACCTGGCCGATGATGCTGCGCTGCTTCATCACGCCGTAGCGCTTCTCCTCGAAGCAGCGGATGGACCGCCGCACCGTCTCCATGGGGCTCTGGCGGGCCGCCATGTCTGGGGGGGGGGGGGGGAGACAGAGAGTGAGAGACAGAGAGAGGGAGACAGAGAGTGAGAGGCAGAGAGTGAGAGACAAAGAGAGACAGAGAGTGAGAGACAGAGAGAGAGAGAGAGAGAGAGGGAGAGAGAGAGAGAGGTCACCTTCCTTAAGCATCGATTTTATGTAGACTGACTGGAGAGTGAAGCAGACCTTTGCAGAGTAACTTGTTTTATACGCAATGCAGTGTCGGTTTGGTCACTGAACGTCTCCTCGGACCAGTGGGGTCCAATCCCCCCCCCTCCCCATTTTATTAATAAAATCAAATCCACCACGCTTCTCTAACTAATTACACACAATGTTTACATTGCTGTCATCTGCGGGTCGTAAACAAATGACACATCTTGATTGGAGCAAGAAGTGTAGGAAAATATCAGTTAAAGTATGGCTGGGAGCACAGGGCAACTGTGTAGTTCTTGCACATTCAGCACTGGACCTTCTTCAAAGATGGCCACAGAGCCATCGTAAGAGGAGGCAAAGCACCAAAGTAAACCTTCGAGAGCCTCACACTCCAGCTGGCCGGTCCAGGCCCTCCTCGTTGAGGGTTGAGCGTTTTGTTTGAAATAGACTCAGATAGTTAAACAACATAATTGGGCAATTAAAGTAAAGCCTTTCTCCCCTCTCTTATGGTGATGTTTAATAACTGGGCCTTGCAGTTTACTGCTTAAAAGGCCCACTTATAAAAATGTGACACCATGTTAAACGGTGAACCCGTGAAAACCTGCCTCAATGTAAAAACGTGACTCAATGTAAAAATGTGACTCAATGTAAAAACGTGACTCCAAGTACAACATGACTCCAAGTACAACATGACTCCAAGTACAACATGACTCCAAGTACAACATGACTCCAAGTACAACATGACTCCAAGTACAACATGACTCCAAGTACAACATGACTCCAAGTACAACATGACTCCATGTACAACATGACTCCAAGTAAAAATGTGACCATGCCAAGCACGAGTCCATGTAGAACGCGGCACCATGTCTAACCAGAACCACGCCCCCTCCGGGCCGCACCTTTCGACTGGCTGATGAAGGTGCGCAGCTCCCAGCTCCTTCGCGCGGCGCTGCCCGGGTCCACCTTGGGGTACGAGGGCTCTGTGGGGCGAGGGGGGACACACAGGCAGACCTTTTAGAGGAGGAGGCCCCGGTGGGGGGGGGGGGGGGTAGGGCGGGCAGGAGAGGGGGGGGGGGGGGGGGGGGGCAGACACCCACCTTCCCGGTCCTCCGTGGGACTGGAGTGGCGGCTGAGGGACTTGAACTGGAGCGCGGCGGCCACCGACGACAGCCGGTCGTTCTCGTGGAAGTTACAGCCCCTGCAAACCAGAGGGAGGGGGGGACGGGGGACGGACATTGGCATTCAGGTCACCGCAGCGGGGACCGCAGCGTGGCCTCGTACAGGCGAGCCCCGGGAGGAAGACCAGACCGGGGAGCGACTCGGAGGCTGAGATCACATCATCGTTCCACACTCAAACTCTTTTGTGGACATTTGTTAAAAGGTACCATGACACGCCACCTGGTGTGAGCCCACTTGTGATGTCATAAGGTGCAGATTTTCAAAACGCCTTGTAATGGCTAGTAGTCACAGTCGCACCTGGTGGCATGTCATGGGACCTTTAACCCTGATGTGAATAGATTGTTACGCTCCATCTAAACGGCGGCAAGTCGTACCAGGTTCGAGACATGCCTTTAATATGCAATATGGCACTTTGTACATCGCCGTGCACAAACATGGAAGATCCTTTATTAAACCCCTCAGACACAGACAGGCTCCGTCTTGAGAGTGCATGTTGGCATTTGGAAAGCGCCCAGAGATCCAGCGCAAAGCCACGAAAGCACAGCAATATCAGCGTGAAAGCAGGGCTTGTTAATAGCAGCAGGCTTGCAGGAGACACTGTGGCGCACACTGTGGCAGAAGCAGCATTTGTGAGGAGTTTCACACACACACGCACACACTCCTTTCCCTTGAGCAGTGATGAGATGGTTGAATGCATGGTTGAGTTCAGCTAAGCCACTGTCTTAGCCAAAAGAAAATGGGTCAACATTTTCCTCAAACCGGTTTCCATTCTATTTTTATAGCAACGCAAAATATTGGTGGAAAGATAATAAATCTGTTTCCTTGGTTCTGATTGGCAAAATGTCTGCTGGCATGGGAAGACTGGAGGCACGTCTCAAAGAGAACAAACATGCTCTTGAACCAAAACGTTCCCCGCAGTCTCTGGTCTCACACCTCTCCTTGGGGGGGACCTCATACCTCCCCCCTACATGATTCAGGGGGATGAGTTTTTTTTATTTCAAATGGCGAGACTAGTTTGCAGATTTGTGCATTATTTGCGCTTTTCAGTCCAATTGCCACTCAAAGCACATTACAATCGCCTCGAGGCAACAGCCAGTGTGCAAGGCAGCGGCCATCAGTCGGGCAAAGGGACTCTCAACGGTCCACACAGTCTAGGGGTCTGAGGGGTCCACAGTCTAGGGGACTTGGGGGTCCACAGTCTAGGGGTCCACAGTCTAGGGCTCTGAGGGGCCACAGAGTCTAGGGCTCTGAGGGGCCACAGACTAGGGGTCCAGGGTCAAGGGCTCTGAGGGGCCCACAGTCTAGGGCTCTGAGGGGCCCACAGTCTAGGGCTCTGAGGGGCCCACAGTCTAGGGCTCTGAGGGGCCACAGAGTCTAGGGGTCTCAGGGGCCACAGAGTCTAGGCGTCTGAGGGGGTCCAGAGTCTAGGGCTCTGAGGGGCCCACAGACTAGGGGACTGAGGGGCCACAGTCTAGTGGTCAGAGGGGTCCACAGTCTAGGGCTCTGAGGGGTCCACAGTCTAGGGCTCTGAGGGGTCCACAGTCTAGGGCTCTGAGGGGCCACAGTCTAGGGGTCTGAGGGGTCCGGAGTCTAGGGGTCTGAGGGGCCAGTCGAGCGTGGGGGTCCGAACATGAGGGCGGGGGCTACCTGGCATCAGTCGGGGGGCCGCCAGATGCCCTGCTGTGGTTCTGTTCCCCGGGGCCCGGGGGGATGTGGCGGGGCCCGGCGGGGAACAGCTGGCTCCGGAGGTCGCACGGGAGGCTTCGTGAGCTGCGGCGACAGAAACACACTTGAGGCGCTGCTGGGGTGGGGGGTGGGCGTGTCTGGTTAAGGGATGGATGCAAGCATATTCTCACACACACACACACGCACACACACGCACGCACGCACGCACACGCACGCACGCACAAGAAAATCGACGGCTAAGGGTTGGGAGAGAGGACAAAGCACACAGACAGACACAGCATGCCGCGATTGGTTAAAAGCCGTGGTATTCCCCGCGGTATTCCCCCTCTACCTGAACCCTTCCGCGTTGGGGATGAACAGGGCTGGGTTGGGCGGGTCGCTGTGGCAACGGGGCACCTTGACGGGCCGGGGGCTGTTCCTGGGTGCTAGGGGGGGGAGAGAGAGAGAGAGAGAGAGAGAGAGAGAGAGAGAGGCGGACGTGAGGTGATGTCGATGTACCACAGTGAAGACAGAGGACTTATCCCCTTGCGGGCGGGCTGTACACTTACAATGCGCAGTGTGTGAGCATGTACACTGGGTTAGCCTGTGAAGAGAGCGTTCTGGCCGGGGGTTAATAAAGATGGAGATTTATTATCCCCAAGGCTCTATTATCCCTGGCTCTCTTCACAGACAAGTACAGTGTGCTTTGTGCTAGGGGGGGGGGGGGGGGGGGAGAGAGAGAGAGAGAGAGAGAGAGAGAGAGAGAGAGAGAGAGAGAGAAGGCGGACGTGAGGTGAAGTCGATGTGCCACAGTGAAGACAGAGGAGTGTGAGTATGTACACTCGATTGGCCTTTAACGAGAGTGTTCTGGCTGGAGATTAATAAAGATGGAGGTGCATTAGCGGTACTCGGCTCTGCTGGATTAAATGTCGTACCGATGTAGAGGCCGGTGACGGGGCTGTGGGGCTTCCCGATAACGTGTCCGATGCATTCGTTCATCAGCGCTTGTAAATTCTGGAATGAAAACACCAAAAAAAATAGGGAAAATAAACAACAGTTGTACGCTGCTAGGAGCCGAGGGGGACGGTGAGTCAGAGGAGGTGAACAGGTGGGGGTTTCTTTACCAGGAACTCGTCCTCTGGTAAGGCAGATATGAAGGCAGGTTCGATGGCTTGAAGGAAGTCGAAGCCCTGAGTAGCCCAGCTGTGGATAAAGAAGATGGTTCGTGAGAAGCTGATATTACATCTTCAATAAAGACACACCCACCACCCAGCTTTCCCAGCCAAGAGGAAAAAAAAGCCATAAAGAAATAAAATAAACATGCAAACTTTTCATTCACTGCACTGTAAGGCATTAGGGATAGAAGCGTTCGACCGATGGCGTATATGATCAATCACTTATCTGATTTACAAGCGACAGAACAATTGTAAGTTACACTTAACAGGTGACGTAGTGTTCCCTCCTAAGGCATGGGAATAACAATGCATACTGGCGACTCTCCATTGCATTCACAATAATAATCATTTTATTCTATATACTAACCCTTTCTCGGCACTCAAGGACACCGTACAAGGGTAAACAAAAGTCATTAGAAAGAAACAACAATAAGGAAGAGAGAGATTAATTATAGTAACAACAGACATTAGCCTGGATACCAGCCTGAACTCCGCCCACAAAACTTTTGGTCTGGGAGATTCAGTCTGGAATTGAGCTAGTTGGGAGGTATTCAAGGCCTCGAAAAAGTGATCTGACCAATCAAATTGTAAGGGCGGGCTTTATACGTTGATGGACAGATGATACACATTAACGTAATCAACCACGTCACCAAAGAGCGCTCAGTTCGTGTGTGTTTGAGAATAGCTGTGCGTCGCACAACAGACGTCACATACTACGTTGCTCTGATTGGTTTTAGGTCTATCCAATTGAGCGAAGAGGCATTTTCCTTCCTGGTTCCGCCCTATAATCACAGCCCAATGGTTCGGTCTCAGACTCATATTCTGACTAGAATTATGAGTATGACATCGTCAGGCTAATAGTAATTGGCATCAGGTGGAATAGGCAGTTTTGAACAGATGTGCTCCGAGGTGTGATTTGAAAAAGGGGGAATGAATAAAGACACAGGACTCATAACAGTTTCCCCAACGCTCCCCTGGGGGTACGGGGCCTCACCGCGGCTTGGTGCCCTTCCCACTCTCACACTTGGTCAGCACGTAGGTCATCCACTTGCGGGCGAAGTGGATATAGCGCTCGCCGATCCGCTGCCTGAACTCACCCGACATGAGCCGCACCACCTCCTTGTGGTACTGGAGGAGGAGGAGGAGGATGAAGAAGAGGAGGAGGAGGAGGAGGAAGAGGAGGAGGAGGAGAAGAACGAAGAGGAGGAGGAGGAGACACGGTGAAACCAGGGCTCAGTCCAACATGATCTCAATAAAAACACAGGAATCGGAAGCTCAAACAGACAACTCTACGTTGTCTGTTTGAGCTTTTGATTCCCGCGTTTTTATTTTTGTTGCGGACCATGGCCTATCGTCGGGGGAGAAATCGGATGTAATCTCTGATAGCGCTGCTCTTTCCGTTGCCTTGTTTTTCCCACCCAGGGCAAACATGAAAATTGTTTCCCAGCGCTCACCTCGAAGGCGAAGTTGTAGCCCTGGTTCATGGCTTCCCGGTAGTACTGCTGCAATGTGGCCGACTCGGACTCCTCCACCTCCGCCTCGAACTCGTCCGTGAACATGAACTCCACGCGGTCGATGGCCGTGTTGATCTTGATGCACAGCTGCAGCGCCTCGTTCTGCAGGGAGAGAGAGACGGAGAGACACACAGACAGAGAGAGAGAGAGAAAGACAGAGCGGAGAGACCGACAAAGAGAGAGATAGAGCGCAAGACAGACAGACGGAGGGAGTGGGACAGAGCGAGCGACAGACAGACACACAGACGGAGGGAAAGGGTCAGAGAACTCAAACTGACAGTTCTCGCCCTCTGTCAGTTCCAACTGTCAGATTGTTCCTCGTGTCGGCCGCGAATGAGAAAGTCAGAGGGGCCATTCAGTAGTCAGTGTTTTGGAATTTGAGTCTGCACCTTTCTTTTCTGCAACAGAAGGCTGCAGGGATACTGGATACATCTGGTTAGGCCTGTGGCCTTTGCACTGATGTAGAGCGAATACGTCTGTTTGCTCCATAGAAGCACCTATCACTTTAATGTGACAGCACTGAAACATGTGACCTAGATCTGAAACTAGGGCACTTCAACATTCATTGTATAGTGTGTGATTAAGCAATAAGTCACAAGAGGACTGCTTTACAGGCCCCCCTAGCTGTTCTAGTCTAAATCAGAGCCTGATGTGGATCAGTGCCTTTATAAAAAGGGGTTACTATAGGCTACCTAGGACGATTTAACACAACAAACACAGCCACATAAAATGTGTTCATTTATTGAAACGAACAAGCATTTTTCCGCCAAGAAATAAAAGTTCCTCAAGACCGCAAAATGGTTGCCAAGCAACACAGGCTTAGCGTACATTGAGATTTGCACTTCACACTTCAAATCGACTGTTATGCAATCCACAGGTGTGTGTTTATGTGCTACAACGGCTTCGAGCCAATCAGAATCGAGGACAAGCTCCCTCAGTTTTACAAGTCTTTTTTTATATCATGTTTACTTTATGCCCTGTAAAGCCTTTTTTATTACATTCGTGACATAACATAGACGTCTTCTCTTTACACTGCGCCAACACACCATCAAGAACGTCCTTGTTTGAACAACATTTTAGTTATGTATATGTTGCCTAGGATCCTGAGGATCTCATTAGTTTTTTTTATATTTCTTGCATTTTATTGCTCTTTATTTTGTTTGTATTATCTTAAACATGTCAGATAAAAAAAAAAGGGTTACCAAAAAAAGAAAAAGTATGTTCAAACACTAGGGAATAAAACCCTTTCTGATTCTGGAATAAACCACAGATCTGGGGTCAGTTCTGAAGGGCTGATTATGGTCCAACGTTCACGCAACACAATGACCGCGCAGACGCTTCGACAGTCGTGAACCTGTTTATGGTTCTGCGTCGGGTTTCAGTGAGCGGACCAATCGCAGGCCTTGCTGCTGCGTCGCCTCGGCGGAAGGTTAACATTTTTGCGAGGCGCACGTCCGGCCCTGGCGGTGGACGCAACGAGGGTCCGCGAGGACGTAAGGGGCACGTGACCCCCCCCCCCCCCCCCCCCCCCTTGCGTTTGCGCGGGGACCGTGATCAGCCCTAACGCGGGCGTACCTTGAGCTGCTCCAGGGCGCCGGCGATGAGCGGCTGGCTGGAGGTCTGCTCGCGGCTGAGCGTCACCACCTCGTCCATGGCCTGCTGGAAGGCCTTGCGCTGGGCCACCAGGTGGGCCGACTGCATGACGATCAGCAGCACGTTGTTCACCTGCAGGGGGGCAATCGGCACGCAGGGAGCGTCAGCATCGCCCCGGCAGGACGAGTGCATCGTCTGGGACGCACTGACCTTACCGCAAGGGCTTTGAACATTTAGAACATTAAATGTATACAGACATAAAGCGAATAAAGTATTTTTAGCTAGTCCCCTAAATATCCTTTTTTCAGTTGACTCAACACCAAACAGAGAGTGTGTGTAAGTCTGTGAGAGTGTGTACGTCTGTGTGTGTGAAAGAGTGTGCAAGTCTTTTTGTGTGAGGGAGTAAGTGTGTGTGTGTGTGTGTGTGTGTGTGTGTGTGTGTGTGTGTGTGTGTGTGTGTGTGTGTGTGTGTGTGTGTGAGGGAGTAAGTGTGTGTGTGTGTGTGTGTGTGTGTGTGTGTGTGTGTGTGTGTGAGGGAGTAAGTGTGTGTAAGTGTGTGTGTGTGTGTGTGTGAGGGAGTAAGTGTGTGTGTGTGTGTGTGATTGAGCAAGAGTGTCACTGAGTACGTGTGTGTTTGTGCGTACGTGCGTGAACGTATGTGAATGCGTGTGTGTGAGAGACACACACACAGAATACATCAAGAAAACTCATCAGTATTGACTAAATATAAATAATCAAAGCAACCATCGGCCACACACACACACACACACACACACACACACACACACACACACACACACACACACACACACACACACACACACACACACACACACACACACACACACACACACACACACACACACACACACACACACACACCTTCATGGCCCTGAGGGTGTCCACCGTCTCCATCTGCGGGACCAGTTTGATCAGCTCCCCGTCCCACTGGGCCCAGTCCGCCAGCGTGGCGGCGTCCCCGGCGCCGTGCTTGCTCATGAGCAGGTGGGCGTCGTCGTCAGGGGGCTCGTCGGGCTCCTTGGAGCAGTCGTTTCCCGCCGCCGCGCTCAGCAGCTGGAGGATCAACGGCCGGTGCTGCATGAGGCAGACGGGGACGAACACCTCCAGCTCCTCCAGACCCAGCACCTGCACCTACACGCCGCCACGCACAGGACGTTAGGCATATGTACACACACGGTAACCATCTGTGTGTGTACACACACACACACACACACACACACACACACACACACACACACACGGTATCCATCTCTTTGTGTGTACACACACACACACACACACACACACACGGTATCCATCTCTGTGTGTACACACACGTTATCCATCTCTGCATATGTACACAAACACACGTTATCCAACTACACACACACACCTTGTTCAGCCAAACATATGCATAGGCACGCACGATTAGTTGAAACAAATATTAAATAAAACAGAAAAAAAGGACCCTGTTCACCAACACACAAACATATCCACACACAAAGCATCTGAACACACACACAAACATATCCACACACAAAGCATCTGAGAACACACACAAACATATCCACACACAAAGCATCTGAACACACACAAACATATCCACACACAAAGCATCTGAACACACACACACAAACATATCCACACACAAAGCATCTGAACACATATCCACACACAAAGCATCTGAACACACACACACATATCCACACACACAGCATCTGAACACACACACACACGCACACACACACACGCACACACGCACACGCGCGCGTTGGGAGGGTGAGAAAGAGGAGGGCTGCACGGGGGGGGGGGGGGGGGGGGTAAGGAGCAGAGGACCCACCTTGACGTATTCCTGCTCCTTGAGGTTCTTCAGCAGGCCGGGCACGCCACTGGTGAGGGTAAACTCGGCAGCGATCTCCAGGTCCTGCAGTGAGTGTGGACACAGCGGGTCAGAACACATAGCCCTCGTCTTTTAGAGCTCTTCTTTGAGGTTAACAAGGGAGACGACAAGGGAAGAAACTTCCCAGGCGAGTGTCACCGTGCACTGGCCGCGAACACCCACAGGTGAGTCACAGAGAGGGATATAAACAAAGAGACGTACCTTACGAAGCATTTTGGCAAATCCCAGAGCTTTGGACGCCCGCTCCCTGGCCTCGTGGAACAGCTCTTTAAGAGAGCGGCTGGTCTCGATGACGGAGCGTCTGAGAGAGCAAACCCAGAAGGAGAACAACAGGGGTTATCGGGGTTGTATACACGCCTAGGAGAAAACCCCGAGACGATAGCGGGCGAGGACACTGCGGCCTAGTTCCCACGCCGTCCCCCCTCTCACCTGATCTCGTCCGAGGCGGTGCTGTCGTCTGCACTCTGCCAGAACTCGTTGCCGCTCCGTTGTAGGCCAGCGTCGAGGAAGTCGCCGGTGGATTTCAGCAGCATCCCTGCAATGTCACTGTGGGCAGAGGGGTCAAAGCAAGCACCGTGTCATTGAAATCACAAAAACAATGAGTCACTCTCAGACAAAACGTTTTTTTTTCAAATCCCAAATCCACAGTATACCTGTAGCAGTCCTTGAACAGGATGTTACAGGTAGAACTCAATAGTGTATCTCTTTGCACTATCTCCATTTAGATATAAGCACCCTGGAAATTATGAATAGTAGATAGAAATGGGGTTGCTTTGTTGCGCAAAGCCCTTTCCTTAATATTTGGCAGGATGCACTAAATACTTTCCTTATTCTCCACCTTAGAGCAGCTTAAAGGGCTAGTGTGTAGGATTTAGTGACATCTAGTGGCGAGGTTGCAGATTGCAATCAACCGAGTTCCGAACACTACACCCGTAAGTCAAGTCAAGTCCATTATATTTTCGGAGCACAGACACCGACCAGAAGAGTTTCCCGGACTGGGCCTCGCCACCGCGGATGTAGGGCGTGATGACCTTGGTGAAGTTCCACTCCTCCTCCAGCAGGTTCTTCAGGCTGTGGGAGGCCTGGGGCAGCTGCTGCAGCATCTGGATCCAGCTGTGCATGTAGTCAAAGTATACCTATACCCCAACACACACACACACACACACACACACACACACACACACACACACACACACACACACACACACACACACACACACACACACACACACACACACACACACACACACACACACACACACACACACACACACATATTTAAAAGACTGCCATCATTAACCACTAGTAATACAATAGACAACAACGATACAACAAAGTTTCTATATTCCACTGTTCCAATACAGTTACACAACAGATTAAATAAGAATTATACATTACATACCTATAGCAAATAGTCATATCTAACATGGTATAATAATGACTGCCACCCAACTGATAGAACGAATAGTGTCTCTTTACACCATTGATTCAATTGATAACCGTCTTTGCATGCAGTGCACATTCGGCAGGGGAGCGGTAGGAGGAAGGAGGTAGGAGACGAGGAAGTGGCAGACCTTGATTATCAGTCTCCCCACGTTAGTACGCAGGCCACCGCCCCTCTACCGTCGCTTTGAGCATGGACCCGGCCTGCTAGCCTGTGCTGCACTTTGCTGAAGCTCAGAGAAATGACAGCTTATCAGCAATTTGGGAACACTGTGCAGATAATGGGTGGAGAGACGAGATGCTTCCTCATAAATGGGTTCCTGGTGGTTTATCGAGAACACTACGTGAACAGTACGCAAGAACCGCACCAGCCTACTCCAAAGTGTACTGTCCAGTCAAAGCCACGGGGTGAATCTGAAAAGTACCTTCCGAAATAACGTGGGTCGAAAAAATAATGCTCACAAAACAAGTGATGTATAGGGTATTGTTTTCTGATGTCAGATTTTGCTAACCCAGCAATTCTAAGTCCTTGCACTTGTTTCTAGGAACATCCTAACTATACCGTCAGCGATACAGCGTTGTTTCTCTTTCTAATGACAAATTATATTATTGTAAGTTGCTTTGGATAAAAGTGTCTGCTAAATGCCCTAGATGTAATTGTATTTGTGAACATCATTGGATGAAAAGGCGGTCGTGACTGTGAATCTGGCTGATCCACATCCCCCATTAATAAATACATGGTTCATACAAAACCAACAAAACATCCAAACAATATCATCATCCAAACCATATACACTTCCACCTTCAACACAGAGACACAACGGCGTGCGGACAGCGCCTCGGCCACGACGAGCCCTACCATGAGCATCTTGTGCAGGTCCTCCTCGAAGCCGTCGATGTTGGCGTTGGTCTGCAGGCCCTGGGCGTCCGAGGCCACGCCACGCAGCATGAACTGGTAGTACTGCTTCATCAGCAGGCCGCCCTTCAGCACCTCCTTGCACTCGCGCACCAGCTGCAGGAGGCACAGGTCAGCGTCAGGTAGGATACCGACAGGGACATGACCGCAGTGGGTGGGTGGAAGGAAGAACAAGAAGAAGAAGAAGAAAAGGGAGGAGGAGAAGGAGGAGAAGAAGAAGAGGGAGGAGGAGAAGGAGAAGGAGAAGAGGAGGAGAAGAAGGAGGAGGAGAAGAAGAAGAAGAGGGAGAAGAAGAAGAAGAAGAGGGAGAAGAAGAAGGAAGAGGAGGAGAAGGAGGAGGAGGAGGAGGAGGAGGAGGAGGAGGAGGAGGAGGAGGAGGAAGAGAAGGATGAGGAGGAGGACAACAACAACAACTACTACTTCTAGATTGAATTTATACATAGTGCTTTTTTTGGTCACTAAAAGACACTTTACAAAGAAAAACAAGAAAACGAAATACACAAAAATTCAAAAATAAAAATAGGGTTTGAATAGAGTCAGGTGGGATATGGGAGGGGTCAGGTGTCATACGCTTCTTGAAGAGGTGGGTTTTGAGTTGACTTTTGATTGAGGTTATTGAGTCTGAGTTGCGTATGATTGGGGGGGGGGGGGGGGGGGGGGGAGAGTTCCAGAGGATTGGGGCAGCAATGGCGAAAGCCCAGTCTCTGACTAACAGAGTTAGTCGTAGAAGCACTACACTCGTATTATCGGAATTTCTCAGAAACACCAAGATCGTCAGATCTACAGGAAACGGGGTTGAATGGAGCTTTCTCTCAGTGTAGCACACCCAAACCACTTCACAGTCAACGGCACGGACACAAACACAAACACAAACAGAGTAAACCAGGAAACAGCCAGCTCGCAGTTCAGGCCATCTCTGACATGCTCATTTTAGGATGTGGAAAAAGGCCAGAATCCTTCCCTAAAGGGAGGCGTACTGGATGCACGGCCTTGATACCCTCAACCCAATGAGAGGAATGAGGAGATTCAATTTGCTTCATTCTTATGGAGGGAATATCATTTGTGTTTTGCTTTACTTAGTTTAGTACCCTACATCGACAAGACTGTGCCTGTAAAGGCTTTGCAGGATAAGCTGAAGAAGGGCTTCTTGCCCAAAAAGTCTAGTCTTTTTTTTTTATTATTATAACCACATTAAGGATCCAGCACCTGTTCTTACCTTGAACCGAGCGCATTGCAGGATTTTTTTTAGGAAATGCACATCCATAACTCTGTCAATGGGGAGGATGGCAGAGGAGACAATTGACGGGAAAAACAACCGTGACAAATCAGCTCTGGAGCTCCACCGAGCTCCACCCGAGCTCCACCCAGCTCCACCCAGCTCCACCCGAGCTCCACCCAGCTCCACCCAGCTCCACCCGAGCTCCACCCAGCTCCCCCGAGCTCTCCCGAGCTCCACCCAGCTCCACCCGAGCTCCACCCAGCTCCACCCAGCTCCACCCAGCTCCACCCGAGCTCCACCCAGCTCCACCCAGCTCCACCCGAGCTCCACCCAGCTCCACCCGACCCAGCTCCCCCGAGCTCCACCCAGCTCCACCCAGCTCCACCCAGCTCCCCCGAGCTCCACCCAGCTCCACCCAGCTCCACCCACTCACCTGCTTGATGCTGAGCAGCGAGGGCTCCCCCGCCGGCCGCTGCTCCAGACGCAGCTTCAGACACTCGTGGATGACGTTCAGCAGCACCCGGCACAGGACCAGGAAGGCGGGCCGGAAGGAGGGCAGGTCCATGTCCTGCAGGTCCCCCCAGGACACCTGGTCGGCCCCCAGCTCGGGCAGGGCGGGGCCCGTGCACGAGGCGGGCCGGGAGAGCTCGGGCAGGTAGTCGCAGTACAACGTGGGGTCGGGGAAGTCTGCGAACTGAGCGGCGGCAACAGGGCATCGTTGAGGGGCGCGGATGAATAATACATTACAACTTTATTAATCCTACTAGGGGCAATTTGTTGTACATACAAACAACAAATACACAACTGCAGAGCATAGGGCTGGGCGATTAATCAAATATCGATTTAAATTTTAGCATCAAACGATCACAAAACTCATATAATCGAGATTTCTTTTATTTATTTTTTACTGTTTCAGAGAAAGTGCAAGTGTGTTTTAGAACAGCTGGATACATAGCTTTACATATTTTAGATTTGAACATTTTCTTTTTGACCATTTTGTGTTTTTTTAAGTCGAAATTTCAAAGCCGTGTGTTTTTGGGAGAGACATGCTCAATGAATGCATCATATTTTCAAACTCAAAAATACTCGTTATTAATAATCATGATTTCAATATTGACCAAAATAATCGTGATTATGATTTTTTTTTCATAATCGAGCAGCCCTAACGGAGCATTTAGTAGTCAAATTGCAGAGGGGATGAACGACTTGGAATGGCTGTTATTGCTACAAGGCAATCGCCCTGATGGCAACACAGAAAATTCACATAACGGATGTAAACGTAATAGAAGGATATATTGTACCCAATTACTCAACTGGCTATAATGTTTAATAGATGTGCTTCTGGCACCGCTGCTCATTGTGTGTGTGTGTGTGTGTGTGTGTGTGTGTGTGTGTGTGTGTGTGTGTGTGTGTGTGTGTGTGTGTGTGTGTGTGTGTGTGTGTGTGTGTGTGTGTGTGTGTGTGTGTGTGTGTGTGTGTGTGTGTGTGTGTGTGTGTGTGTGTGCGCCCCGTTATTTTATGATCGTGATTTACTGTTCTTCCTTCTCCGACAGCCTAATTTCACATCTGGGATTAATAACTCGCATCTCATAATTCTATCATCTAATCAATGTTGCTCACACAGAGCTGTGTGGCTCAGCATTACTCAAAAGCAGAAGCCTGCTGCATGCGGCTATAAGCAGCCGAACTCTCACAATGCATTAACACACAAAGAGCCAGCGCAGGAACGGAGAGGTCCGGCAATAGCAGCGGTGTACGGTTGCGTTCGCCCCCTTCACGGTGATGCTCCAATTCATTTCTACCGTCGGTCAGAACCACAGGCTGGAGGTTGATACCTGCCTGGGCAACCTGCTACGTTGTGGTATACAAAAGGCTTGCAAAGGGCGAGTAGAATCCGAGCCAGGGGCCCCACCAGACAACCTCATCAATTGCCCGGGTTAAACCGCAGGACGTATTTCAGACCGGGCAACCTGATAGGTCAACTGGGGCTTTATAACGTGATTGAATCGGCGTGAACGCACACCTAAATGTACTCGCCGGGTCTGTGGTTCTCACCGAAAATGCCTCGTCACTTTGGTATTACTACGCCATTGATTCAACCATTCTAACCCCACTAGCTTAAAATGCATGGGAAATCTGTGGCCGAGTCCTGTATGCTAGCTAATTTATTCAGCTTTGGAAATTCGTGATTTTTCTTTAGCTGAAGTTGTCTGGCTGGCTGACTGGCTTGAAAGCGTCTCAGTTGCCATGCATTTATTACTATTACTAAAGTAGTATAATAGCTTCTCCTCTTTTGATTGGGATGCTTCGATTAGCCAGGTGGGGTGGGAACATGGTCTGGAATGTTCAGTAATGATGTTTTGCCGTTTAGACTAACCATGACAGGACCCACCATTCCTATAGCGATGCACAATTAATTACATAGGAACTGCAATATAATATAATTTATAAAATTTTAAAAACATAAAAAAAGTTGCATCCTTTTACTATAAAGAGAATGGCATAATGAAATGGGATGGATTGACTCAGCTGCCCACAGAAAGCTGAATCGTGCAGATTGGATTCTGAGGCCCAAGGCAATAGAAGGGCTGGAATAACAACGTATTCTGCACTGAAGTGAAGCGTCTCTCTGACCTTCACTAGGCAGACACCACTTAGTAAGCAGGAGAGAAGCTTCGCTGCTTCAGGAAGAAATAATTGAATCTCAATAACAATTCATCAAACCTAGTTTAGACATTTTGCTAGTTTAGACATAGGCAATGCATAATTCTGTCAGGGTGTATAATGATAATAATAAAGTTCTATACCTATCTCTATATATAAATGAGCAGGAGTTTGACTGTTGCGCAACCCATTTTCCCTCGAGTTTCAGTGTCATCATTATCAGTCTGCACTAGATAACCCTAACCACTGAGAGTCCACCACAGAGAGCTCAACAAAGAGATTTGGGAGTTTCCAGACGACTTCCCCTTTCTAGGTTTGCACGTTCAGGGCCGCAGATCTCCAACCCGAGTGTTTCAGGACCAAGATCTTTCGAACGCAAAGCAGAGCCAGCCCGCCTCCCCATACCAGCACTCACCTCCTGCGCCGGCGTGTTGTGCAGCAGCGCCGCACGGGACCTCTGCAGCGAGCGGTCCATCAGCTTGTGCAGCCGGAGGATCAGCTTGCGCAGCCCCATCTGTTTCAGTGCCTTGTCCACAAAGGGCCGGTAGATCGCCGTGGGGCAGACCGAGTCCCCGCCGGCGCTCGACAGCTCGCCGCCGCCGCCCGCCCCGCAACCGCCGGGCAACAACTCCTCCAGCGACAGCATCCGGGCGAACTCGGGCGTGAGGGCGGGCGACAGGTCGTCCATGCGTCCCTCGCCGGCCTCCTCCGTCAGGTCGCGGTCCTCGCCGTCGCTCTCCGCCGTGAACGTGGCGGTGGAGTCGTTCTCCTCGTCGTCGTCGTCGCCGCCGTCGCCGTCCTCGTCCTCGTCGTTGCCGCGGGAGCCGCGCGGCGAGGGGATCTCGAACACGGGCCAGCCGATGCGCGACAGGTCGTGCAGGCCCAGCAGGGTGGCCATGACGCGCAGCTTCTGGTTCAGGTCCTGGGTGACGTTGAGCCACAGGCACAGCGCCTGCACCCTGCCCTGGAAGTCGCGCGCCGCGTACTTCTCGTAGTCCCGCCGGAGCGCCTGCAGCGACGGGTACAGCGCCTCCACCGACTCCAGCAGCTCCATCACCCGCTTCACCTGCTGGAAGGCCAGCCGCTGCCGCTGCAGGTGCACCCGGCACTCCAGCCCGGGGCTCAGGGGCTCCGCCGCCGTCAGGAAGGTGCCGAACCCCAGGGGGTCCTCGCCGTAGCGGTTGGCCTCGTCCGCCGCCGGCCACCGCTCCTCCCCCCCCGACGCGTCGTCGACGACCGCGGGGAGCAGAAAGCTCGGGGGCTGGGGCTGCTGCTCCGCCGCCGCCGCCGGGCACGCCGCCAGTCGCCCGAGGCTCAGGTTGTCGTAGTCAACCTTGAAGTGCAGCACCTCGTGGATGATGTCGGGGATGGCCTGGCGGGCGGTGAACAGGAACACGTCCTGGTCGCCCGTGGAGCGCCGGGCGTGCCACGCCTGCAGCTCCAGCCAGATGACCTCGTTGTTGTGGCCCATGTAGGCCATGTTCTCCAGGCCCCGCTGCTCTTTCTCCTTCTTCTTGGACGAGATGGAGGTGAGCTTCAGCAGCAGCCGCAGCGTCTCGAAGAACTTGAGGCGGTCGGCGGGGCAGTCCGTGCGCGACGTCTGCCGGTGGGTCCGGGCGAGGGGGTGGGGCATGGAGACGGGCAGCTTGCCGCTGCTGCAGCCCAGGCTCAGGTAGTGCTTCCTGGGGTCCATGTTGAGGCCGCCGAAGGGACTTTGCTTGGCGAGGGGATCCAGCATGAAGGCGCCTTCGAAGGTCTTCTTGTGGTCTCTCTCGGTGGAGCGCAGGGCGGCCCGCTGCTTCTTACCCTGCTTGTAGCTGGGCTCCTCGGGCGGAGGCTCCACCGGCTTGGGGCTCTCTCGATCCCGACCCGACGGGCTGGAGTCTGCGCACAACACACTGTCAGCATTGAACACCTACTAGCAGCATCAAGTGGCGTGTATTAGGGCCCGACCGATTCATCGGCCTGCCGATTTAATCGGCCGATTATAGCCTTTTTGAAAATAATCGACATCTGCCAAAAAAGACGCCGATTACAACCGTTTTCTTTTCTTTTTTATAAATGTTATTGCGCTTAGTATCCTGCAGATTGCGCTCCTACTCGCCTTGCTAACTAACAACTTTAGCTGGAGTGAAAAAGAGGAGATTGAATTTTGCCGTACAACATGAAAGCACGCTCGCTCAGGCAGCTGCGAGCTCACCTCACCAATGTACACAAGACGTGTTGTTTGAGCATGTTGTGCCTGTTTTTCTTTAGGTCCCAGGCCATGTTAATTTGTTATACTGTAGACTCTAACGGTGAGACCATACTGCTCAGCACGCACGTGTTAGTCACTGCTCACGAGCGCAGCACATTGGGAGTTAGTTATTTATTTTACATTTTACATTGCACTAATTTTTTACTGTAAATGTATTCTAAAACACTCAAAGGTTCTGCATTCAATTCAAATATTCGTCAAAAGTGTTTAAAGTATATTTAAGGTATCAAAAACTACGTTTTATAGGCTTATTTATTTTATTTATTTTTAATCGGCCGATGAAATTGTAATCGTAATTTTTCTCTGAAAATAATCGGCACTCAAAAATCAATATCGGTCGGGCCCTAGTGTGTATATTGTCGACTTCTATGCACATCGTTAGTTCGGGTGTTCATTTCTACGGACACTTACCCTTGTTGGGGGAGCGGTGGGGGGTCCTGGCCTGGTTTCTTTGGTGCTTGCCCGACATTCGCTTCATCTGGCGGGGGGTGCACGGGGGCGACGTGCCGTACAGTGCTTCCTCTTCCTCGCTGGGAGAGTCCCACAGTTCATCGGCCTCAGGGTTCTGTGGGGGTGCATCTTTCAGAGGGTTGTCCTGCCTGCAAAACACCGGACGTTACCCGAGGGTCCGCACACACAAGAGAGTACAACCCATGTCTGGCACACAGAATATTAAATCTTAAGAATTGTTTTTTGATCGTGCGCAGTTGTACAGAACGCAAATAACGTCGAGTATATCAATTCCAGACTTGTACAGAAAACCCCTGAGGCTGATCACAAGAAAATAGGAGAGAGAAAACCGGCTGTAAATGTGCGCAAGGTCGAGCAGAGCTGGAATGTTTGTACCCACAACACAGTGTTTAGCTAATCTCGTCTAATGACACAGGAAGAAGGTTGCTGGAGAGATGTGTCCAGACTAACTGTCTGCTGCAACCTAACGCAGAATGATGATTGGTCCGTCCTCTGGAGCCTGGCTGGCTGTCTGTCTCATGGCTACACAGTAGCAATGCTGTGCGCATTACCACAGACGTCCAGGCAGCACAGAAAATAAGCTGTGGGTTGGTTGCTGGCACCCTTCCTTGGACGGTGTACAATTTTTGGTCGAGTTGCGTCCCTCGTTAATTCACTGCTAGGTTGTTCTGCGCACCACACAGACTATAGGTCGCGGGCATACCAGGACTTAACTTGAAACAATAAACGAAAAAGCAAGCATCAATGCATGCATCGGTACGTCGAGCATGCATGCATGCACAAGGAAAAAAAAAACTCAAGACAAACCAAAAGAAAACCCTGCAATGCTTCTGCCCAGTGCAGGAGACAAAACAACGCAGAGTGCAGGAGTGCCCTGCCTTGCCGCGTCACAATGTCCACGCTTTGTTCCTTGGCCGCATTTTCTGAGGGGCTTTTTAATAGGATTAGAAGGGGAAGGTTGGCGGGGTCTGACCCCAGGCTCCGAAAACAAAACTGGAGCAGACGGCCGGGGTGGGGAGGGGTGGTCTGAGAACACATTCTCTGCGCGCCCCCCCCCCACTATCCGTCATCGCGCTGAAAGCCACCGGCCCACACGCGCCTCTTGGCTCCTGCTGCGAGGCGGTTGAAAGGGGACAAGGTTGTATCACTTTCACAGGGGGGGAGCACTAATCTGGGAGCCACTTGCCAACACAAGAAAAGAGGGGCCACACGGCGAGAGGGAGTGTGTGACCCCAGCTACCCATCTGCCCCTGATGCACTGTGTGTGTGTGTGTGCACAGCCACCCCTATCTGCCGCAGATGTGTTTGCACGCGCAGGGGTGGGCACGTGTGCATGCTATGCACGCACACACACACACACACACACTCACAATTAAACATGAAAACTCTGGGGAGCCGGTATGGAACTTGAAACTTGAAAGCAGACACCTGCTGCAGATCCACCAGCCTTTAAAGGGCTCGCATCCCAAAAGACCTCGGACCGGCTTGTCACGCACAAAGACTGTGGGGAATAAACATGGAAACCAGTGGGATAGGAAGCACTTCTAAACTGTCCCAGTTCAAGGGCTGCAGAGGGAGAGAATGTGGAGGAGCCTGTTCTCTCTGATCTGCAGCAGACACTTTAAATTGTTATCTCTTCTGCAGTGAGGCACTCAGCAACACATCCAATTATCGTAATTAATTAATTAAATATGTGTGTTTGTTGACGAGGGTAGCTCTAGTCTAGCTCATCCAACTCCCACACCCTCCTCATTCCAAACAGCATCGCGGAAATGAGTGTGTTTGTGCAAGTATGTTTGCGTAGTCATAACAATGCACACAGTGCATGCGTACAAGAGGCGTCCTTTCAAAGCATTTCCCTGCATAGAATGATGTGACTCTATCACCCAGGAATGAATAACAGCGGAAACGGCCATTGCCGTGGTGCGGTTGCCTGCAGCTTTGTTTGGTTGTGTTCGCCTAACGGACCGGGTGAAGACCGTAGCCCGGCTGCAACGGCCGAGACGATTGCGCTTTTCACTTTCCTGAGAATATCGCCGCACACTGAAAAAGAGGAAGCCGGAGGCCGGACGCCGGGGCCCCCTGTTAACCACGGCTGTGCTGTGATTTCCAGTCTGTGCCCGCCTGCTGCAAGGGAGAGTTATGGCTGCAGATGGTGTCTGGCCCGGCCGCCCTCAACGGCCCATCTGATAGCTTATTGGGGGGGCCGTAATAAAAGGACGACGGAATGCCGCAGCCCCCCAGGGGGCACGGAAAAAAACAAAAACAAAGAAACACACAGGGCGCATAATAAACAGCGCCCAAATTCAGAATCTTTTGCGCACACGGGCAGAGGTGGTGACAGCGAGGGCAGCCTGAGTCAGAGGGGGCCTGACCTTTGACCTGCCACCATTGTGCCAGGAAGGGACACTCCATTGTATGGGGGTGACACGTGGCCCGTGAGGCCCACAGCTGAATGGAAAACAGCTGGTTAGTGCACACACTTGCTCACAATGCCAAAACTAAAAAGTAAAAAGAGGGAAAAAGGGAGAAAAGGATGGCGAGCTTTTTGTTTTTTGCAAGAGCACGCTTTTCACATTACCGAGGCATTGTGGCAGCAACTGATGCAATCGGTCGCCCTGGGCTCCCCGTATTCTCTTTCCAAACAGCCAACAGGAAATACAAACATGCATCTCTGTACCAATCTCTGCTCTGGACTGTCCATCCCGGGACCCGACAACAACAACATAGTTCATAAACTGCTGCAAACGTACCCCGCGTCACGCCAAGATGCAGCAGCAGCAGCAGCAGTCAAGATGCACAGTATTCCTCTTTCCTATCCCTCTCAACAATATTCAATGCCGTCTGGCCCGGGAGAAGGTCCCCGAAACACAAGCAGTGTTAAGTAACAAGCAGGAATCCAGCCACAGGCCAAGAGAACAAAAAAAAAAAAAAAGCCAGAGGGAAGGGAACACGGCAACCTCAGCCCCGCCCTATCCAGGAACAGTGCGACAGCAGCTCTACGGGTAGACTCCCTACCTCTCCCACGTTCACTTGTGAAAGGCATACATGCAGCGCACGCAATGCTTAACTAAGCACTCTTTCATGCAACCCTTTTTGTTTTCTAGAGGTTGCCCGTGAGAAAACATGGGAGGTGAATAACGGGAGGTGATGCTTCCCCACGTCGCCTTATTCTCGTATAACATTGATCTGGTTTGCACTAAAAGAAAGATCCCACAGCCACAGGCAACACCTTCTGTGGGCAGGACGCCAGCTTGAAATTCCAGTGAATTCTTTTCTTCTTTTTTTTGCGTGCATTGCATAGATCTATTGAGCACTGCACCTCACATTTAACCGCCTGGTGATTTCGGATTGTTCCTGCATGTCAAACTGCATAGGTCAGACAAGTAGAAGTGAGTTATGGAAATACGTCATCTTGTGAAAAAAAAAAAAAAAAAAGTACAGGACCTGCTTCGGTGACCATTATGAGAGGCGCATTTTCTCCCTCATTAGCTGAGGTGATAACAGGAGTTAGTGGTGAGCCATGTGTGTACTCCTCAGCCAGTGTTGCAGGCAAATAAGGGAGATTTATATGGGGGCTTGCAGCCATGTCTGCCTCTTGGGCGTGAGGATTTACCCACTATGCACACCACATCCTGAGGGGCCTGGAATGCATGTGGGCCAGAGCGTCTCAAGACAGAGTTCAAGAGCAAGACCCTATTGACAAAGACTCTCTGTCCTTGCAATGCCAGTAACAGCGTTCGTTTATTGGGAATACTCCCATGACGCACAGTGGTCACACAAAGGACTGTGCTCTCGCTTCCGTGCAAAAGTTACTGTTTGCAGAACGATGCTCCTCTGTCTATGCCCGTATATATGTATGGATGTATAACACACACACACACACACACACACACTAAACAAAACTGAAGAACCAATATCTTACACTTTCTAGGCAATATAATTTACTTGTGTTGGAATCCTTGCAGCTTTAACAATAGACAATAGTTCTTTAACCTACAGCATAAAAACAGCCTATGCAGACGTTTGAATACACAATGTCCCATGCTTAAATAGGCTTTTTCATCAGATAGGAAAATGCAATACATCCTTCAAGATCATATCAATATGTACTAATGATATAGGCCTACTTATCCAATTGAATGTTTCTAGTAATGATTACTGTTATGAAGGCTATTATTAACTATAATGTGTGCCACTTACAAAGCTTCGATGATTCCAAAAACCCGACATAACCCTGCACATTTTTAAGCTAACGTTAATCGACTGATAGCACAGATTAACCCATAGTTCAAGGTAAAATCAGCACGAAACGAAAAGTCAAAACATTGCTTTGGGGCAGTAAATGCGTTACTATGACGGAATGCGGTCAAATGCACATGATGCAAAACAGTAAAATCATTTTGGCACTACTTTGTTGTTCTGCAAATCCCAGCCACCTGTATCGATCGACCAATCACAACCGATTCACATGCACGCAATAAAAAGTCCTAATAATGCATAAAAAACGCGAAGATGATGAAAGACAGGGAAAACTTACAACATAGATGCATTCACCGATCCCAAGTGGCGCTAACCAGTGCAGGGCGACCTGACCGCCAAGTCAACCAAGACGATTCATAATAATAACAATAACTCTGCCAACTACACAATAGCGAAAACCAAGTTCACACCTCTGGATATATGCACTCCCTCGACCAACCAGTCCCGGTGATGGGTGCAGGACGCACCGTTGTCTAGCTAGTACCTTAGCTCACGTACATCCACTGGCGCTCGAACAATACACTGACAAGCGACAATCCTTCCAGTCGGCGCTAGCTAGCGTCTATTTAAACATGTTGCGCCCTTTCAAGTGAACCGAGCGGGAGGCGCAATGTTACCTTTTCATTGGTGAAGCATTCTGCCCGACTATCCTGCACCAGTGGGAAAGCGTACGTCGGTGAACTCTCTGGCGTACTACTACAAAGTGTATCCAAAAAAGTTTGCAACTCCTGTGTTGCAAATGCATCCACTGCACGCGGATCCCTATTATGCAGGAAGAACGTCGAGGCGGCATGCGCATGCGCCAACGCGAAGCCGACCGGGAAGTCTCGCAGAGCTCTCAATTTGGCAAGCGCTAGACCCTGACGGTGTAGTTTCGGTTCAAGATGTTGTTCGCCTACCTGCTGGTTTCACGGCGACGCGAAGGCTCCATTGCAAGAAACAAACACCTTTGTCCTGGATTTGCATGGACTAAACCATGTCTATAGAATGTATTTTTCGCTTTGCATAAAAAATATTTGCAAAAGAGGCTAAATGTGTTTCTTTAGAGCACTTTCTCCCCCCCGGCACGGCGGGCTCTCGCCTGTGCGTATGTCGTCGCCATTTTTCCACTTTCATTGAGGAGTGCCACTGACTGATACGGCAAGCCAGTCAGACCATCCAATCTAAATTAGTTTGTGGTGCACTTGTAAAGTATGTAGGCTATGGTTCCATTGCAGAAGTGAGCAAAAAGGATTCTAAAAACAAAAGCAACCAACAGACTAATCAACACTTGCTATACAGTTTGCAATGAGAGGTCATCATTCAATTAGAAAATCAGAACATAACTTAGTGTAGATCTCTAATATTCTGCATGTATCTGTGTATCTAGGAAAACCTAAATATTACGTTTAGGTCGAATGATGTTATTCACCGCAATACACAATTCGTTTTCATTTGAGTCCCATTGATGGAAAACTTTTTAAAAATGAAGGCAAATTGCTGAGCCATACTGATGAAGAAAGAATAGCAATTGTTGCAATAGGTTAGTAATACCATAATAGTATATACTATGTCAAGGTGCATGGGGCCATACAAATCTAAATCCACGAAAACCTAAGAAAAAGTAATAACGATACATCTAAACGATGATCATACAGCATCATATTCCATTCATTTTGTCATGCTCTGTGCAGACTCATTGGACTGTACGGATTACATTTCCACGTGTGTGGTCTAGTTTCCCTTGCAGTTAAAGAACTTGTTCTAGTATTTCAGGGGGAGGAAAAACCAAAAAAATAAAATAATAATATAAAATAGATAAACTCCTAGGATACACCTTCTCAGAGAGGACTTCTCTGACCCAAACCAAAAATGTAATCATCAACAATAGTTCATTTCTGGCCAATGCCTTCTATTTTTACCATAACTTTCGATTGACTACAGTTTCCCAGAAATTAATTGTCGTCTGTTCCTCATGTTGAGGTCTTTAGGTTTCTAGTCGTCGGTCGCCTGCTTGGGAGGATAGAGAGAGAGGGGCCGTCCTACGTCACTCGGCCCTCCCTGTCTCAGCAGCAGCAGCAGCAGCAGCAGCAGCAGCCCGCCACATAGCAGCACCGCCGCGGCAGCAGGTCCAGAGAGGCGGAAGAGACTCATCCCCACCTCCAGTCCAGGCCCAGTGGATCGATACCCAAAACCCAGACCGCGTCGTTAGGCCCCACTCAAGCGATAGCCTTGAAATATCTGTTCTGTACTCTGCGATTTGTGAGCGGCAGAGGACTCGAAATGCTTCAATGTCTGAGTAGCAGTTCGTGTGTGCGCCTGGTCCAGACTCATAGGTCGACATGGTATTTTTTATTTCTAGTGTTGGGTTATTTTCTGTATCTTATCTTCGGCGCGGTGGTGTTCTCCTCGGTCGAGCTGCCGTACGAGGACCTCCTGCGACAGGAGTTGCGGGCGGTCAAAAAGCAATTCCTCCAGGAGAATCCGTGTTTGTCTGAAGATCGGCTGGAAAAGTTTTTAGAGAAAGCCCTGGAAGCCAGTAATTATGGGGTGTCCGTCCTCAATAACGCGTCGGCCAACTGGAATTGGGACTTCACCTCTGCGCTGTTTTTCGCCAGCACCGTGCTGTCCACCACAGGTGAGTCGCAGATGGCTTTACTCGGGGCCCACATCGCATAGGGTTAGTTTACATTATCTGCTGTTTTAATTTTGTATTCAGGTACTAATTGTTGCTTAGCACCCAACTTCAACATTTTTGGAAATGTAAGGAATTTACATTATAAGGAACATCTGCTCTTGCTCTTTTTCTGAAGAGTTGCCAAACATACATGCAGCAGCAGCATTGCCGGAGAGACAGTTTCTTTGTGGTGGGCGGAAATAGCACCAGGTGACGTTCATAGGTAGTGTTATTGGAGTAGGCTAGGCCTATTATTTTCGCTATTTCTTTCTTCCCTTTGTTGTCTGACTGTTATTTTAGGCCTCATATCTAAAACCACCCATCATAACAGGGGGGTCATCTCAGTGGAAATCAGACCTCTAAACGATTTTAAATATAAACCCTAACACAAGTATGACATGTCATCTAAAGGCAAAAATGTCTGTGTGCAATAATGGTAAAGCTCTTGACTATATTAGTCCACTATTGATCTCAAATCATCAGCCATGCTGGGAACTGAGTGTCCACATTCATACAAATATTTTCTCAGAAAGTAATTCTCCAAAAAACAACAGCATAGTGTTTTAGAAGTGAATAGTAATGGTTCAGCCCAGTTTCTGTTAAACCAATAGTCCGCCCAGTTTCTGTTAAACTAATAGATCCATCAAGTTTCAGTTAAACGCAATGACATTTTGTCCTTGCTAATGCTTGTGTGCCAGCTAGATCCGCATCAGTGGGTTGGAACAGCTTATCCGTGATAATATTGTGCATGTAGAGAGTGAGACGGCTCATTGTCTTATCTAGCGTTCTGCAAGAGGTAGTGGTAGCTGATCCTTTGTGGGCAAAGCAACCCAAGATCTTGTCTTGTATTATAAGACAGCAGTTATCAGTGAGGTTTCACAAGGCATGTACACTTAACGTGTTCAGACTCCCTGGCCGCTAACTGTGTGTGTGTGTGTGTGTGTGTGTGTGTGTGTGTGTGTGTGTGTGTGTGTGTGTGTGTGTGTGTGTGTGTGTGTGTGTGTGTGTGTGTGTGTGTGTGTTGTTTGCATTCCTGCTTACTGTGCTGGTAACTGGTTATGCACCCACCCATCCCATAACGTTTTATACCTCTCAATTTCATTGCCTCACGTATCCAGAACTGAATAATCAGAATGACAACAAAAATGAGATTATCTGAGGAGCAATATGCATGCTTCAACTGAAATTATGTATTATGTATGACTGATGTATTCACATTAAATGTTAACTATGTAGAGTTTCTAAAAACAACAAAAACCAAACACATACTGTATAACCTCAATAGGCTGGTGTGTGTGTGTATAGGGAAGTGTGGACTGGGGGTTTTGGTCCAAAGTTGTTTTTGCCTAGGCTGTTGTTCAGTTCACACTTCTGGTTGGAGGTTTTCAGGGCCTAATTAAGCTAGCTCCCCACCATACTTCTGCTTGACTACCGCGTGTCAAAGTCTAACAGCTTCAGAAGTGTTACATTCACTATCTATAGGTCACACGCAGACACTTTACCCACACTGTCTGTTGAAACCAAACCATATAGGGCATAATTGAAGGTAGAAATTGCATGAGAATAATAATAATAATCTGAAACCTCCTGACATTGACAGAAACATAATCTTGTTGTGTCAAATGGCAGAATGGATTTTGTGTCCATCAGTGCTGAGTGTTAGCATGCAGCCGGAGGCCACATTGACCTTTTTATGTTAAATTAATATTAATAAAGATCACCTTTTTGGTGACAAATGCAAGTATGGCTTCTTTTTTTCCCCCAAATGTTTAACATATAACCAGCATAATTCCACATAACAAAATTTGTAACAAAATACTAGTACTGTTTCAATATATTTGTACAGCATATTTACAACTAGTCTGCACAAATAAATTTGTGATTACTCTGTAAACATTTGACATTCACTAGTCACATGTTTTGGGGAGTTGCTTTGGCGGAAGGGCCGAAGGAAGGGGCTGGGGTTTTCTTCAATGGATACTGTCAAATCTTGGGGAATAAAGGCAATCCTCATGTTACGCACAACATGCTAACGACATGCATATTCCTGTGTGCGTCTCCTCCTAGGCTACGGCCACACCGTGCCGCTGTCCGACGGCGGCAAGGCCTTCTGCATCATCTACTCGGTGATGGGCATCCCCTTCACCCTCCTCTTCCTCACCGCTGTGGTGCAGAGGATCATGGTCTTCAGCACGCATCGGCCCGTCATGTACATCCACACCCAGTGGGGTCTCTCAAAGTCCTTCGTGGCCGTGGTCCACGCCACCCTGCTGGCCACCGTGGCCGTCACCTGCTTCTTCTTCGTCCCCGCCATCATCTTCTCAGCGCTGGAGGGCAACTGGAACTTCCTGGAGTCCTTCTACTTCTGCTTCATCTCCCTCAGCACCATCGGCCTGGGAGACTACGTACCGGGAGAGGGGTCCAACCAGAGGTTCAGAGAGCTCTACAAAGTGGGCATCACCGGTGAGTGGAGTGGCGCCGATTCCCTTCGAAAAACGGCCTAGCGTTCCCGTTAGGTTAAATGTCAACATGAGTTTGTATGAGTAATGGCTTTGCTTTCGACTTTAATAGTCGAAGCGTTCCAGAAATCGGTTGGGCTCGACTGAATGGCCCGTATTTGTATGGCTCGTGACGTTAGTACACATCATATTTGTTGTCCCCCCCCCTACCCTTTTTAAAGAAAGACATTTGTAACAACTTCTGCTATAAGCAGCGTAGCCTCACAAACATGCCGTGTTTGTGACAAGCAAGTCTGGCTCTGTGTCTAAAAATAACTGGAACTAGTACAGAGCCCTCAAAGGGAGGAAACAAGCAGATGTCTGCTTGGACCTTGGTGACGTCCAGAGTCCTGGCGAACGTCATTGAGAAAAGCCTGCCATGTGTTGGATGAGACAGCAAGGAGGTCTGGCCTCCTCATGAAACGTGGGCGTTTAAATACATTTGCCGGAAGTGAATATTAATAGCCCCGACTCTCCTCTCAATAGTAATGTGTGGAATCTGAAGACCATTCAGCCTGGTATGACGACGGTTTCAGAGTGTTGTCGAAGAACGAGCACACCAACCTTACCGGTCGGACACGTCTTTTACGTCATGTGACAGAATGGATTTAAATGCTTGATGGGCCTCACCATCATGGTTGTGTGAATAGCTATGCTGACGGGAAGCCTAAAGCATATGAATGGAATGCATATTAATTCATATGACATTTTCTATCATTCACGTTTGGATTTGTATGAAGTGATGTTGTGCAGCCTTTGATGTGAAAATCCGCTACTGCCCTCTTGTGGCAGTACAATGATCAGCTTTTACCTTTTTGATGAGAAAAGATAACATTTCATGTTGTTTTCTAATAAAGAAACATTTTGAAGAAATAAGAGCAAAAAAAAAAGGGCAAGAAAGAATGAAGCCGCCCTTTTGTGTATGCTGCCATACCCTACCCCAAGTTATCTGAAACTTCCCCTCAATGGACTTTATGACCCTTGTTAATCACTTCCACCGTGGCCAATGCTCTGGGCTGATTGTATTATCTCATAACCTAAATGATTGTCAAGTCAAATATTAGTCATTGGACACGTCAAAACTTTCTGCATTGTTCGGCGTTCAAAGGGTTTACCTAACCTTTTCTTTGCTTTCATTTCGCCTCCATTTGTCTATTTTCATATGAATGCCATCTGGCATGTGTTCCCACTAGAGTTTGTGTGTATTTTCTCTTTTGAGGACACGCTGTTCTAACTTGGGCGTGTTGTTTACAATGCATATATTAAATCCTGCCCCGGGTATGTTTTCTCTATAGCAGTCTCTAGTGGTTGAGTTGTAGCAAGAGTTGTAGCGCAGAGGTGTACCGCAAAAAACTCCCTTAAGGTTTTGACTCGTGGATAGGAGTTTCTTTATACTTGACAAACTTATATCATATATTATGCTATATATATATAGCATAATATATGATATAAGTTTGTCAAGTATAAAGAAACTCCTATCCACGAGATATATATATATATATATATATATATATATATATATATATATATATATATATATATATATATATATATATATATATATATATATATATATATATATATATATATATATATATATATATATATATATGTGTCTTCTAAAGCGTATATTTCTGATGGAGCACAGTGTTTCCCCCAGCACTGTGTTGTTAAGACAGCCGCCTTAACAACAATAGGGCCCCGCCTTGACTACCAATGTATATCTATAAAAAAAAAAAGAAATGCATTAACAAAGTAGAAAACTCTCGTAGGGAAAGAAAACATACTTCCATCAGGTGTAAAAAATAAAGATCAATAATGCATCGGTAATACTGTTCACAACAATGGTCGTGCCCCCCCCCCCCCCCCCCACTTGACCACCTTGACTAAGACATTTACTGGGGGAAACAGTAGAGAATATAGCTGCAGTAGAAAAACAGTGCAGGTTTACTGTATGTCTTTGTATAATAACAGTAGTTTTTAGTTTTTTTTAATATCTTATTGCATCACCATGCATGTACAAACCTTTGCGTCTCCTCCCTGGGTTTGGTCCTACCAGTGTACCTACTCCTGGGGCTGGTGGTGATGCTGGTGGTACTGGAGACCTTCTGCGAGCTGCAGCAGCTGAAGCAGCTGAGGAAGATGTTCTACCTGAGGAAGCAGAAGCCCCAGGACCGCCTGGCCATCCTGGAGCACGACCAGCTGTCCTTCACCACCACCGTCGTCGCCACTCCGTCGTACGAGGACAAAACCCGCCACTTTCTCGGTGTGCCGGTGCTGACCTCGCCCGGGGGAGACGACCCGATGATCCAGTAGGGGGCGCCGTACGACCGGCAGGCTTCTTAGTTTTTACGTTCATGACGGTAGGAAGTAGCAGATACTAGCCAGGTGTTCATATAATGGATATTGTATCACAGTAGTGTGCGTTTTACAATAGAATCCCACGGCTTTGACACTTTGAGTTGCGGATACTTATTAGTCTTTTGTTATTTAAATGGGAAACCAGTAGCAGCATAAGCACATCTTCATGGAAGTGTAACCCTGGGAATGTCTGTTTCGTGGATTTCCTTTGTGTCCACAGGAAGGCCTCATCATGAGGTTTGAAAGAGGAGTCTAGATGAGCGGGCTCATTTTATGCATCAGCCGCGCTAACTAAAAGGAATTCAATAGAATTAGAGAATTTGAAAAACTAAACATATAGAATATAGTCCATTTTAAGGGATATTTCACAGCTAGGCAAGTCTACATGTAAAATAATGCGCAGGTACACTGTATAGTTATTTACACACTGAAAGACGCAAGACGTGACAAACTGTACTTTGTGTTTATTTAAGAAAAAAAGGGGCACATTGCATTAATTTAACTTTTTTCATAACCACAGCTTTTATTGTAGGTCATTTCATTATTTCTTCAATACATAGTTGAAAAATATGAAGTTAGATAACAATTTTGCGATAGTGCTAGTAAGCTTACCAAATGTATTCACCTATTAACTGCCAATTGAATCTTAATACAGGGTCAGTACACTGCTTAAGTCAGGAGCAATTAATCAACTCAAACTTTAATTTAAGCAATTGGTACTTGTAACAGTGCTATAAACATTTAAATGACACATAAATGCCAATTTAAGGGAAATTACTTGACCTATACTTATCTACAGAAAATATTGTTGGCCTTTTTATATGTGTTCAAAGTTCTGGATAAACACCACAATCACATTATGAAATGTAAGGTTTATGGGATGTTGAAATGAGTGGTGAGACAATTTCAATATTGTTCATTATTTAAGCACAATAATTCACATGATGTATGTGAAAGGGTTTTGTGTATAAATGATGAAGAGAGTGGCCCAGTGTCAAAATGGAAAAACTTGTTTTCTCTTTAATGCTGAGAGTAATATGTTGTGCTCTCGACAGGATAGTATTTTTTTTAGTTGCTAATTTATAAAAAGGTAAACGACCTCAATTAAAACTATTTTTTCTAAGCGTGAAAGGAAAGAATATTTTTAACAAGTCTTAAGGGACATTTGAAAAAGGGATATTTTGTATGTTATGGCATCATTTGCATTCAAGGGAAAAGCGTGCATTAAAACTTGAAAGTAATAATCAAAAGTCAATTAGAAGTCAATCACATCTTCTTTTGAACCGTCAAATGTTTGTTTGTTTGTGTCTGTATGTTTATTTACGAGTTTGACATCAGGGAAAGTAATTATGTGCAAATAAATGGAAAGACTGTCTGTATGCATATCTTTAAATCGTGGAATTTCCAGTCAGAGAAATACATTTTTGTAGAAAAGTAGAGGAGCATGTTAGAATGCTTGCCCTCCCTCATCATTCCTGTTTCAGTTGGAGGTCAAACATTGCACCCGGCTATGCTTCAGTTGTTTTGTTGTAGCGTGAACTCGGCTCTGAATACTGTTTGCTGAATACATGGTGTCGTCGCTCTGATACATTAGTACTGTAGCTGTTGAAATGGTGTTGAGTCTGAATGTCAGCAGACGCGCTGTGTCACCTTGATGTTCTACAGGCCTGCTTTATTTGGATCCGTTGATGTCGTGTTTGTGTTTAAGACTTATGGTTTGTAGGTAGACGGAGGTGCTGTGAATCCATGCCATAGATGTTCTTTAAGCACCAACTGGATGTCTGTTATGTGGAGGGCCATTATGGGTCTCATATAGTGCTTTACATACCACCAACCTTAAAATATGAGGCATATGCATTGGTACAATTTGGTGCAAGTTTTTATTGTCGCGATAAGAATTGTTGTTTTCTCGGTTTGTGGATCAGAGTAGCATATGCATCTGCAAACATTTCAGCTGTGTTAGATATACTTTCAGTGTTTGTCGTTGTGGAGTTAGTCTTAAAAAGATGGACATCTGCATACTGTATACAGTGATAAGTATAGTTAGACACTGCAATATCATTATTGTTCGAATAAAAATGTACAGGACATGGATAGACAAAATGTGAATGCAAATAGCTTAAGTAAAATACACTAAAATGAATTGAAAGATTGGTGTGGTCTGTGTCTTTTTTTATGTCTTCCTTGTTATCTAAGGAATAACTATCTCGACTCTTTGGACAACATCTTGCATCCCATGTATGATTCATGCTTTTATAAGCCATATGTTTTACCTATATCCAGTTGATAATGTAACTGACTTGCAGAGTAGAGTTTTTCTAATCAGTTTGAGAGATGGCAGGGGCATGATGTTTGGGGAGACATGGGAGAGAGATATATCTATACTACATTGAAACTGAATAATGATAATGCGATGGTCATCATTTTTAATGATTATCAACAAAGAAAACACTTACATTTGTTGGTTTCGATCCTGTAGCATCTTTCGCCCGCCATCTTACCTAAGACTACTAAAGTAGTACTAAACTACTTTAGTACTTTTTTTTAATTACCGGTACTACTAATTAGTAGTAGTACAAAAAAAGGTACATTAATTAACCACTTTTTTAACATTAGTTAATGCCCCATTACTATATACGATTTGCATAAGTGTTTGTGTTGGGGTAAGGCTTTGCACATAAATGTGCTATATTAAAAACAATGTATTCCACTGCACTTTCAACTGATTACCCAGCATGCAGCAGCAGCAGGGTCCCGCCGCTCGCCAGGTGGACCGAAGCACATGGTGTCGGTGATGGTGACCTTCGGTGGAGGACAGCTGAAGCAACCATTGAACAATTTATCCACTTTATGGTAGGGATGTCATGATGACTTGAACAATTACGCACGCACGCACACATTCACAAACACGAAAGAGATGTATAATGAGTCAGACAAATAGAGAGAGAGAGGTGGGAATGAGAGAGTGATAGAGATAGATGAAGGGAGAAAGTGAGTACAAGAGACCGCAGATGAGAGAAGAACACTCGACAGATAGAAAGTTCTAGAGGGAGCGAGAGACACATCATAGAGAGAGTGGGAGAGAACGACAGAGAGAGAGAGAGAGAGTTGGCGAAAAGAGAACGAAAGATAAGACTGAACAAGAGATAGAAAATGAAACAGAGCCAAAGCCAAAGAAAGAAAGGGAGAGAAAGAGAGGTAAACAATTGTCAGTATAGGGTCACCCGTCCTAGGCTGTCACTCAGATGAGCGGTGAACAGGGTAATCCCGCGGGGCAGGGCTTCACACAATGGGCTGCAATGTTGCGACTGAACGCAGGCTTTCATTAATATTCCCATTTGATCTGCCTCCTCTTTCTCTCCCATCCACACACACTTAGTCACACACGCCAGCTTGGTAGATAAAAGAATACCTGTGACACACACGCGGTACACCCACTCTGCTGTAATTTGAATCATTAAAAGCCTGTTTCTTTGTGTTGCATGGAAAACATTAAGGTGCCTCGGAGGCGTGTTACATCAAAGCTCCTCCCGTAGGTAGTAGCTGTCGTACAAAAATCCATATTATAAGAAATGTACTACATTCATCCCGGATGGGAATTGAAGGGTCAATATAGTGTTGTAGTCTTATAGTGTTTAATCAGCAACAGGTGCTACATGGCAGCTCACACCGACCAAGCCCCCATTGGATGCAAAGCCATGCTCCAAGAGAACGGCAGCAGTGTGTGTACCGTACGTGCCGCAGCCTTTGTATAATTCAAGTGGAGCCGCACGGCATGACAGTGGTATTAACCTGGCCCTCTCCTCTTGAGACCTTGAGGTCATGAAGGTGGGATTTGACTGCAGGGGGGAATGGCAGTGCATAAACCCCCCATAGCAGGGGGTGGTGGGGGTTTGATGCCCTGCATCAGGTCTATTTATACCCTGCGTCAGACGTTCAGGGAACAGGGGGGACTGCAAGGAGCCCCGCAGCATAAACATTCCCAAACATAACCTACTCGCATCACGTTTAAAGCCAGGGGGGCCGTTTGAAGGCAACAGCCGGGGTAAACAGGATTTGTTATGTATTTGACCGCAGAAATTACACTGCTTCCTCCAGGCCTTCCTCCAAAGCCACTGACCGCAGAAATTACACCGCTTCCTCCAGGCCTTCCTCCAAAGCCACTCCCCCAAAAACACGGCACAAGCTCGGTAGATTTTCTCTGTAAAATGGCTCTGGGCCTGCCGAGCCTTGTGGAAGACTCAGGAGTTGCGCAATGAGCCATCCAATCATTTCATCCGAGCCGAATGAAATCCTTCTTAAGGCCAGCGAGAGCAAGGTTACAGAAAAATGTCCACTATTTTTCGCAGAGAATTTATTGATTGCTGTTGGCAAGAGACTTTCAACAAACATGAAAACAATTTCTTTCTACTAACCAACGCTGTGACAAACGCTAGATCCTGGATGGCCAATGTAGCTTTGCTGTTGAAGGACACCTAGGACGTCATGCTAGGAGGGATTTTGCATTCAGTGTGCTGGTTGTCGTATTTCTGGCTTTATAGGCATATGCATTGTTCTGTATACATGTTCTCTGCTGATTTTCTGCAGCATGTATTCGTCACCAACCTCTCCCCACCCTTTTCCCTGTTCCTCACTCACGCACGCACACACACACACACACACACACACACACACACACACACACACACACACACACACACACACACACACACACACACACACACACACACACACACACACACACACACACACACACACACGTATGCAAACACACGAGTACACAAATATGTACACGTATATGTACTTACTCAGGCACACACACACAAACGCACACACACACAAACGTACACACACATTATATTTTAGTTAAATCTTTGTAGTCGTGTATTTGTCTTTTTACATCTAAGATAAGCCGTACTTTATAGTAATCCCCGACAGGGCATTTGAGTGAGATCGTGAGAAACAATAGGGTATGCATATTAAATGTCTTCAAACTGAATGCCTGATAACTAAGCCGAGTGTGCCTGAGCTTTCCCTTTGCCATCCTGCAGAGACCAATTATCCTGAATCCCCACAGCCAGCCAGGAACAACGGCAAAAAGTAAACAACGGTAACAGCGAGTAGAGCTGGAGAATACAAAATAAATACAAGACATGTTCTTTTTGTGGAAAACAGTGGTGAACTATTTGTATAGAATTCACCCAATTTTAAAAAGAGGGTCTTCCATCAATGAGATTAGAATAGCTATTAGTTTTATATCAGCCAGTTATACACTTAACACGTCATATGTTTTTAACAGTGTTTAACTTTTCAAATGGGTAATTGTGTATCATTTGATTATAATCAATGTTACTGACGTTGAAGACCATCGTAAATGTGCTTTTGCTTAATGGCTATTTTCATGTCATCTCTGTTATACTAAACTAAAGCATCACTCTCCTTAGAGTTTTACGTAACATTGAAACCTGTGTCAATGACTTTCCTGCGGCTATCCAACAACTAAATAGCCATCCTTTTCTACCACCACCGTTGTGTGTCTGCAGGTCTGTTGACACAAAATGGAGATCCGCAAAGCCTGTATTCCCTCAGAGACTCTGAGCATTATCCAGCTGTGTGTGAGCCTTACCAGTAATGGCCGTTTGAATAGCAAACACACCCTTCAGAAACCTCCCAGGCTCCCAGCAGCAGGGAGCTGAAAAGGTTACCTGGGAACAGAACTGTAAGCTTCCACTCCTCCACTTCTGCATTCGGAAATAATAAAAGAGTCATATAATAATAACCCATTGAAACAAATCAGCACTATGATAGAATATGAATGCTTAATGTGTCTAAAAGGACCTGAGTTCACTGAGATGAATGTGACCTTTTTCTTACTGGCTCAGCGTTTTGCTTTGGTCCGTGCGACAGCCAATCAGCAGCACCTTGTCACACTGTTTCTAGGGGGAAAGCTTTGCAGATGAGTACTGTGCCCAGAAGGCTCAGCATTAAAAATTGATTCTGAATAGCAAACAAATTGATATAATACCCTGCACATTCTCGTAAGATGGCATGTTGCATAACCTAGGAAGGGGTATAGAGCTGAATGAAAGACAGGCAGAGCGAATCGAGTTGACACGGTGGAGGGTTGGGGATGTATGGGCTAAGACTCTCCGAAGATAGAACCATGAGTTAAGGCAAAGTGGGACAAGCTTCTGCTTATACTCTCCTGCCGCCTTAGAGAAATGCATCTGGGATAACTGGTGGTGACAGTTTCATGCATGCCCATGGCTATAAATACCACCCACAATGTACACACTTACCCCCGATGTCGTTGAAATCAGATCTGATTCCCTCCCTCAAGCTCCACTGAGTGATGATGGCATCAGAGAATCCTCCGGAGTCATCTGTGAAATAAAAATATACGTAGCAGGGCCTAAGTTGGCCGTGTGAAAAAGCCCAACAAGCTATTCGTAAGGCGACTCAAATTCAACAGGTCCTTATTATGAAAATTTATCATAATCATTTGTTGATGCTCCTAGATGTTGGGTGAAACTAATCTACTATCTAATTTGCTACCAGTCCTAGAAATACATTTGTGTTATGAGAAGTGAACGTTTTTCCCTTGACTGAACAAATGATTGATTGATGGACTGACGGACTGAGTGTATGTATTCCACACTCTCCATTGTGTTGTGTCTCGCCGTGTTTATTGCATTGTCTGGGCCTTGAGCTCAAACTCCCTGCCGCGGTCCATATTTAGAAAAGGCCCGTGCATCGTTGTTCTGGGCTCCAATTATAATACTGGCAGAAAACTGATGAAGCAAGTAATGCCTTGGTAGACGGCAATAAATCACTTGAAAGACATCCGCCCCATATTCTGTGCACTACACGCATGCTACAAAATTTGTTATGCAATGATGTTGGTTTCGCTCATTGTGTCTAAAGAGTTCTGATTATATTGCAGAACCTTTCTTAGTCAAGGCGGGAGGGTATATAGACAGGCCCTGGGAACAGATTATGCAAGATGAACCTGATCCCCACTCCCACCCTCCCTGAGACTTTCAAAGTAAGGTGCTGATCTGTGAATTGATGACCGGCCTATTATTGGTTCATTTCAGCAGAGTAAGCACACACACCAAACTCAAACGGTCGGTTGGACGGACGTGTGCTCCTCTCTGCCGTCAGAAGCCCCACACGCAGAGACATGATATCGCCGTCGCCGTGCAGGGACCAGAGGAAGGGACCTGACAGCCAGCGGAGGTCCTACCGTGGAAGGTACACCTTCACCGCCACATCGGCCTGTCTCTCCTCGTCTCCACATGTTGTTGTTGTGTTTTTGTTATCTCTTCTTAGCTCTCTGTGTGCGATGATAAGGTTTAAGGTGTTTTCTTTCAACTTTTGCCTTCAATTGAGTGATGCATTCTGCATTTTTGCACAAACAGCTTTAGGATTTGAGGCTTCCAGGAGAGAAACATGGGGGAATGTCAACTAAACTGTTTGTTTTGAGATTATGAGTCACAAGGAAATGTTTTTTTTTTATATTATTATTGGGGAGCGTGACTTGTCGTCCGATAATCTCTCTCTCTCTCTCTCTCTCTCTCTCTCTCTCTCTCTCTCTCTCTCTCTCTCTCTCTCTCTCTCTCTCTCTCTCTCTCTCTCTCTCTCTCTCTCTCTCTCTCTCTCTCTCTCTCTCTCACACACACACAAACACACACATTTGTACAAACCCCTGAAGCGTTTTTCTGTGCAAAATATATCGGGCGCTCTGGTTAAATTGATTATATTCGTTGTGTGGTTTAGCTCTGGGCAATACTTTCCAATTTGCATTTCTGCCCACTTTGTAGTTGCACTGAGTTCAGCCATACAGGGGG